>NC_134353.1:371442005-371763255 GCF_048569485.1 Anomaloglossus baeobatrachus
TTCCTTCCGCATTGCCGGCGGCCGCAGGTAAGCTGTAGTTCGTCGTTCCTCAGGTGTCACACATAGCGATGTGTGCTGCCTCGGGAACGACGAACAACCTGCGTCCTCAACAACCAGCGATTTTTTGAAAAGGAACGACGTGTCAATGATGGACGATTAGGTGAGTATTTTCCATGGTTAACGGTCGCTCGTTGGTGTCACACGCAACGAAGTTGCTAACGATGCCGGATGTGCGTCACGGAATCCGTGACCCCGGCGCTATATCGTTAGATACGTCGTTGCATGTAACGGGGCCTTTAATAGAGTGGGAGTGAGCGTGATCAACCACCACCAATCCATTCACATGGAGATCTTCAGAGCTTTGGTTCTCGGGATTGATGGAAGTCCTGGCAGTTGGACACTCCGCAATACTGTAGATAAGGGATAGCAAACAAACGTGATTGATTTAGGAAGATTGTCCGGTCAAATGCATCTGTCTATGAAACAAAGCATTCATGTATAAATACATCATAATGGAGGCTATATAATTAATTGTCATAATCTAGACCGAGCCTTCCTCATTTAATTGGTAAATACCAATTATACCACAAATCTGTCTCAATTCAAGATAAAAAAAAATGTAAGTTTACAAAATGGAATATAGAATGTTAGCAGGATATATGGTTTATATTGAGACTTGTGTTCAAAATAATTTATGGAAAATAAATAATAATGGATGTAAGAGACATTTGACTAGTATAATAAAGCATTGTACTAAATGCCACATATGTAAATACAGCATGTAATAAGCAGGAGACTTCCACACATCATTTTGACTGTTTCCTAACTCTTTCAATGATCTTCTGGTAGGTATTTTACAATCCATGCAGCAGCGCGGGAACTATAAAAACCGAGCCTTGTATCATAATTACAAGTTCCCATAAACGTTTCCCATGACCTGGCTTTAGGACTCTTTAAGTAGTTCCAGTATAAAAAAAAGTTGGCAATGTGCTAAAATCATGAACTGCAACAGATTTTCCATTACTGAATAATGTAAGTGGTAATGCAATGTGAGGTTTTGTATTCATGGCCCCGTTCCATCTGCTATTTAAAGCTGGAACGACTGTATTAAATATCAGGGGACAGGACAATAAGAGGAACCTGTAAGAAGCAGGCTGTAAATGCTATTGAAAATAAATACTGCAGCTGTAAATGATATGGAGTGATGTAACATGTTGGTTTATACACCTGCTATATATTCTGCAGTCACTTGGACCATACAGGAGATAGATAATAATTGTGTATTTCAAAAATCTGAATTAGTATGGTTAATAATCTCATGTGGACTGTCCAGATTTGGCTTGGATTTACAGGCAAAATACCTGGTTCTAATAAATACTGACTACTAATTATTTTTCCTAAGGGAACTGAAATTCCTATTTTGACGGTAAAAGGGGTCACTACTTGCAGGGAAATTGGTGAAGATTTTGCAAAATTACTTTCATACTTCTTGGAAAATTTGGTGCACCTTTTGGAGAGCCTGTGCATCTTTTGGAGTGTCTGTGCATCAGAAAATGAATGGTAGATGTACACCAATACATAGTTTTTCTATAAACTAGTGCAAATTTCAATGCATGCCAGTTTTCTGGTGTAAGTTGTAGCATATGTGGGTAGGGGATAGTCATCATATCATTTCTAAAGGGTGCTTTACACGATGCGACACCGCTAGCGATCTCGTTAGTGATGTGACACGCCAGATCACAGATGCGATCTGTCGAGATCGCACATGTGACCGTGCTATAAAAACGACCTATGTGCAATCTCGGCAGATCGCATCTGCGATCTGACGTGTCACATCGCTAACGAGATCGCTAGCGATGTCGCAGCGTGTAAAGCACCCTTTACTCTTTTCTATCCCACTTTGATAAAAGTGTCAGAAAGGCGCAAAAGGGCACAAATGTCCCTAAAAGTGTTTTGAATGGAGGCTCCATATGCCACAATATGATAAAGAAACAAATCTATTTAATGGATGAACTCCCTTTGATGATATTTCCAGATAAAGACTGCCATAGACTCCAGCAATCCTAAGAACCAGGATGTGGCAGTCAATCATGCACAATACCTCACCATTGACTCTTAGACCAGATTCACACTGCGATCCTCTCCCCGGGGTTCAATGGTCCTATCGGGGCTTCCATCCAAACCCCCCGCAAAATGGGTTTACACGTATGCACCGATAGGGCCATTGACTATAATGGTGCAGACGCAGTCTCTGTGTGCTCTGTCATTCACATTTTTGTGAGTATACACTTACTGGAGGCAGACACCCAGACAAGGCCACTATGTCTGGATGTCTGCCTCCCATAGACGTATACTCCCAAAAATTATGTATGACAGAGCACACAGTGTCTGAGTCTGCTCCATTATAGTCAGTAGCCCCGTCGGTGCATATGTCCTTTTTGAAGGGGTTTGGACGGAAGCCCCAATAGGACTATTGAATGGGGAGAGGATCGCAGTGTGAAAGCAGCCAACAGTATTTTAAGTCTAAGTGGTATTTGACAAAACATAAGATCGCACTCGGACCAATGTTATTTTATGGGGTCATGCAGATGTCTGTCCGAGGAAAAAGAAATTGCAACCTGTCCGAATTACAGTAGATCAGATTATCGTATTGCACTTGGCCATGCAAGTCTAGGAATGTATGGGAAACATCGGACTGCATTCAGATGGCATCTGTATGAAGTCCGTTTTCTGCGGACTGACAGAATAGAAGAACGGAGACATGTTTTTCTATCTTCTCCACATCTGAGAGAATCATATCACACTTACTGTAACGTACACTCTGATCAAACGGAGTGTCAGTTGTGTCATTTGTTTAAAATGAATGGAGCTGTCAGAGCCCCTGAACGCTGGGTGCTAAGGCAGTCGGGTGCACAAAGACCAAAAAGCTGTCCCCTATCTTGTGGGTAGGTCATAACTTTCAAACTTGAGAATACCCCTTTAAAAAGGCAAAAAGGATAGACCATAGAAAAGTTATGTATATAAGGAAACCTATTAGAAATATTTCAGTTTTACAATTCTCAGATTATTAAGATGAGGAATCAGCATGCAAAGAAAAGAAAATTACAAATTCAATTAACATGTCCTAATCAAGTATTTTTACAGATGGATGCACCTAAGCCTGAATTACGCTTTCTTGTCTCAAATAGAATTAACATGTATGATACGGAGCATGGAAACTGCAGAACTAAGCCTGTACAATTTATCCTATAAAGGTGCGGACAAGCAGTAGGATGGGGAGGAGTGGGGGGTAGGGGGAGGTATGAATGGGGCAATTACCCTCCCCTCTAAATTATTAGTCCTTATGGGAATAAAATAGGCGACAACTTATCACTGAAGTCATTCTTCTGAGAGTGGCTAAAATGTAATGGTTATATGATCAGAGCCATTATCCTTTACAGGTGTGGATATCGTGTTATGAGATGAGAGCAATTACCCTGACATTTAAATAAGTTTCCTTTATTGGGATAAATTGTACAGGCTTAGTTCTGCAGTTTCCATGAAAGACCCGCCCGCGCTCGCGAATTAAGTCAGCTGACCAGGGCTCTGATATCAGACGTTCCCAGCTGCCGGAAAAGAGCTGTGCAGCATTTAATAATACACTGACTGCTGTCACCGGCTGACGTCAGTGCCCGGGTCAGCCGGGTGCACATCAGAGCCCGGCTCGGAGTTGTCATGGATTATCGTCGGGGGATTCAGGGAGTAATAAAGATGGCAATCAGGGATGTATGTGTGTTTTTCTTTCAAATAAAATTTTTAAAAAAAGTGTTTTCTTTTCTTTAGTACTAAACGGAGGTTCATAATGGCCGTGTCTACACAGGCATGACATTATGAACCTCGGGCTTAGTGCCAGTTTGCAGAAAACTGGCATTAACCCCGTAATTACCCAGCCAGCCAATGCATCAGGGCAGCTGGATGAGCCTCGGTACAGCACCTGTGAATGGCGCTTCACAATGGAGCCGCCATTTTCAGGGGCAGCTGAGGACTGTTTTTCTCAGCGGGAGGGGCAGAGAATGCTTCAGCCTTATCCCGCTGAGAAGCACAGCCCTCAGTTGCTTGCTTGCATCGGGCTGGACAGTGAAAATACAGCGGAGCACATTTTTTTTTTTTTAAAAAATACCAGTGAAAGGGAACATGGCACCACATTTTTTGGCTGTAAGCTGCGGCCGCCACCACTGGGTTATTATATACAGCCTGTTAAAATGCTGTATATAAGCACAGTGGTGTTGGCCGCAGCTTTTTACAAAAAAAGTGGCGACAGGTTCCCTTTAAACATTTCTGCCCCTTTATTACAAAATGGATAATGGAGAAGAAAGGAGGGTTGGGACAGGAAATGACATAGAGCCTTTTTTTTCCCTTCAAAACAGACTAAGCTTTATTCAGAAACACAATAGAGTACAATAGACAAAATCCGCATCAAAATCCGCAACGAAATCCGCGTCAAATCCGCACCTATGCTAAGGTGCGGATTCCGGGGGAAAGCTGCGGATTTTGATGCAGAAAAATCCGCAGGTACATTCTACCGTGGACACATAGCCTAAGAATGTACCCTACACAGAAATCTGTGGTGTGGGCAGGGTCAGCTTTATTAGCTCTGTTAAATACTACATTGAAGATTTCAGATTGTGTCACAACTGCTGCACCCAGTAAACGAAGTGATACGTCACTGAATCAAGGTCTCTTTGCCTACATTATAATGATCTCAAATGAGGTAGCAAAAATCTGCTGACAGATTCCCTTTAAAGGGAACCAATCACCAGGATTTTCGTATGTAAACTAAAGCCAGTGCTATACTGGCATCATCAGGCTGATTCTCTATATACCATTAGTGGTCAGCTCGGATGTATAGGCTTTCAAATCCAACAAAGTAAAGTTTACAAAAAAATCGGCAGCAGCTGCATTGGAGCAGATAATCTCTGAGCGGATATTCATCTGGATTCCCACCCCCTGACACTTGTTCCTCCCTTTCTCTGTTCTCTATGCTAATTTTACTATTCACTAATTTCTTCAACATAGATGGCGTCGGAGATGGTGCCTGCGCATAGCGCTTATCTCCGGCGCCATCTTTGTGAAGATTGTGTTACCCCCTGCTATTCTATTCTTGCGACTGAGAGGGCGACGCATGCGCCCTCGCTTCTTTTGCTCTCATTGTGACCGCAGGAGAGCGCGCGGTCACAACAGAAGTGGAGACCGCCCCCTGAAACAGCTGATCGGAGGACGCAACAAACCGGAGGAACAAGCAGACAGCAGCGTGCCAACGACATCGGCACCGGATCGCACGGCACAGGGTCAGGTGAGGCAAGTTTACAATACACTCGCCTAACCCCGTGACGTCAGTGCCGCTGTGCTGGCACAGTGTCCTGGCAGGCTGTAGTGCTGGCACGGTGTCCTCTTCTGCAACTAATCGCATCCTCTGATCAGCTGTTCTCCACTTCTGTTGTGACCACGCACGCTCCCGCAGTCACAACGAGAGTAGAAGATGCGAGAGCGCATGCGCCGCTCTCTCAGCCGCAAGAATAGAATAGCAGGGGGTAACACGATCTTCAGAAAGATGGCGCCGGAGATCAGCGCAGGCAACAACTCCGATGCCATCTTAGTGAAGAAATTAGTGAATTGTAAAATTAGCATAGAGAACAGAGGAAGGAACAACAGGCAGGGGGCGGGAATCCATATGAATACCACCCAGATATTATCTGCTCCATTGAATGCCACTCAAGCAGCTGCTGATTTTTTAAACTTTATTTTGTTGGATTTGAAAGCCTAAACATCCGAACTGACCTCTACAGGTATGTATAGAATCAGCCCGATAGTGCCAGTATAGCAATAGCATTAGCTTATATAGGAAAATCCTGGTGATTGGTTCCCTTTAATATGTGCAACTTTTCTGTTTGCCATCATGTTTATGTGGCGCCCTGGACTAGCCAGGTCGTCACAGGTAACACACACACATCCCCACCCCCACTAGACAGTAACATTAGCCAAACACAAAACCCTTGTTGCCTCCCTCCAGGGTCTGATGTCCACACCAGGTGGGGAGGAGCCAAGCAGCTGGCCCCACCCACCGAGGAGTTCACAGGCCTGGAGGCGGGAAAAGTGACAGTGAAGGTCAGGAAGTGGAAGTGAGAGGAGCAAAGTGGAGAGTGTCTGGGTTTGTGGCCCAGGCACTAGCAACAAGGTTGGCAGACGTTTGTGGCCGTCTGCAGGAGTGGTGGTTCAACGCGGAACCGTAGGACCGGGGGTCGGGCGGTGGCCCGCCGGTACCGACCGGGGAGCGAAGTGAAGCCAGCACACACAGGCAGGCCCATCGGATCCCGACTAGGCTTTGAGTCGCCGTCAACAGTCAAATCCGAGTGTGACAGGAACCCCAGGGGTTTCCTAACAGCCAAAGACCCGTTAGAAGGCAACCGTCCGCACCGTGAGGGTATACAGCTACCGCCTAAGGCTAGAGACCCAAGGGCCAGCGCCTGCAGGCAAACGGGCTCCTCAGGCATCCATACACCGGGGAGCGGACTACCGTTGGGGACCCATCGTAGTCAAACAGTACACAAAAGGTGCAGGGAAAGACAGCCGCCATCACCTGTCCGGGGAGAGACACTGCAGCCGGCATTTAGATCCAGGTTATCATGAACAGGGTTAAGAATTAAACACAAAATCATATTCAAAAACTGTATAACCTTATATTTTGTTTTTCAATTCTTAATCCTGTTCATGATGTCTGGATCTAAACACTGTAGTCAATAAAAATACTTTATTTCTCACTGTATACAGTATGTACAGTTTACTCAATGACTGCATTCAATTGCAAACATGAGAAAATTTTATTTCTTTTACTTGCTTATTTAGCACCATTAATTCTGCAACATTTTACAGACTTCAGCATCGCTGTCCCCATTGGGCCTCACAATCTAAATTCCCTATCTGTAGGTCTTTGGAGTGTGGGAGGAAACCGGAGGAAACCCACACAAACACGGGGAGAACATACAAACTCCTTGCAGATTTTGTCCTGTGTGGGATTTGAAGCCAACACCCCAGTGCTGCAGAGTAACAATGCTACCCACTGAGCCACCATGCTGCCCTCATGAGATACATTTTATGGCGATCGAGTGGTTTTCTTCTGACCAATAGAGGTGGTACGTAATTGTGTATATGTATATATATATATATATATACATATATATATATATACACATACATATACATACATATATATATATATACACACATACACATATATATATATATATATATATATATATATATATATATATATATATATATATATATATATACACACACACATACACACATATATATATATATATATATATATATATATATATATATATATATATATATATTAGAGAGAGAAGCAACAAAAAAAATTAACACTGACCATCTGAAACTGGCTCTAAAATAACACAAAAAAACTATTCTGCTATTACAATTTAGTTACATAGATGTACATAAATAACCTAGCGCTACAATATGGGATAATTACCCCAAAATAATAAATATTGTAATTTAGGAAGGACAATAACCAAAAAGATAAAAAGGACTCCTACCTTATAGTGTATGTAGCATTTTTTGGAGATACGAAGCTCTGGACCATCACAAAAAAGGCTCTAAAATAAAAACAGAAAAGCAGGTTATCTAATGATCAGAAATGTTGGACACTTTATTTTTGACTTATCCCTAAAATGATTTTCATATCTTTATGTTGTAAAGTAACTATCAGACCTAGCGGAAAAATTAAGCAAAAATGATGTAATCCAAGGAGTTCGCTCATTATTTGCCACTTGTGTCTATGATGAGACAACTATGCAGTTACTGATGTATTTTACATCAGATTGGTCAATGTGATAGTTGTATAAAACTGTTAAAAAATTAAAAAAGGAACCTGTCAAATTCCCAAAAACACTATTACCTGCAGATATGGGGTTAATCTGCAGGTTACTAGTACTCTAAAGCTGTGCACTGAGAGCCGGCTACCAGGGGGAAATTAACTTTATTCCTCCCATCAACCTGAGGCTTTAAAGGGAATCTGTCACCAGGTTTTTGCTCCCCCATCTAAGAGCAGCATAATATAGAGACAGAGACCCTGATTCCAGCGATGTGTCACGTACTGAGCTGTTTGCTGTCATTTTCATAAAATAAATGTTTTCTCTGTTGCGGATCTAGCAGTTATACAGAGCTTATAAATATGCTGGACTACCTGGCAGCACGCCAAGTAGTCCTCTAATGATGATTTACTAATGATTAATTAGTGATATCAAAATGACATTAAGCAGTCCAGTAAGTGACACATCACTGGAATCAGGATATCTGCCCCTACGTTATGCTGCTCTCAGATTAGGTGGCAAAAAACAGGTGACAAATTCCCTTTAAGTCACTGAGGCACTGCTTCAGAGACTGCTCAGTGGATTGAGAAGTGGCTGTAACCACAACCACAGCACTGACTGACAGCCGACTATGTAATGATAAACCACCGCAGAGCCAACTGTCAGTCAGTGGTAGGAAGTAGTGACTAATGCAATGCCAATATGAACGAAGGCTGCTGGGAGGAATAAAATTCATACCTCTTGGTAGCCGGTCTCTCTGTGCATAGCTTTAGAGTGCTATTAACTTAAGATCTGCAGGTTAATGGTACTCTGAGGTTCCCTTTAAATACATTCTTCCTATCATTAAAGGGAACCTGTCAGGTAATTTATGTGTTCTAACCTAGTAGCAGTGTGATATGTGGCCTAGTAACCCATTCCTACCCATCCCTGTGTTGTAATATTGTGTAATGTGCATGTATAATAATATATGTTTTATTACATGTGGCACCCCAGGGTTGCCACAGTAACAACACAAAGGGTTAACTCCCCACACACAACACCAAGACCTCCTGGCCAGAAGGGGGAGACCAAGCTGCTTCCCTGTATATTCTGGTGGGAAGGGGAAATGGTCAGTAGTTTCAGTTTGTGAGTTCAGTGCAGAGAACTGAGGAGAAAGGATCTCTGCAGGTTGGAAGCTGGCTTTAGCTCACCTCAGGATCCACTGACCAATTCCAGGCCTAGCCGAGGGTCTGAGAGAAGGAGACACAGAGGAACATTCCTGGGAGGCAGAGCATTGCAGAGCTCACCCCAGTGGAGCACACAGAACGGATGCTGGATCCGAGACTGCAGGTTACATACTGTACAGGTAACACCAGAGAAGTGAGGATTCCACATTCTCTATCTGTACCACAGACACAAGCAACATAGGAGAGTTCAGGAACATACTAGGAAGGACTCGAGTTGCCTGTCAGGTCAGTACCTAGGAGCAGAGCAGAGCCGGCTGCCTAGTTCACACAGCAGCAGGGCCACAGACACACAGTGCAGGCAAGGAAGCCAAAACGGCCCGGCTGGGTGGGAGAAACCCTGAACCCCTCACAGACTCCATGGACAGTACTCTGCTGAATACCATCATCAGTAAAAGACAAAGAAACTGCAAAACCGTGAGTCTGTCTGTTTATTGTGCTCGTGTCCTGCACTCCCCCCATAGACTAACACACTGCCCCGGGGAAAAGGCTCTACCCGTGGGGAGCCGTCCCATCTCAAGCTGCCTTCCATCACCCCCGGAGGTTCTGCAGCAGCGGTGGTCATCTCTGATCACATTCCACGGGTGGCGTCACGAACATAACCCCCCTTTTTATTGTGGAACCAGGGAGCACAGACCGGGTCACGACACCGTGATCCCCTTTCCAGAAGCGACCCCTTGGCCCGGTTCTGGGTATCCCCTTAACCCCTGGCGACACACTTATGTGTCCCTATGTAAATGATCAGGAGCTCTAGCCCCATGGGCGTCGCATCGCCCTGTGGGCGTTTGTGCATGTTTTCCATGGTATCACGCCCCTGTGGGCGTTTGCATGTTTTCCCTGTGGGTGTGATAACATGGATTTACATGAGTGACGTCCTCGCTCCTTGATATCCTGCGCGTGCGCACATACTATTCCCGCAGCCTTGTTTGTCAGCTGGTGCCTGCTTCTCGTCTTCAGACGCGCACTGCGTATGACTGCAACCACAGGAGTCTTCTGAGCACGTGCAGTGCGCGTCTGAAGACGAGAAGCAAGCACCCGGATAACAAGGCTGCGGGAATGGTAAGTGTGCACGCGCGGGATCTCAAGGAGCCGACGATGACGTCGCTCATGTAAATCCATGGTATCACGCCCACAGGGGCATGATACCACGGAAAGCATTCAAACGCCCACAGGGCGAAGTGACGCCCATGGGGCTAGAGCCCCTGCTCATTTACATAGGGTACATATGAGTAATAAAACATTTTTATACATGCCCATTACACACTATTACAACACAGGGATGGTAGGAAGGGGTTACTAGGCCACACATCACACTGCTACTAGGTAGAACACATAAATTACCTGACAGGTTCCCTTTAATGTACAGTGAAAAGTTCTGCAATACTATAATATACTTAAAATATTTTAATTCCTTGCAAATTTTAAGATCCTAAATAATCACTAAATCAGATCCTTAATAATTTGAGAAGATACAAAGCTGTTCTGCCACGTGATGGCCACATAGGTGCAAGACACAACTCTGATAACCGTAGAGTCACAAACAATTGTGGAAAATGAGCATTTACCTGTGAAGTCTACCAATAATAAGTGACTACAACCGGTAAGATAAATGGGGCCGTTAGAGTGGACAGCTCCTTGACTCCTTGACTCCTAATTCTATACACTTTCTGTAATTTTAGGAGATGCTGGGGCAGAAACACAGTTTTTATTCACACCGCCGGTGAGATTAATTTTCCTGTGTTCTCTATTAAAGAACAAAACCGCAATAAGCTTCTAACAACTGCCAAACACGACGACAGCTTTTCCGAAGCCATCACTTTCCTCTGCCTGATAAAATCTGCAGCACTCAACTCCACAATTCAAGTCAACGTTCGCGGCTGATTTTTTTTTCTCTCCGAGAGAACAGCAATATTATTCTATTAGAAGAATAGAAGTAAATGGAACTGCGGCACAAACCAAATTACTTTCATGAAAGTAATTCTACCTATAGTGACAGGACGTATAGCAAGGCTGTACTCAACAACATCGGATTCAGCAAGGTAAATTAAGAAGGACTGTTGGAATTAACTCAGAGAATACATTGGATATTCACCTGCAATGTACAAGAATTAAATCTTTTTCCCCTCTTGTTGCTGTACGGGACTCTAATTGAATTAGATATCCATTACAGAAATGTTTCTAAATTGCAATTCCCCCTGGGTATTGGAGAATTGGATAACACAAGCACTTTAGACAGCAATATGTAATATATCAATTTCTGTCACAATGTAAACAGGACAGATATAAAGAATGTTCAGTCTTTGATTCATTGTGCTATAATGAAAAATAATAATAAAAATAAATGGTCCACAGACATCTGGGACCAATTGACTCGCCAAGGAATAAACCCCCACCAAGGTCTGTCGAACCCCTCAGTCTTTTTTTTTTTTTACATTTTTTTGTTCTCTTCTACCCTTTCCCTTTTTCTCTCTTATTTGTAGAACCATTTATGCAAAAGAAGGTGGGAACCATAACTTGTGTTTGCATAAGATACATTTTTCTATGTCTGACATAGAAGTATCTCTTGTGCAAACACAACTTATTGTTCCCTTATTTCATCTGTTATGGGTGGAAACCGGATCAGGTCTCCGCAAGGAGAAAGGTTTTCCCCTTAGACCCTATGATAGCTTCTCATATAGCCAGATCAGACTTCATACTATGCACTAACGAGGGGCAATCACCCCAAAACACATCTGCAAATATTTTCGAATATAGTTTAATTAGAAACTCCCCATTCTTCCGTCACAAACTACTTCCTTTTTTGATGACACCATCTGTAAGAATCCCAGTGCAGGCTCTATCCCCTCCCTGAAATGAAGCATCATAAATCCCGCCTGTTTCGGGGCCTTGGCTAGTCCCTGATCTACGGAGCATGTGTCAGATGTCATTTCCAATGGATGCTCAGTAGATTCTTGTCACCGATGACAAGTGGCATACCACCAATGGCGGCAGACCACAAAGCCTCTATGGGGCCCATGAGTCGGGAGCCCGATGTCAGCGCTGGCACCACACCCTCCATGCTCGACATCGTACTTACAGCTGTGTTGGCAGCTGATGCCAATACAATTGAAAGCGATGATGAACGATGAAGTGCTTTGCAGTCTGCTCCCTCCATCATTGTCCCGCTGCATCTGAGATCTGAGAGCTCAGTGCAGTGGGTGCGATGATACCACTTCATCGCTCCCACTGTGCAGTGCAGTGAAGACAGAGCTTCAGAATGCTCCCTGCAGAGACAGGCGCAGTGGAGGACCAGGAGAGGTTGAGTATTTAATTTTTAAATAAGTGAGTACACAGTGGCCATAATACTACATGGAGAACTATGGGCGGTGCATTATACTGTATGGAGGACTATGGGCTGTGCATTATACTATATGAAGGTTTATGGGCTGTGCATTATACTGTATTGTGTACTATGGGAGGTGCATTTTACTATATGGCGGACTATGGGCTGTGCATTATACTGTATGGTGTACTATGGGTGGTGCATTATACTATATGGCGGACTATGGGCTGTGCATTATACTATATGGAGGACTATGGGCTATTAATCATACTATATGGAGAACTATGAATGGTGCATTTTATTGTATTGGAGGACTATGGGGGTGCATTATACTATATGGAGGACTATGATGGTGTATTTTACTGTATGGAAGACTATGGGGACACAGTATACTATATGGAGGACCAAGGGCTGTGCATTATACTATATGGAGGACTGTGGGCAGTGCAAAATATGGAGGACGATGAGGATGCATTATACTATATAAAGAATTATGGGCTGTGCATTATATTATATGGAGGACTATGCGGATGCAGTATACTATATGGAGGACTATGGGAGTGCATTATACTGTATAGAAGTCTATAGGGGCTCATTATACTATATGGAGAATTATGGGCTGTGCATTATACTATATGGTGGACTATTCGGGTGCAATATACTATATGGAGAACTATGGGAGTGCATTATACTGTATGGAAGACTATGGGGTGCATTATACTGTATGGAGGACTGTGGGCTGTGCATTATATTATATGGAGGACTATGTGGCTGCTGTATACTACATGGAGGACTATGGGAGTGCAGTATACTATATGGAAGACTATGGGGGTGCATTATACTATATGGTGGACTGTGCATTATATTATATGGAAGACTATGAGGGTGCATTATACTATATAAAGGACTATGGGCTGTGCATCATATTATATGGAGGACTATGCGGCTGTAGTATACTATATGGAGGACTATGGGAGTGTATTATACTATATGGAGGACTGCATGTGTGCATGGTGCATTATGATATATGGAGGACTGTGGGGGGCGCATTAGAATAAATGGAGGACTATGGGGTGCATCATACTAGAGTCATGGATGGAAGTGTTGGCACCCTTGAAATTGTTTTAGAAAATTAAGTATTTCTTCCAGAAAATTCTGGAATAAGACAGGTTTTGTTATACACATGTTTATTTCCTTTGTGTGTATTGGACCAACACAAAAAAGCTGAGATTTAGATTTAGCAATGCAGCGGAGCCCAGCAAAAAAGGGGGAGGGGGGTCAGCTCCCCCACTATAGACAGTGAGCTGCTAGTCACAACAGGGTGGCCATCGAACTACCCAGGAGGCAATATAGTCCTGGCAATGATAATCTCCTGGTGCTAAAACAAACATTGCAGTTGCAGCAGAACAATATCAGAGCCCTGATAAGAGACTCAGTTGAAATCTGTGTTTTAACCCCTACAGCACTCGGTCTTCAGATTTCAATGCAAAAACCTGATAACAGATTCCATTTAAATAGAAAGGCATGTAGGAGAAAACTGAATTTGTGTTTAGGACCACCCCTTTAAGACTGTAGAAAACAAGGTTTCAATCAAACGGGATAGAAAAATCAAATAAAGCTATGAATATCTCAATCATCTGTGTCAGTAGGTGGAATTGCCCTGAAAGAGTTGGTGAACTCAAAAGTTAAAAACTTCTTGGGTTAATAAAAAGCTAGGAACACCCTGGTGAAGTGACCAACAGTGTTGACTACTCCAGTCTGCCAGTCCTGCCACCACGTTTGGCGACATATTGATTAAGAACACAGTATAAGTAAGACTAAGGGGTGCTTCACACACAGCGAGCTCACTGCCGAGATTGCTGCTGAGTCACGCTTTTTGTGACGCAGCAGTGACCTCATTAGCGATCTCGCTGTGTGTGACAATGAGCAGCGATCTGGCCCCTGCTGCGAGATCGCTGCTCGTTACACACAGCCCTGGTTCGTTTTCTTCAAAGCCGCTCTCCTGCTGTGACACACAGATCGCTGTGTGTGACAGCAAGAGAGCGACAAATGAAGCGAGCAGGGAGCAGGAGCCGGCGTCTGACAGCTGAGGTAAGCTGTATCCAAGATAAACATCGGGTAACCAAGGTGGTTACCCGATATTTACCTTAGTTACCAGCCTCTGCAGCTCTCACGCTGCCTGTGCTGCCGGCTCCGGCTCTCTGCACATGTAGCTGCTGTACACATCGGGTTAATTAACCCGATGTGTACTGTAGCTAGGAGAGCAAGGAGCCAGCGCTCAGTGTGCGCGGCTCCCTGCTCCCTGCTGACACTGGTAACTAATGTAAACATCGGGTAACCATACCCGATGTTTACCTTAGTTACCAGTCTCCGCAGCTTCCAGACGGCGGCTCCGTGCAAGCGCAGCGTCGCTTGCACGTCGCTGCTGGCTGGGGGCTGTTCACTGGTCGCTGGTGAGATCTGCCTGTTTGACAGCTCACCAGCGACCATGTAGCGATGCAGCAGCGATCCTGACCAGGTCAGATCGCTGGTCGGATCGCTGCTGCATCGCTAAGTGTGAAGGTACCCTATGGCCTGCAAGAGTGAGAGAATGTGTCCTGTATCAAAGTGAGAAACTGATTGATGCAATTTCTGAACAGCTAGGCGGCCCCTGCTGCTAATGGGGAATGTCTTGTGAATTACACTAATAGATGTTCATGTCGCTATCAGTTTCTATCAAGCTTTGTGCTTACACTCGGATATGTAAATGACAAGCTTTGTACTTCAATCCAGAAATAGAACTGCTAAGCCTTGTAGAGTCATACATTGTGTTACCACCCAACTCGTGCCACTATTCAGGTTGTTACTGGTTATTCAGGTTATACAGGTTGGTTTACATCCTTTTTCAGAATCTGTAGCCATGAGGCGCCATTATCTCAACTTGTCCAGCGCAAACAATTTAATCACCTACCTATATGATAGGTGATAACTTATTTATCAGTCTGGTCTAAAGGCCCCGTCACACTAAGCAACATCGCTAGCAACATCGCTGGTAACGAACAACTTTTGTGACGTTGCTAGCGATGTTGCTGTGTGTGACATCCAGCAACAACCTGGCCCCTGCTGTGAGGTCGTTGGTTGTTGCTGAATGTCCTGGGCCATTTTTTAGTTGTTGCTGTCCTGCTGTGAAGCACAGATCGCTGTGTGTGACAGCGAGACAGCAACAACTAATGTGCAGTGAGCAGGGAGCCAGCTTCTGCTGAGGCTGGTAACTAATGTAAACATCGGGTAACCAAGAAGCCCTGTCCTTGGTTACCCGATATTTACCTTTGATACCAGCCTCCTCCGCTCTCACTGCCTGTGCTGCCGGCTCCTGCTCTGTGCACATGTAGCTGCAGCACACATCAGGCAATTAACCCGATGTGTGCTGTAACTAGGAGAGCAAGGAGCCAGCACTAAGCAGTGTGCGCTGCTCCCTGCTCTGTGCACATTTAGCTGCAGCACACATCAGGCAATTAACCTGATGTGTGCTGTAAGTAGGAGAGCAAGGAGCCAGCGCTCAGTGTGCGCTGCTCCCTGCTCTGTGCACATTTAGCTGCAGCACACATCGGGTTAATTAACCTGATGTGTGCTGTAACTAGGAGACTGGGGGCTGGTCACTGGTTGCTGGTGAGCTCACCAGCAACTCGTGTAGCCACGCTCCAGCGATCCCTGCCAGGTCAGGTTGCTGGTGGGATCGCTGGAGCGTCGCAGTGTGACAGCTCACCAGCAACCTCCTAGCAACTTACCAGCGATCCCTATCGTTGTTGGGATCGCTGGTAAGTTGCTTAGTGTGACTGGACCTTTAAGGTCCAGTCACACTAAGCAACTTACCAGCGATCCCAACAACGATAGGGATCGCTGGTAAGTTGCTAGGAGGTTGCTGGTGAGATGTCACACTGCGACGCTCCAGCGATCCCACCAGCAACCTGACCTGGCAGGGATCGCTGGAGCGTGGCTACACAAGTTGCTGGTGAGCTCACCAGCAACCAGTGACCAGCCCCCAGCGCCGCGTGGAAGATGCTGCTTGGTAACTGAGGTAAATATCGGGTAATGAAGGCTTTATGCTGAAACACGTGTAGGGACGGACGCCAGCACCAGCAGGAGGAGATGCCATTAGGTAATTGCTATGGATCATTTTGAAGATATCACTGTGATCGATGTGGATTTAATGTGATGGTATATTTCTGATTGTCACTTGTACCCTCTATTATCTATGACCCTGCCTGCTTATGCATATAATTGTTCCATTATTACTAAAAACTTCTCTGACAGTATAAGCAGTGCTGTGTATGCATAGCTTTGTACCGGCACAATTATTTTACTCATTTCTCCCCTGCTGTTTATGTTGGTGTTTCTTTCAATCACTCTTGTCTATACCTTGTTTTTATTCTTAAATTAATAAAAATTATATTTTATGGCTCTCTGTATGGTCTCCTTTTGGTAATTTCAGTTTTGTTTGTACATACAGCCTGGGCATCTATGCCCATAATACTACATGCATGGAACCTTTTGATATTTTGGTATTTACCTTTTATTATTTCCTATAACACTATTTGGGTTATTTTTGTTCCAGTGTATTTGGCACCCTTAGTCATTTATCATGGGCAAATCGCTGCCCGTGGCGCACAACATCGTTAGTCCACGTCACACATACTTACCTGCCTAGCGACGTCGCTGTGGCCGGCGAACCGCCTCCTTTCTAAGGGGGAGGTTCGTTCGGCGTCACAGCGGCGTCACTAAGCGGCCGCCCAATAGAAGCGGAGGGGCGGAGATGAGCGGCCGGAACATCCCACTCACCTCCCTCCTTTCTCACTGCCGGCGGCCGCAGGTACAATGTTGTTCCTCGTTCCTGCGGTGTCACACACAGCGATGTGTGCTGCCGCAGGAACGACGGACAACCTGCGTCCTGCAACAGTAACGATATTTGAGATTAGAACGACGTGTCAACGATCAACAATATGGTGAGTAATTTTGATAGTTAGCGGTCGTTCATGTGTTCACACGCAACGACGTGGCTAACGAGGCCGGATGTGCGTCACGAATTCAGTGACCCCAACGACATCTCATTAGCGATGTCGTTGCATGTAAAGCCCCCTTAACTGGCAGAATCTGGAACGATCAGCAGAATGAGGCCCTTTTATCTCCATTTAACCCTAGAACGCGCAACCATAGAAATCTACCATAGAAAACAAGTGACCTAGCAGGCCTGCGAGGCCCCAGGTATGTGTTCTAGGGTTAAGTAGTGCACATGCTCAACTGCTGCTCCCTATGGGGCTGTAAAGCATTGCAATCGGCTCTTTATGGCAGCCCAAAAAGAATAAAATGGTTGGTTTCACCAAGTCCGCAATCAGATCCCATCGATTAGCAATCTTGCGATAGGTGTTAAAGTGGTTGTCTGTAATGGTTAGTGGAACCTTAAAACTAAAAGATTGCAGTAAATAAATGACTACCAATGGGTTACACAGAAGCCAATCAGTAGTCATTTAATAGCCTAGTTAGGAATGTAGGCCATACATACCAGTCAGAAAAAAACAGTCCGTAATAGGTCATTCTGCATAGGTGGTCATTTTTCTCGGCAGCACGTTATGTTTAGACAGCACAGCAGGGTTAAAAAAAAATAATTTAATCTGACGAACAAGCATTTTGCGTGTTTGTTGGCTAATTGGCAGCTTGCTTAAGACTGCAAGATTATCAAGAAACAAAATGTTTATGGGTGCACTGGTTCACAATAATTGAACAGCATAAATGTATTTTAGACTAAATCATGAAAACTGCAATTATGAATTGGTACAAAATAATAAAGAATATAAAAAATGGTGCCCAAATGTGAACAAACCATTTAAGGTTTCTCTCCACTATAACTATTGGCACAGTAGGTTACCCTAAAAATACAATTTTCAACTCAAGATAAAAAGTATCAATAAATAAATATAGTTTGGTAAAGAAAAATGCTGTAAAATCATTATAGATTTACATATGTCCCTTAGGTCTTCTTGAGCTGTCTGGAATTAAGCCGAATGTATGATTGAGTTGGACAGGTTCCATGTAGCGAAGCAGGACATATTTGCTGTGCTCGTGGTTTAATATAAAAGTGGAACGTTCCGATTTGGTCTAAACTCTGATTTTCCAAACACACAGATGGGATTCAAACTACGGGATCTGATCCACAGAAATTGTAACTAAAAGAACTATGATAACAGCTTCATTTTGTTTTGCTCACCAAAGACATTAGATGGCAAAAATCAAAAAATAAAACATTTATCCTGCAGATCATTGGAGGTTCAATTTATGAGATTATGTTCCAATCACCTGGAGGACCTTCATGACCCCTCCTGAAGTTAGGATGTCTTCCTTTAAGGCCACTTTACATGCTGCGATCTCGCTAGCGAGCGTACCCGCCCCCATCGGTTGTGCGTCACGGGCAAATCGCTGCCCGTGGCGTACAACATCGCTCAGACCCGTCACACTACTTACCTGCCTACCGACGTCGCTGTGACCGGTGAACCGCCTCCTTTCTAAGGGGGAGGTTCGTTTGGCGTCACAGCGACGTCACTAAGCGGCCGCCCAATAGAAGCAGAGGGGTGGAGATGAGTGGGACGAACATCCCGCCCACCTCCTTCCTTCCTCATTGTGGGCGGCCGCAGGTAAGGTGAGGTTCCTCGTTCCCGCGGTGTTACACATAGCGATGTGTGCTGCTGCAGGAACGACGAACAACCTGCGTCCTGCAACAGCAACGATATTTGGGAAATGGACAGCGTGTCAACGATCAACGATAAGGTGAGTATTTTTGATAGTTAGCGGTCGCTCGTACGTGTCACACGCAACGACGTCGCTAACGAGGACGGATGTGCGTCACGAATTCCGTGACCCCAACGACATCTCGTTAGCGATGTCGTTGCGTGTAAAGTGGCCTATACTAAATTATAAAGGCAATTTGTAATTAAAATTAACTTTGAAACTAGCTGTTAAAGGCTCATTCATATGTCCGATTTTCCCATATGAGTGCCATTCATGGTTTTCACGGATAGCTCTCATACCTCTAATGGTCTATGGGGTCATTCACTTGTCTGTGATTTTTCACCAACCGTGTGGTCCGCAGATAATAGCGACAAAATGTCCGATTTTGATCAGTGTCAAATGTAAGTGTATTGGTCAGTGAAAAAAAGAATAAAAAAAATATATAAAAGTTATTGGCATTGCAGTCAGATTTTCACAGACTGACAGAATGGGAATCTTGGAGAAACTTTTTTATCTCTCCACGTATGAGGAAAAAATGGATAACACTGAGTAAACGCTAATCAAAATAAAATTGGTC
Source organism: Anomaloglossus baeobatrachus (assembly GCF_048569485.1). Lineage (NCBI taxonomy): Eukaryota > Metazoa > Chordata > Amphibia > Anura > Aromobatidae > Anomaloglossus > Anomaloglossus baeobatrachus. Next base: position 371,461,764 of record NC_134353.1, read on the forward strand.
CATTTTTCTCGTCCATGAGAAAAATGGACATGTCAATGAGCTTGAGAACTTATACATGCTAAATCATTAACATTTCTAGAACCAGTAAATTCTGTTATGGGCTGTAGTATATTGCATAGGTTGACCACTATAGACAAAGTTTTGACTAAGGGTTAACTCCACTAAACACTAAAGAAGACACAGGGAGCGCACACACATGGGGAATGATCATGAACAACTTATCTCCAGATGTCTAAGGAAGAAGTTCAGCTAAGAACAGCAACAATCCTACAGATGAGTGCAGGCAGCCCGCTTGCATCCAGAGCTTGTGAAGGAACTGAATATCACCAGCACAGGTCCAGGAAAAATGAGAGTATTTAAACCCAAGGGGAAAAACAGATGATTAGCAGCTGAAGGGAAGAGGAGCTCTGCTGGATCCTAAAGGGAAAAGGATCAAAACCCAGCAGAGGAAAGACCTAGTACACTGAATACTGACAGCAGGAATAACAGAAAGTTAGGGAGCACTTTGTGCAACCAAATGCTGTCACCTTCTATTACTGAACATCACAGGACTGTCTGTCACCTGTGACAATTATGGACTAGATTTGCAAAACAAATTTAAGATATGTGCATGCAATCAGGACCCGTTGCATCCTGGACGCGGCGAATCCTGAACTGCAGGACTGCGAGTCCCCTCCGGGCAGTTGCAATCTCTCGCTGTGTTCTCCCTGCAGAAAACACTTGCAACTCTGCAGCAAAGAATTCCCAAGCTGCGGGTTGGGAAGCCACACTGCGGGAACAACAGGCACAGTGAGCATAGGATTTCTAGAAATCCCATCCACTGAGCTTGTACTGTACTTGTGTAGTACTCATTGGCCGCACATTGCAGCAGTTCCACTGCCCTTGTGTAGTACTCATTGGCCACACATTGCAGCAGTTCCACTGCCCTTGTGTAGTACTCATTGGCCGCACATTGCAGCAGTTCCACTGCCCTTGTGTAATACTCATTGACAGCACATTGCAGCAGTTCCACTGCCCTTGTGTAATACTCATTGGCCACACATTGCAGCAGTTCCACTGCCCTTGTGTAGTACTCATTGGCCGCACATTGCAGCAGTTCCACTGCCCTTGTGTAGTACTCATTGGCCGCACATTGCAGCAGTTCCACTGCCCTTGTGTAGTACTCATTGGCCGCACCTTGCAGCAGTTCCACTGCCCTTGTGTAGTACTCATTGGCCGCACATTGCAGCAGTTCCACTGCCCTTGTGTAGTACTCATTGGCCGCACCTTGCAGCAGTTCCACTGCCCTTGTGTAGTACTCATTGGCCGCACATTGCAGCAGTTCCACTGCCCTTGTGTAGTACCCATTGGGCACACAATTCTGCAGATGAAACTGATGTATGAGCTTCACGATAGAAGCATTGGCCAACACACAAGGGAGGCGTTTTAGCAGCATGCAGGCATTGCATATAAAGACCTGGATTATGGTATTTTTTATTGTCACCCTCCCGTAAAGAAAGTGCCGCAGCAGAATATCATTGAGAAAATGACGCATTTAAGCTGTATGTTCTCTTTTTGCTTTAAACGTCTACATTACGAGTCATTTTAGCTTGCAAATATTCTCTGCAGCATGTGTATAAAACTACGTAAAATTTTATACATAAAGCTAGAACTGTAATGCACAGATTAAACTTCGGAAAAAGCTAGAAGAAAAATTTGTCTACAATTATTTCTTCTTTTTAAACCAATAAATAACTTTCTTTTTCTTCAGTTTTTACCAACCTTTTGACACATATAAGTCAATTTGTTTTTCACATGTGGACTGTAGACTCGCATGTAAACTATAAAATGCTGAAAGCAGAACTAAAGACAACACCCTTAGTTTCAATGTTTGTGAGTGAAAATGGTTCCTGTAGTTAAAGCTGTGAGTAATCTGACAAAATTATCTTTTTTGCTTTTAGGGATGCTTCACACACAGCGAGCTCACTGCCGAGATCGCTGCTGAGTCACGCTTTTTGTGACGCAGCAGTGACCTCATTAGCGATCTCGCTGTGTGTGACAATGAGCAGCGATCTGGCCCCTGCTGCGAGATCGCTGCTCGTTACACACAGCCCTGGTTCGTTTTCTTCAAAGGCGCTCTCCCGCTGTGACACACAGATCGCTGTGTGTGACAGCGAGAGAGCGACGAATGAAGCGAGCAGGGAGCAGGAGCCGGCGTCTGACAGCTGAGGTAAGCTTGTAACCAAGATAAACATCGGGTAACCAAGGTGGTTACCCGATATTTACCTTAGTTACCAGCCTCTGCAGCTCTCACGCTGCCTGTGCTGCCGGCTCCGGCTCTCTGCACATGTAGCTGCTGTACACATCGGGTTAATTAACCCGATGTGTACAGCAGCTAGGAGAGCAAGGAGCCAGCGCTCAGTGTGCGCGGCTCCCTGCTCCCTGCACACACAGCTAAGCGGTGTGCGCTGGTAACTAATGTAAACATCGGGTAACCATACCCGATGTTTACCTTAGTTACCAGTCTCCGCAGCTTCCAGACGGCGGCTCCGTGCAAGCGCAGCGTCGCTGCTGGCTGGGGGCTGTTCACTGGTCGCTGGTGAGATCTGCCTGTTTGACAGCTCACCAGCGACCATGTAGCGATGCAGCAGCGATCCTGACCAGGTCAGATCGCTGGTCGGATCGCTGCTGCATCGCTAAGTGTGAAGGTACCCTTAAGAGTGTTCTCAATGTGACGACATCTTTGAGTAGCGTTTTAGCTTGATTCAATCTGCTTTTAGCCGAAAGCCCAACAATGCACTTATGTTTTCCAGCATTTTATATGAGCAAACAGATTGGAAATTAACAAGTAAAAAAACCCAACAACGTAAAAGCTGAACTTCCCTAAAGAATATTTGTACTCAACATTCCTAAACAAAGCACCATATAATCAGGTTACTGCACGAAGGTACATTTTCTGCATACAGATGCAAATCAAAGACTGAAAGGAACCTGAAATAAGATTCATGCTGCCTGGACGAGATAGACACTGACTGTGTTATTGCCATCATGGTTGACTCTGAAATGCTGCGTTATTTAGGCGAAAACAAATTATGCATCTCAGATGACTAGTCCACAGTGGCTTTTCCTGCCCTGTTCCTCTAAACTTCAATAAACACAGTTAATGTCTAATTTATGCTGGTTTTGGTTTGGGCTGAATGAATCCCCTTGTCAGGTTCCCTTAAAGTTGATGTATTGGATTTTCAATAATCTGTCAATAAGCAGCAATTAAAATGAGGAATTCCTTCATGGCTCCAATGATCCCCATTGGTTTCTGCAGAATTGAAATCACATTTATTACACACAGTTACTGCAGCAAATTCTGACGATACTGTGTAGCACATAGCCACTGAGTCTTGGGATCGGCAGCACTGGTCACTTGAACTATGTATGTAGATAGACAGGGATTTTCAGAGTGGCTGGGGATGTTGGTGATGGCTGTGGCTAATAACCTGCAATGCTCAGGTATAGAAATGAGTGGACCCGTGGATGTTCGGGTTCACCTGGACATCACTTAAGTTTGTTTCGGGACACAGACTTGAACTGAACTTGTTCCTGGACTCTAAACCCCATATAAGTCAATGGGGACCCAAACTAATGGGCTCGAATTGAGTAACGAGTATAATGGAAGTCAATGATTGGGCAGTTTGGCTCTATGCCCACATACAGCCAGCCGGAGCATTTCCAGGGGGAGAGAGGTCAGAGGTGGTGGCTGTGTGTGGGTTTTGTTTTTTTTTTACACACACACACACACACACACACACACACACACACACACACACACACACACACACACACACACACACACACACAGTATCTGAAAATGTTGTTTTCCCCCTCAGTTATAGCCATTCAGAGACTGCAAGCGTCACTCACTGGGCCGAGCTCCGAACGTACCTGAGGGCAAAGATGCTTGATCGAGTGGTCGGCATACGAACAGCTCCCGAACTCTGACAATTACTTTTTTTTTTATATTTGAAAAAAAAACGTGACTAGGTACGAACCCTGACCTTTACAGATCGGGTTGCTGATCTCTAATCAGAGAGTCCACAAGATGAGGGCTCACTATTTGTTCCTGGGAAAACGGATTTGGAGTAAAAACAATTGTTCGGTTATGATTTGTACACGAGGCCTAGCCTTGCTTGTCAGGACTTTGACCGTTTAGTTAATGGCCAACAGCTTAGAATTTATATTGTACCTTTTGTATTGTGCTTTATTGTTGCACAGAACCAATAAAACCGGTTACGACCATACCTTCCTAGTTGTGAACTGTGCATGAAATGCCCATGTAGCCAAGGAAATGGCAATCCTGGGACCAAATTCCCTCATCCTTTTACAGTATACCGTATTAGTAATCTCATTGCTCATTATATAGGTTTTGTTGCTGAGTTTTGGTTTTAATTCAACTTCTTGTTCATTGTGAAATGTATAAATTATCATGCCTATTCTCTACGCTGTGATTGATAAAGAAAAAATTAGAAGCGCCATTAATATAAAAAGAACAAAAAAAGCACTGTTCCCCCTTTTACATCCACAATTGGAATAAATGGTACAGAAACACATGAATGAAAGGCTGATGGAAAAATGCTCTGAATAATAAAAAATAAAAGCTAGGCTACTTTTGTTTTCAAAACTTTGCTCTAAAACTCCTCTATTAAGGCCTATTTTAAGTCCCACTTGTGTTCTACTCAATAGTTAGCTTATGAGGTTAGATATTTTTACACATACTTCTCAATATTGTATGCATATGTTGTATAGAGCATCATCCTTCTGAATTATTTTGATTTGTTGCTTCCTTTACCTCCTCTCTGGTGTTTCAGGGAATCCATCAATTATCCCATATATCAACTATGTACTGTATGCTCACCTGATATTCCATTCCCAATAAATGAATGTCATGAAAATTGTGTGGGCTAATCGTATGCCTTCCTCAGTAACATGTCAGAACGTTAAGTTGTCATGGTGACAATGAGAATTAGTGTCTATTCCCTTATTTTATATTCTAGCATACTGTCACACTTATGGAATACAATAGCATGCACAAGTTTTACCAGGAAAATAAAAAAGCAGAGTCTGAATAAGATTTCTGAAATCACAGCTTTTGCTAGAACTTCGGGATGAGTGGACCTGTGGATGTTTGGGATCATCAAGTTCAACCGGAAATTAGTTAAAAGTTTGGTTCAGTACCAGGACTTGACCCTGAACCCCACAGAAGTCCATGGATACCCCAAATTTTGTTCTGTATAATGGTCGTAGAAATGGCCAGGGGGCTGCAAAAAGGAAGCAAAATGGGGTGGGGGCAAGAGCAGGGCTATTGTCCTGCAAATAAATGTGGATACAGAATAAATAATAATTTAAAAAACAAGGTGTAGTCTCCTCTATTTTTGATAACCAGCCAAGATAAAGCAGACAGCTGGGGGCAGATGTTATTAGGCTGAGAAGGTCCATGGTTATTTGGCCCCTCCCAACCTTAAAATAGCAGCCTGCAGCTGCCCCTGAAGTAGCACATCAGTAGATGCGCCATTTCTGGCGCTTTGCCCAGCTGATTTCCCTGTTCCGGTGGCAACATCATAAAAAATTATATGGATTGACATTCCACCAGAACAATCGGGAGGATCAGGGCAAAGTGCCAGAATTGACGCACCTAATGTATACATCACTCCTGGGTTGGCTGCGAGCTGGTATTTTTAGGCTGGGAAGGGCCAAATAACCATTGGTCTTCCCAGCCTGATAATACCAGCCCCCGCAATGTGGTGGGCAACCATAGTCATTCGGCATGGCTCTGATGGCTACAGAAGTGCCCACAGCTGGAATGCTTGATGATTGCCTGCGCTGCAACCTTTCAAACTTTATTTAGCATACAGACAGCGTCCAAATTAGACTACAGACTTCCGTGAGAAGTCAGTGTTCGAGTTTTAGCACCGAACCTCGAAATTTACAGTTTGGCTTTGCTCATCACTACTAGTACAGTATGATGCATCTTTTATGCAGAAAAAAAAAATACTGGAAAACCACAACATATCAACATATTATGTATAAAAGGTATACATTGCACACTATTAATGCAAAGTGAAGGTTTTTTATTGAAGAGCTATAGGTAAGTGTACAAAAGTGCTCCTGAGATGCGACAAAGTAACGTTTGGACTGTTGAATCTTTTTCAAACAATCACTGGAGAAGTATCCTTATGGTAGGAGAGTCTCAGATGGAGCTGTACAGTACCTAGCTTGTACAGCATCATCTGAGACTCTCCTACAATAAGGATACTCCACCAGCGACAGTTGAGTGTGGCCGCACACGTCTATTCAGAATGTGCTTGGAAGTATGCATATCACTTACTTGCACTTACATGACCGTCCACTCTTGCTGACACGGAAGAATTCTGAAAGTGTGCACACTATGAAAATTCAGATGTCTGTAGTCAAGAGTGGCTGTAGATTTTCATCACAAACTTGTACAACCCCTTTAATTATAAAATTAAGCACTATATCATGCCCAATCCTAACAGCGTGCAGTATACTCACTGCGAGGATTCTGTTCTGCTTGCTGGGACCAACAGTTATCACATAACCGTAACTATGAAAAGCGCATATGAATGGTAATGTGACAACTAGCTTTTTTTCCCTGCTTCTCTCAATGAAGCAGAGGCTGTATTTTTTCATTTAACGTTGAAAGAATTAGAGCAGCATGTGACTTAAGGGGGCTTTACACGCTACGATACGTTAATGAATTATCGTCGGGGTCACGCTGTTAGTGACGCACATATGGCGTCATTAACGATATCGCAGCGTGTGACACTTACCAGCGACCTTAAGCGACCTCAAAAATGGTGAAAATCGTTCACCATGGAGAGGTCGTCCCAAAACCAAAAATCGGTAAGGGTTGTTTATGCAGGTGGTTCATCGCTCATGCGGCAGCATACATCGCTGTGTGTGACACCGCTGGAGTGAGGAACGTTTCCTTACCTGCCGCAATGCGGAAGGAAAGAGGTGGGCGGGATGTTACGTCCCGCTCATCTCCGCCCCTCTGCTTTGATTGGCCGGCCGCTTAGCGACGTCGCGGTGACGCCAAACGTCCCTCCCTCAACGGGAGGGATTGTTCGGCAGTTACAGCGACGCCGCCGTAGCGATAATGTTCGCTGCGGCAGCAATCACACGATATCGCATGTGCGACGGGGGCGGGTACTTACACGCTCTATCGCTAGCAATTGCTAGCAATATCATAGCGTGTAAAGCCCGCTTTAGTGTGCAAATTGTATATGAGCAGTCCCATGACGGCTACTCAAACCGCCAGAGCGCGGGGGAGGGGAGGAGGAAGGGTCAGACTGAATTCTTGCCACAGGTGTTGGAAAACCCAAGCTCCTCTGCCTACAGGTACTTGGACAGGTTTGATTTTTGTTGCAGAAAAATCTGCTGCAAACACTGAAGTGTTGGCAGGAAAAATGCTATATAAACTACACACGTTTTTACATGCGTTTTTTCCCCCATTCATTTCAATAGGTGTAAAATGCTGTCAAAACAGTAAAAGAATTGATATGCCGAAGATTTGAAAAAAGAAAAAAAATCCTTTGATGGGTCATATATTCTAGGGAAAAAAATAGCAGCATGTGCATGACATTTCTGAAACCTTATTCACTTTTCTGGTACTATAAAGTACATAAAGTACAGTGTTTTTTTTCTCTGCAGAATGATTGATTGCTCTCAGTGAGAGAAACAAAATTATAATTTTGTAGCTGTGATACCTTCTAATGGCTAACTAAAATAAAATAAAATGGAGGTTACAAAGCAAGCTTTCAAGACTCCTCAGGTCCCTTCATCAGGCATGGTAATTTCATGCATCTTGGCATGCTTTCCACCAGTTTTTCACATTGTTTTTGGGTGACTTTATGTCACTCCTGGTACAAAATTTTAAGCAGTTCTTGTTTGTTTGATGGCTTATGACTATCCATCGTCCTCTTGATTATATTCCAGAGGTTTTCAATGGGGTTCAAGTATGGAGATTGGGCTGGCAATGAGAAGATTTTGATGCGGTGGTCCTTCATCCACACATTGATTGACCTAGCTGTGTGGCATGGCGCATTGTCCTGCTGGAAAAACCAGTCCTCAGAGTTGGGGAACATTGCCTGAGCAGAAGGAAGCAACTGTTTTTCCAGGATAACCTTGTATGCAGCTTGATTCATCTGTCCTTTGCAAAGTTTAATCTGCCCAATCCCAGCCTTGCTGAAGCATCCACAGGTCATCACCGATCCTCCACCAAATTTCACAGCGGATGCAAGACACTGTGGCTTGTACGCCTCTCCAGGTCTCTGTCTAACCAGTAGACAACCAGGTGTTGGGCAAAGCTGGAAATTAGTCTCATCAGAGAAGATTATCTTATTTTAGAAATTGGGCAGGAAGTGCTCACTCCATCAGTACTCGTTACGAGTACTGAGCACCAGAGCATGGTAGTGTTCATCCATCACTAATTGTTACAAGCTCCGAGCACCAGAGCATGGTAGTAGTCACTCGTCACTTGTTGTTACGCATAGAGAGTACCCGATCATGGTAGTGCTTGCTCATCATGGCTGATTATGAGTACTAAACAACCAATCATGGTAGTTCTCGCTCTTCATTAGTCGTCGTGAGACCGAGCACCTGAGCATGGTAGTGCCCACTCATTGATAGCAGCAATATCAGTCCATACTGCATTACGCTTATCCGGAACAAAGGCTTGAAGGATCCAACTCATTAAATGAGACATTACATACTTCATACATTTAATAATAGGCAAAATGGTAGCAGACTACATTGCAGCAATTATTTTTTATGTAAAAGGTGGCATATCCATTTTATTGCGATTTAGATACTTTTTTTTATCACTCTGCATTGTGGCAATTTATGTTAATACATTATGGAATAGTATGAACTATGGAAGCCTGAAGTACATATGGTACAAGTATCTAGATAAGATTGCTATATGGAATAGGTATCTGTGGATTGCATAATTCTTCCGGAGAAGTGCAGAATTGCAGACCGTTTTAGTCACCAATTATATATGTAGTAAATAGCTAGATTTTAAGAAGAGATAAATAAAGGAGGGTAGAAGAGTCAGAATAACTGAAAAGGCTTGTCTCCAGATTACAGTGTGGATGTTGTTTTCTCCAGCTTGCCCTCCAGGTCTACAGAACAGAAGCACTATGGAAGGAGATGGTGTTTTACAGAGGGAATATGTAATGCTTATCTGTCACACAATAAATTCTCCTCTGCAATGCTTTCTGCAGCCTTGAAATCTCAGTACCACTGAAGTGTGTCAATTGCTCACCCTTTCTACTCGTCCTTAGAGCACCGCTCGCCACTTACTGATTGATTTACAGACATTAAGAAAAAGGCCATAAATATTCTTATGCCGTGTTTACAAGCAGAACATCCAACTTCTGATTTGTGCTTTTCTGCAGCGTTTTCTAAACATGTCCCTCTAAAATACATTAATGTACAACATCTTTGTGAGTGGAAGTGAACCTGTCACGGGCAGATATTGAATGTACTCATCTAGGCGTCTTTTTCACTATTTATGCTGTGTGCAACTACTTCTTTCAGCAAAGTATGAAACTTGGCTGACTTTCCTTCTAGAAATAAATGTAGCAGAGGCACGAGAAACAAGGAGACATATTTATGAGCAGATGGCCAAATAATATTTGTTTTTCTCAGTCCACATAACAACCCCCAAGAACTAACTTGCACTAGCTCAATGGCAGTTTTCTAAAAATGAAGGAAAGCGTCCAACAACAGTGCATTTCCAATGCAATTTCAGGAATATAAAGGGCTGCTGATAAACTCTTCATTCCTCTATGTCTGATGACGACAATTGGTTCTCAGACTCTAGCCGTGGTCTCAGACATCTTACTTTAACAGTATGAGGCTGTGGCCACTAAACACTGTCACTATTGCCCAAAAATGCTGTGGCACTCTACATACTGCACTATACTTGTAAAGAGGGGAGCCAGGTGATGGCTGGCATTGCTTCCCCTAACTTCAGATAATGTAAATGTACGTGTAGTGCCCCCATCAGGGCATAGATCAGAAATCAGTCTCTACTACCTTCATCTGTGCTTGCTGGGCCCTTGTCTCAGACAGGGATGGTGATAAAAAGCACACGCAGACTCCGATAAACAAAACAGGAACTTCTTTATTGCAGATCAATCTTATTCTCATGCTTCAAGCCCTTAGTACCACCCTTGCTGTGTCCATTCTATCTCAGGGGGAAACTTCTCTGTTCCTGGCACTCTCCCTGGATACTATCCTCCAGCAGTTGAGTCGTATAGAACTTTGCTCCCCCCGTTATCCTTTCCTGGCGGCTGCCATACCTCACTCGAGCCCCCGGACGCGTGGTTGCTTCCGAACAGTTCAAGGTCCCGCCGGCAGTCTCTGTACCCCAACGTTCCACAGGTCTCAAGACACCGCACTGCCTGTCCGCTGGGTGAGATCTCGGTACACAGAACAATTCCTCCCTATCCAGGCAGACCCTAGCTCTGGGTCCTTCCTGTAAACTTCAGCTGCTGCCGCAACTAACTCCTTTCCTATTCACATTCTGGAACCCCCTGCATTCTCTCCTCCCTCCTGTCTCTGTTTACTAGGCAACCATCTTGCTACACTTCCTGTTGAACCTTATTATAGTTATCTAACTACTCCTATCATCCTCCTCCTGCTGCTTGGTCCCTAGTTCCACTTATCCGTATACTCTACCCCAAGGATGGGATTCAAATTTTTAACAACAGGTTCTCTGTAAACCCCGCCCATTTAAAAACCACACCCATTCTGTAACCACACCCATTTTGTTAGCCACACCCATTTGCATGCACTTTCCTCAACCAAAAAATACAAGTAATTTAAAGTATAATCTCTTTCCCCTTCTTCCCCTCCTCTACAGTCACTCTCCTGTTCAGTACCAGTTGTTCCAGTCACTGTCAGGCATATTGTATTAAACGTTTTTCTAAAGTTTTTAAAAATTATTACTAAAGGAGCCCTGCTAAAATTGGAATGGGCAACCTTGCACATACAGATCCCAGCCCATGTGGCCTCTTTCCCCAGCAGATCCCATCCCTTTATGGCCTCTTGTCCCTGCAGATCCCATCCCATTATGGCCTCTTTCCCCCTGCAGATCCCATCCCATTATTTGCCCCTGTCCCCCTGCAGATCCCATCCCATTATGGCCTCTTTCCCCCCTGCAGATCCCATCCCATTATGGCCCCTTTCCCCCTGCAGATCCCATCCCATTATGGCCCCTTGCCCCCTGCAGATCCCATCCCATTATGGCCTCTTACCCCATACAGATCTCATCCCATTATGGCCTCTTTCCCCATACAGATCTCATCCCATGTGGTCTCTTTCCCCTGCAGATCCCATCCCATTCTGGCCCCTTTCCCCCTGCAGATCCCATCCCATTATGGCCTCTTTCCCCATACAGATCTCATCCCATGTGGTCTTTTTCCCCTGCAGATCCCATCCCATTATGGCCCCTTTCCCCCGGCAGATACCATCCCATTATGGCCCCTTTCTCCATGCAAATACCATCCTATTATGGCCTCCTCTCCCCATATAGCCACATATAGCTCCCCTCTTATGTGGCCTCTCTCCCCATAGAGCGCTCCCCTGTTATGTGGCCTCTCTCCCCATAGAGCGCTCCCCTTATATGTGGCCTCTCTCCCCATATAGCTGCCATGTTATGTGGCCCCTCTCCCTGCCTCTTCGGCTCACTGAGCGCTTACCAGCATCGGCGGCCTCTCCTGTGTCTCTTGTCCTCTCCTGTGTCTCCCGTCCTCCTCCGCGGCTCGTCTCTCCACGCTGACAGACGGCAGGAGGAGGAGCTCCCTCCTCACACTGCCGTGACCTCTCTGCAGCGTCAGCACGTCACTGCACGCCGGGTCAGGGAGCAGACAGGCTCCACTGAACCAGGAAATGCGGCGCGGAGGTACGGAGATTCCTTTTTGCTAGAGTCTTAAAGAGACACTAGCACAAATGAATACAGGAAACCGGATCAGCAGAGCTGTTTCTTGCCGTTTCTGGTAACCGGCTGCTATTTTAACAACCGGTTCTCCAGAACCAGAAAGAACCGGCTGAATCCCACCCCTGCTCTACCCTGACCCTGCACTATGTCTGCTGCCTGACACAACACAAGGGGCTGATATTCTTTAGTACATATTATATTATTCAGGGTTGACAATATATACATTATGATCACATCCCACTAACGCCACTTTCATAGGAGGGCGCTACTCGTCCCCCTCCTACACTTGTGTCGATTTTGTGGCAGTTAGGCTATGTGCCCTCAGGAGAACATACCTGCAGATTGTGCTGCGGAAAACCCACGGATTTTCTAGATTTTCCAGATAAATCCGCTGGTTTACGCAAATACAGACACTCCTCATGTTATCCTATGGGATTTGGGGAGTGCTGTATCAATGCTGCGGTATTTGAGGCTGCGGATTTCCCGCAGTCGCACGTAACTGTCAATTATTCATGCACAATTATCTGCGGGATTCCTGTGCAGTGTGGGTGTATTCTCATTCCTGTCTTATCTGCAGTGTGTGCTCACTGTGCACAGGATCACAAAGCAGCAGACAACCAAAGGTAATAGGAGAGAATTGTAATTGAGGGGCCGGAACGGTCATGAGTGTCACGACTAGATGTGATCTCAGGGGGATGTGGGAACAGACGGTCATAGCGTATTGTGGATCACAGATCTGCTTTCAGGTCTGCTTGCTATTTACCCTGAGTTGGAGTGTATTTAATGCCATCCAGTACTGAAGGAGTTCAGGTTCATTTATATCCTGCAGTGATCTAACCGGTACTTGTAACCTCAGCTGTAGCTACTTCCTTCTGCTATAAATATAAGCTCCTCACTCCTCCCTATGCCGGCTAAAGCTCATTCCTATGCTGATCATGTTGAAGGAGGTCATCGCTGCATAGCAATGGTATTGTTTCTATTACAGCTGCAAAGGTTCCTGCTGAAGAAACCTTGGAGCACTTTTTGTTGAGTCTTTCCCCACCAGTTTGTCTTATATACCTTGCACCGTCTTATTGTAGTGGCAAGACTAGTGTCTTCCTAGCCTGGACTAGTCAGGGTGAGGTCAGGGCCAGCGAGGGCCTAGGCATGTGATTGGCGCATGGTGGGGTGAGGAAAGACCCATCCAGGGACATTAAGGAGTGCAGGGATCAGCCTCAGGTGAGTGTCAAGAGGTGACTCCCGCTCCCTCTTCCTAGCAAAAGGGCCTTTTGTTGTATTGTGTTGCGATGCTTGTCAGGGTCTTCCCCTCTCCCAGCATATTCCGCCTGTGTTGCGCTGTTTGCCGATAGACCTCATTGCCCCTGGCGTAACACTACCAAGGTGTTCCCGTTGTGTTGCAGCGTTTGCCAGGAGACCTCACGTCCCCTGGCATGACACTTGCAAGCTCAGCCTCCTAGAAACACTGCACCAAGGGTCCATCAAAGCGCTTTCATTTACATATACAATAAAACTGTTTTTATATCAAATTAAATTAATAAAATCTACAGTACAACCATGAATGTTCCCGGAATGTCTGAATATTTCAACTACAGTTTGGGGGCGTCAGACTCTCTTTAAAATTAAATGTTACTGTGCTGCCTTCATAAATTTCCAGCACCTCATGTAACCATTTCTCCAGAAGTAGGCTGAAAATGCTTTGTTGCTTATTTATGGAAATAACCATGTTAGGATCAGCAATGTACTTTACCAATATCCAATCTATTATCAATAGATCTCCCACTGCAAGAGTAAAGGCCCAGTCACACACAACGACTTACCAGTGATCCCGAAAACGATGCGACCTGATAGGGATCGCTGGTAAGTCGCTGGGGGGTCGCTGGTGAGACCTTACCAACAATGCATGAACAATACAGGTCGCAGTAGCGACCTGTATAACGATCTCAGCAGTCACTGTGACCCTGTCACACAGTGTCAAACACAGCGATGTGCCCTGCCCAGCAGGACATCGCCTTTGAAGAAAATGGCCTGGACCATTCTGCAACGACTAGAGATCTCACAACAGGGGCCTGATCGCTGATAGGTGTCACACATAACGAGATCGCTAACGGGATCGCTACTGCATCACAGAAACCGTGACTCAGCAGCGATCTCGCTAGCGATCTCGTTATGTGTGACGGTACCTTAAGAAATCAATACAGAAACAATAGGATTTCAAATTAAAAAGGTACAGGTGGTTGTTAATATTACAATTACAACAAATAACGTGTACCTCGAAATCAGAATTAATTTAAAAAGGACCTGTCGGCAGGATATTTGAACCCTAAATAATAATAATAGGTATGAGTGTAAAGCTGTAATGCTCACTACAATCATATGATTCCTGTACAATTTTGTTGGGGGCAATTGGTAGAAATCTATTTTGAGTTTTATTTTCAAGTGCCTTAAGGTGTGAACGTCTCTCACCAGCTCTGCTGTACTTCCCCGCCAACCTCCTGTCATTGATTGAAGGTCATTTTTTTAGTGACTTCTCTTCCAGCACAGGCACCATCATTGCCTGGGTCCATCTCATCAGAATAGAATGGGTCTGTGCAGATAGCTCCTGATGGCATTATGAGATCAATGTAAGGGTATGTGCGCACGTTGCTTTTTACCTGCTTTTTTGCTGCTTTTTCTTTTGTGCTGTTTAATGCCAAAATGGATGTGTTCTTCTATTCAAGCAAAGTCTATGGGAATTTGGGTTTCTTGTTCACACTATGTTGTTCAAAATGCTGCCTTTTTGTGGCAGAACTTTGGTCAAAAACTCAGCTTTTCAAAGAAGCAACATGTCAATTGTTTTTGCCATTTGGGTTTTGCACTGCAAAGCTGAGTTTTTGACCAAAGTTCTGCCACAAAAAGGCAGCATTTTGAACAACATAGTGTGAACAAGAAACCCAAATTCCCATAGACTTTGCTTGAATAGAAGAACACATCCATTTTGGCATTAAACAGCGCAGAAGAAAAAGCAGCAAAAAAGCAGGTAAAAAGCAACGTGCGCACATACCCTAAAGGTTCCCGTAACGTAATTCGGAACTCACTGCGTAAGCAGAGTCAATGCAACGAACGATGACTGTGCCTGCACAGGGAAAAAAAGTTACTGAGGGAAGAATGACATGTAAATCTACGACTGGAGCCCAGCAGTGGCTGGTTAAGTACAGCACAGTTCATGAGTGAAGTGTCCGCCCTTATGCATTTGAGAAAAAACTACACTTCTTGCTAACACCCCAATAAAATTCTACTAGGACGTTATGAATGTATAGTGCATTAAAAGGGGCTTTACTCTCATACCTTTAGTTAGATTATCAAAAACCCTACTGACAGGCCATCTTTAAAATGTGCCAAGCACAACCATTTGGTAAACAGCAGCTTCAGTTCCAGTTTATATTAAAGGGCGGTACAACACAAAAATTCACATCTTGAAATGCGGGCGTCACACGATACAATCTATCGTGCGATCGCACGAGCGATCGTACCCGCCCCCGTCGTTTGTGCGTCACGGGCAATTAGTTGCCCGTGGCGCACAAAGTCATTAAACCCCACGTCACACGTACTTATCTGCTGAGCGACGTCGCTGTGGGAAGGGAACCTCCACTTTCTGAAGGTGGTGGGACGTTAGGCATCACAGCGACGTCACAGAGCGGCCGGCCAATAGAAGCGGAGGGGCGGAGATGAGCGGGACGTAAACATCCCGCCCACCTCCTTCCTTCAGCATTGCCGGCGGGACGCAGGTAAGCTGAAGTTCATCGTTCCCGGGGTGTCACACAGAGCGATGTGTGCTACCCCGGGTACAATGAACAACCGGCGCAAAGAAGAATAAACGACTTTTTAAAAATAACCGACGTGTCAACGATACATGATTTGTAACCGATTTGCGAACGTTCAGAGTCGCTCATAGGTGTCACACGAAACGACGTCGCAAACGATGCCAGATGTGCATCACGAAAACCGTGACCCCGACAACATATCGCACGATAGATCGTCTCGCGTGACGCCCGCAATGTAAATAGCATGTGCAACCACAATCCTATAAACAGGAAATGGAGCAGTGGTTGCACATGCTCACTAGTGATCAAGTCACAAAGCCAAAAGGCACAGCTCTTATCTAAATGCTCGACCCTTTTTTTAGTAATCAGAGAGGGGATCTCCATTCTCTATTATAAATCAATTATATAGGCTGTAACTCAACATCCTTAGAGGGAATGTAAAATGCATACATAAAAAGTGAAGACCAAATCCTTGAAATTGACAATACCTATTGACCCGAATGGCACCTATATATTATTACATACAGCACAATTTTCAAAGGAATGTGACCACAGGAGTTAGATGTGCCATAAATCTGTAAATAATTAAAATACAATATGAATATTAAAATCCAAAGTATATAGAGGACTGGGGTAACACCCAGACATAAACCAAATGATCCGCAGGTATAAAGTTGGACTAAAAGTAATAGCTCAAAATGGCCTGGATCATTTACTCTCTGTCTGGGTGTTACCCCTGTCTGCTATGTACCTTGCATTTTAAGATTAATAACACATTAAAACAGAATATCAAAGTTATATTTTAATTTTTTTCGGATTTATGGCACATGCATAATAAGCAGTCTGTGATTGAGCCACCGATTGTTACAAACACTCCCTTTCATAAAAATAAAAAAGGTTGTTACAGCCCTGCCTTGCTCTAAACATCATCATCAATATTCTAGAGATGAAAGTATGTAAAATCTAATGATAGTTTTATAACTGCCACTCACAACCCATCATTTTGTAACAATAAAAGATACACAGAATACAGAGTTTGTCTACCAGAAATTGAGCTGTAATCACAAGTGAAATACTAGCTTATTCTCTGGAGTCAGTTTCTAGCTGTGGAAAGTATGATCACTTAGTAAATGGCACCAAGAGTCATTTTAAAATGATGTATTGAGCACAAAAAACTGTTTTAACTCCATACAATTGTAAGATATGACCATTTTCTACCTGCATTGATTTCCCACTTGCGTCTTTACTACGGTTCTCATGCTCTCCTCTTGTGTGCACTCAAGAAACTCCTGATTTTGTCTGTCAACACAGAATGTATGGCACAGGCTCATACTTTACGTGGATTTTTTTCTGCCTTTTATTAAGTAATAATATTTCCTATGTCTCAGAAGTTACGCTTCTGCAGTTTGCACCTGCTTACAAACTATTCTCAGAAATTTAGTAGGGATAAAATAAAATATTTAACCCTTCCATTTGTGCCTTTACATTGAATATTTGTCAAGTTGAGGGAATCTTAACCCTTGCACACAAAACGTGTGGTGGGGACTCAGGAAAAGAGCCCGAGCCACATATGGTAAATGCAGTCTGTTTTACATAACCAGTAACTGTCTCTAACAACAGAGGCCACAGTTAAGCTCAGATTGCTGCTGTTAACTATTTAGATGCTGCTGTCCGCATCAGATTCAGCACAGAACAAGTAAATGAAATGATTGCAGTTTTTAGTCCTAGAGAATGTTAACTAAAAATCAGTGTTAAAAATGTAAAAAAAAGTAAGTCTTTAAAAAAAAAAAAAAAATTAAACATTACATCAATCCTCATTTTTGCCTTTAAAAAGAAATAATTAAAAAAAAAACAAACATATGATATTGCCACATATAAAACAATGACTTTATGAAAATTGTGGCAAGCAGAACAATAAGTGGCACATCACTGAAATCAGGGTCTTTGCCCTTACATCATGTCGCTATCAGATGGAGCAGCAAAATCTTGGCGACAGATTTCCTTTATAACTGGGCAAACCTGGCCTAAATAAGGATTGGTATCATCCTTGGTATCATTGTCATATTTCCTCACCAATCTCGACTATAGATGAAATCAACTACAATGGTGACATTCAAAATTGTCAATTGCATGGAGTTCTACATCTCTTTGCCAATGTCCAGGAGTGATTGTTGGATAACCTATTACTAGAAATTGTCAAATACTATAATAGTCATGACAAAAATGCCATATAATTGGGTTGCAGATTTTTACAGGTAAATAAAAGGAAAAAAAAAAAGAATAAAAAAGTACCTGACAATACAGTGTGTCCACCCATATCCTGTCCACCGCCATTAACTTGAGAACGGCGGCAGCTATAGGCATAGAAGTGGTGTCTAGGTATAGTAAAGTAGCCATGCGCTACGCAGTGAAACCACCTATAGCGCCACCTGGTGGAAAACAACGGAGTTAGCATTTTTATCTCGAAAATGGAACGAGATAGAGAAAAAAAGTGAATTAAAAAATTGTAGGGCATCATCAATTCAATACGAATCGACACCTTGCATACAGAAATGCTATGATATGAAACCCATGACCCCCCCAATACATTGAATGCTGGTCACGCATATGGCGCTCATTTAACTTTTATGCTCAAAGTGGCAACCGTCAGATGCAATGCACATCTGGACTCTGGACAGCATACTGTATCTTGCTGCACGCTGTACAATATGGTAGGTGATACGTTTGCACAGGCATCTGTAATACGTCGTCGTAGGTCCTGCAATGATGGTGGAGGGGTCGCATACATCTGCTGTTTGATGTGTCCTCACAGAAAGAAGTCCAATGTGGTCAGGTCAGGTGAGTGTGGAGGCCACTCCACGCAGCCACCATACCCAATGACTTGTAGGAAGGTCTCCAAGAGGTATCGCTTCACGTCCGCAGCCTTGTGAGTTTTACACATTCTTATCATAGCATTTCTGTATGCAAGGTGTCGATTCGTATTGAATTGATGATGCCCTACAACTTTGTAATTCACTTTTTTTCTCTATCTCGTTACGTTTTACAAGATAAAATATTATACTTTCATAGAAAGAATGAGCAAGCTTAAGTATTTTATATATATTGAGGATTGAGTAAGCTTTCTGGCATAAGGAGCGCCAAGGCTCTAGTATCATGCCCCCGCCGTGCACCCATTCCATCCATTTTGGCGGAACTGCGTGAAAGTGGCATGAAAATGCCAAAAGTCGCAACATTTTGCCACTTTTTTAAAGCAATTTATGCCAGAATTCTGGAGAAATTTCTTTGATGAATTCGGAGCATTGCTTTTGTAATGTATCACTAAAAATAAATTGAAAAAGTGAAGGAAAAGTTTAAGAACTCTTTCAAAGGTGTCTTTACTTGTCCTTGTCAATTTCATTGTCCTTAAACTCACAAGACATGTTTTTGGCTAAGACTACAAGGAGCGAAAGACACTTGATTGCATTAAATTACTCTAGCCTTGGCAAGAAAAAAAAAACACTATAAAGTAGGCAATTTGTATTAATCAAAATGTAGTTAGTCTAAGCAGTAAAGAAATTCCCAGACTTATTGCATTGGTGCCATATGTTTGTGAACAAGCATTGTACGTAACACAAACATTGGTGGAGTCAAAGGATGTCCTTGATGTGAAATGCTGTATTTATACGCCAGCACTATTCCCTGCATGTGGACTTCATGGAAACAGTCATGCAATTGTTCAACATAAGCCACAAACATAACACATTTCAATCTATTTAATACCGTGGTGTGAAAAATGACCCAGTCCTCAGCTGAACTTTATGATCATATTTCACTGTTGCCTATATCAAGCAGTTCATTTCGCCTCCGTAACCTGAATCAATTCTTTGTTTCTAAGTGGGAACGTGTAACATAGATCTGAGCATGCTGTTCCAGACGGTCTCATGCTTTGCGTGGCACAGAGAACAAAACAAAAGGTTGGTATTAATTCCGAGCAGACTAAACATTTCCTGACCTATATCTCCAATAACGTGCACAAAGAGTATTATTGACAAGTAATGCCATCACTGATATCCCTAAATATTATTTTGCACCTACAGTATAATAATATTGAGCACCACATGACTACCTAGTAACACACACACTTTTCCACCACAATCTATTGTCATTTACAGGTCATCTCATTATTTGTCTATTGTACGTTATTCCTGGTACCTAATTTAATTAACCAAGAATTTAGATTCTGGCTCCTAATTGAAAGACACTTAAGGGGTACTTTGCACGCTGCAACATCGCAAGCCGATTGCTGCGATGCCGAGTGCGATTAGTCCCCGTCCCCGTCGCAGCAGCGATATCTTGTGATTGCTGCCGTAGTGAACATTATCGCTACGGCAGCTTCACATGCACTCACCTGCCCTGCGACGTCGCTCTGGCCGGCGAGGGGCCGGGTCGTGCGGCATCACAACGACGTCATACGGCAGGCAGCCAATAGAAGCGAAGGGGCGGAGATTAGCAGGACGTAAACATCCCGCCCACCTCCGTCCTTCCGCATAGCCGGCGTGAGCCGCAGGATACAGGTACGCTGATGTTCCTTGCTCCTGCAGCTTCTCACACAGCGATGTGTGTTGCTGCAGGAGAACGAGGAACAATATCGTACCGTCGCTGCAGCTAAATTATGAAAATGTCGGACACTACACCGATGATACGATTATGACACTTTTGCGCTCGGTAATCGTATCAAAAAGGATTTACACACTCCGATATCGACAGCGACGCCAGATGTGCATCACTTTCGATTTGAACCCACCAACATCGCACCTGCGATGTCGTAGTGTGCAAAGTACCCCTTACTGTATTGTCCTGAGCTACCTAGTCCAGGAATATAAATGCCACAACTGCTGTAATGCATACATAAACACAGTAAAGAAAGAACTAATGACTTAACAATAGAAATTGTAAATAATGCAAAAAAATTAGATGGAAACTAGAAGGAAACAGAGTGATAGGGTCTTATCCAGGTAACACATGTACTGTATGTGCTCACTTGGCAAGACAAGTGTTGATAGGAAAACGCCTGCTCCAGATCCACGGGTTCCAAGAACCGAAGAAATAAGAAGAATGAATAATTGGTTTCTCTGCGCTGCCAATATTATATCAGAAGAGATGCGAAGATGTAGACTAATCGAGATTTTATTGTCTACGCTTTATGAAATTGTCCGATTTCCTCCTTGGAACAGAACCACAAACATTGAAAAAAAAAGTCAGGACAGCTTTGAAACGCATAGACAATGAAATCTCAATTCATCTACATCATCTTTGTGTCATGATCCAGGCCGGCTTTTCCCTGCTGTGGTTACACCCAGCTCTGGCCTGGTCATGTGAGGGGTTAACTTCCCTTGCCTCGTTCTGGATCCCAGGACGCTATATATTGCCTCTCTACCTATGGCTCAGTGCCAGTGATATTTCTCCCTTGCAGCTTGTATACTGGCTCTGGTGAGTGTTCCCGATCTGTCCTGCTTCCCTGCTACTGTGTCTTGACTTGTACCCTCGCCCGTTCGTCTGCCTGTCCCAGTCCCTGACTTCCCGCTCCTGTCTGTTTGTGTTTCCCTCTGCATACCTGATCTTCCGTCTTCTGACTTAAGGGGGCTTTACACGCTGCGACATCGCTAATGCGGAGTCGTTGGGGGTCACGGAATTTGTGACGCACATCCGGCCGCATTAGCGATGTTGCTGCGTGTGACACCGATGAGCAATTTTGCATCGTTGCAAAAACGCGCAAAATCGCTCATCGGTGACATGGGGGTCCATTCTCGATTATCGTTACTGCAGCAGTAACGATTTAGTTCGTCGCTCCTGCGGCAGCACACATCGCTATGTGTGACTCCGCAGGAACGAGTAACCTCTCCTTACCTGCCTCCCGGCCGCTATGAGGAAGGAAGGAGGTGGGCGGGATGTTCCGGCCACTCATCTCCGCCCCTCCGCTTCTATTGGGCGGCCGCTCAGTGACGTCGCTGTGACGCCTCACGGACCGCCCCCTTAGAAAGGAGGCGGTTCGCCGGTCACAGCGACGTCGCCGGGCAGGTAAGTATGTGTGACGGGTCTGCGCGATGTTGTGAGGCACGGGCAGCGATTTGCCCGTGTCGCACAACAGATGGGGGCGGGTACCCACGCTAGCGATATCGGGACCGATATCCCATCGTGTAAAGTAGCCTTTAGTTCTGTTTTCTGACTTTGATATTGATCCTCTCTCTGCAGTGACTCAACTTTCCTGGCTAGACCCTGACTGTTTGACTACTCTATTACTTCCTGGTGGTTCGCCTGTTAACTGCCTGCTTAAGTTACTCAGCTGTACTTCAGCTTCCTTTCTGTTACTGTGTTTCTTTGTCTCTCCTTCACTATTCTGCTGCCACCTAGTGGGGAATACAGTGTACTACGTCTTACTAGCCTTTGTACAGCGTGACACGTTGCATCTCTTCTGGCATTCTAGAGGCAGCGTGGAGAAACCACTCATTCATTCCTTTCTCATAGAAAAGTTTGATGGCAATTCCTGTGGAAGAGTGGGCAGTTCTGTAACTAAAAAACTTGTAGCTAGAATTACTTTTTAAATTTGTAGCTTTTATTTGTTGGCCTGTTTTTTTTGCTTGTTTTCTACTTATGAGATATAATATTTTACCGCCTTTGATTTTCTTTGCTAATCTTACTTATTAAATAAAAACAATTGTGGTCACTAGTACCAAGTCAAAACAATCAAATGTCAGACAATAGACCAGTTTCATAGCATATAATACTTTTAACCCATTCATCCTCAGGTGATTTTCAGTTTTTCATTTTCGTTTTTTCCACCCCTTCTTCTGAGAGCTATAACTTTTTTTACTGCTCTGTCAAAAAAAGCCACGAGGGCTTATTTTTTGCGAGACAAGTTGTACTTTTGAAAGAAATTAGTGTTACCATGTAATATTGACATTTGGAATTTTTTTTCTCGCCACATTGTGTACCAATCAGATTAATTGTTTTTATATTTTGATAGATCGAGCATGTCTGAATGCGGCGATACCAAATGTGCATTTTTTATTTTTTTAACTGTTTTATTTTTAATGGGGTGACTGCACAGTCTGATGGCCTGTGCATTTCTACTGATCAGAGTCGTATCGCTCTGATCAGCACAAATGCAGCATTCCTGTGAATGTCGGTGCTCTGTCGGCTCTCACAGGAAGTGAGTCATGGTAGCGTCAGAGGTCATCATTTGACGCCGCGATGTCATGGTAACACATCGGCGCCCCGTGATCACATCACAGGGCAGCCAATGGTGGCAGGGAACTGCACGCCTCACCGCAGCGCTTTAAATCACGGTTAGTATTTGACAGCTCGATCTAAGGGGTTAACAGATGTGGGTGGATCTCTGATCCACCTGTTAGCAGACATGTGCGGGGAATACCGCAGGCTTGCCGCCAGAGCCTGCAGTAACTTAAAGGGACGACCAAGTGGTTAAACACTGCACCCACGCAAAGTTATTTTTACATTTGGACCTCACCCTAATTTGATTCTGTACCTGAAATACCTTGAGATTTATGATGGTGTTAGATTTTAAACAAGCACCCACTGTCCAATGGATGCCATCCACACATAAACTCAAGTTAAAAACATATTAAGTTACATTTTTTTGTTTTTACGGATTGCAGTTATACATGCTTCTGATGTGCTATCCATTTGTCACTTACAGACACACATATTAAAAAAAATGTTTTTATTGAGTGATACATTATTGTATTGAATTGGTATCATGACAAATTGTATACCTAAAGAGGTTTTTCAGGAGTTATACTAAGGACAGGTCATCAGTATATCAGTCCAAGACAATCCTTGTAAAGCAATTCATGAAAACTAAGGGTATCATGTAGTACATTAGTAAATATGGCTGCCTCTATTTCTGCTTAGTTTTGGGTTTATTTTAATTTTGTGTCCTTATGCAGTGTTTGTTTTTTTTTTTGTTTTTTTTTATTTTAGTGTAGGGATTTGCAAGACAATAAAGACCCTTGACATGGGTTGCAATTTATCTTTTTTTTTTGTCCATAATGTCAACCAATATCACATGCACCTGAATCTAATTGAACATTTTTTTACTTCAATGCAGGATGCAACTAGGTCATTTTAGTGTTGGCCTTGGAAATTAGGAAGCATGCCCATGTGGGGTGATCTTATATAATGCTGGACAGTGGGCCTGATCTAGTAGTATTGGTGTAATCATTATGCTATAAGCCAAACACTGTGCATCACATGTACCTATGCAGGGTGGATTGATTTAAATCACGCCGATTTAAATCATGATTTAAATCAAAAGATTTTTTTCTATTTAAATCGGATCGATTTAAATCATGATTTTAATCATGATTTAAATCACTGATTTAAATCAAAGGGGTTTTTTTTAATATAAATCACGATTAAAATGAGAAGTGAGAGCAGTGTGCATGTGCGCCCATAGTTACACGGACGAAACTAGGGGCAACGATCTAATGCCAGGGTGAGGGGGGGACCCCAAAGTAAGTAAAAATCTTTTTTGTTTTACTATATGGCAATAGGTAGGTGTTTAAAAGCAGCATGTCTTAATTGTATAAACTATTAATAGCCTCCACATTTTGTTCATACTGCCCCTTTAATTCCACACTTCTAGCTTGGTTTCAGTTTTGGTTTAGTTTCTTTTTCCCTGCATTCAGTTGACATGCCCAAACTTGTTGGATAGTCAGCAGTACTTGGCTCAGGCTGTAGTAACATCAGCAGTGCTTGGCTCAGGCTGTAGTAACAATCAAACTTCATAAGTGATCTGTGTGAGCCATGGCAGCAGGTCGTAAGAGAGACCCTATTTGGGTTCATTTTGTTGAGATGCCAGCAGCAGATCTTGGAAAGAAAGGTGCAAGAGCAAAGTGCAAATACTGTCAAAAGGATATCCAAGGACTTGTTTGCCGTTTGAAATCACATTATGAAAACTGCAACCAGAAGGGAAATGAAGATGTTGATAGTGATACAACTAATGTCAATGAACCCCCACAGCTTCTTATGCACCAGGAGCCTAGTACTAGTGGTAAGTCTGGCAATTAATTTACAACCTATTTTTTTAACAGACATTTTACTGGGATGGTTAAAGTCTATGAAAAGAAAAATTTCTAGCACTGGTAGTTCTGGAGTATAGAATTTAAATGTATGTTAAGGCAATATTTCACAGAAAATTAATGCTAAAGGACATGTGCACCTTTATTTTTTTAAGGTGCACATGTCCCCCCCCCCGCAGCGCTCTTACCTCCGATCCCCGCAGCGCTGAGATCCGTGGCTTCGTTTTGACCGTCCGCCTCCCGTCCTCCGGTTGCGGCCTACTCGCAGTGATCCAGCGGCGTGACGTCAGCGGGCCGCACGCTCCATTGAAATGAATGGAGGCGCGCTCGCGGACGGGCAGAACGAAGCCACGGATCCCCGCAGCGCTGACATCGGAGGTAAGAGAGCTGCGGGGGGAGGACATGTGCACACTGTGACTGGCTGCACCTTAAAAAATAAAGGTGCACATGTCCTTTAAGTAAAAATAAAGTGTGTATACGCTTATTTTTTTTTTATTGTAGGTTGCAATTCACTTTTGAAGTCTGCCAAATTGACCATTTTAAAAAAAAAACATTTTTAAAACTTTTGTGACATAATTTTTTTCAGTTGCTGAGGCTCTGATATTAGTTACCAGTATTACAGCAACCAAACCGGAAAACTTGAGTAGCATAACTTTTGAGACAGCCCTTATAGGACGAGGACCATTACATTGTTCAAAAAGTTTGTTTCAATCTCTTGAACCTCTCACACAATGTAAAGGTTGCAATACAGCACCGCAAGGACCAAGCATTAAAAGAAGAACACTATTTAGCCAATATCTTGCATCCCATCTACAGAGGGAAAAAATTATCTGAGGCGGAAATCAACTCTGCAATGGAGTGGCTCGCCAATACTAACCATGACATTGTGGCAACTGTGCTGAAATTGAAGTGTGAATCTGCACCATTTCAAAATACATGTTTGCAGATAACGTCATTAATGAACTAAAACCACTGGACTGGTGGAAGTCGCAATCACTTGTTCTTCCAGCAAAGATAATAAATCTAGCTACTCAGCTACTGACTGCATCGGCTTCATCCGCAGGAGTAGAGAGATTGTTTTCTTCATTTGGTTTTGTGCACACAACAGTCCGAAACCGCTTAGGAACTGCTAAAGCAGGACAACTGGTTTTCCTATTAAAAGTCCTAAATAAACAGTAGGCTTAAAGGACTGATGTATTCACTCAAGATGTTTGCTTACTTCAAACGTTAGAGATAGGCTATTGTTAAAAAGTACTTACTCTCTGTAGTTCAATTCGGAGTGTTTAATAGTGCAAATAAAAATTATTAGGTTTCATAATCAACTGTTTTAATATTTTTATTTGTGTAAAACAATTAGATTTGCAAAAAGACAAAGTTTTGCTTGTGTACAACTTGATTAAAAAATCTGATTTAAATCAAATGATTTAAATCAAAAAAATCTGATTTAAATCAAAAAAATCAGATTTTTTTGATTTTTCAAGATTTTTATCCACCCTGTACCTATGTGACTCGTGCCCTATACAAGCCTTATCGGGGTGTATTTGTAATACTAGGCCACCACCCTTTATTGTGAAGGCGTACAGTATCCTCTAGTGCATTAATATTGTGAGATGCTGGTAAATATGGTTGTCTTTTTTCTGCTAAATAGTTAATGCTGTTTTCCAAGGAACAAAGAACAGTTTCCAATCATAGATCTTGGAATAATAAGTTACACAAGTGGATATATTAAAAAAAAAATGTTCCTGTGAAAAGATAGCAGGGGTACATATATCAGATTGTCTCAGCACAGGAACATTTTTTTTTAACACATCCAATTGTGTAAAATATTATTATTCCAAGATTTATTTATTAAAATGTACTTTGTTTGTGGAACAACCCCTTAAAGTGTGTACACATTTCTATATTCTTTTAAGAGAATGTTTATGAAGGTAGTTTTTAAAGGGAAGGTGCAGTAAAAAAAAAAAAAGAATTAATAACTGAAAAAATGTAAAGTATTAATGTTTTAATATTTTGTTAAATAGTATTTGTTTTTAAATGAGCAAAATATCAAAAAAATTAGTTTCAAAAGTTTGATATTTTCCATTCTTCAGGTCTGTGCGTATTGGGAATTTTTTTTTTTTTTTTTGCGCACCCTCTGACAGCATTCTATACCCGCGGCAAAAAATGCGCCAAAAACCGCACCACGTTTTTGCTGCGGTTGGTGGTGTTTTTCCCGTGGATTTGCTATGGTTTTTTCGCAGGTTGGGCCCTGCAATTTTTTACCATTATCTATGGCAAAATTGCAGGTACCTGCAGAAAGAAGTGACATGCTGCTTCTTTTTTTGCTGCAGAAAAGCTACAGAAAATCTGCAGAAAATCTGCAGCAAAACCTGTAGGGAAAAAACAAGTGTGCGCACAGCATTTTGGATTTCCCAGAGTTTGCTGGGGAAGGACTGCAGAAAGGTTATGAACAAAAAACACACTTTTTCTGCAGCAAAAACCACGGCAAATCCACAGCAAAAAACGCAGTGTGCGCACAGGGCCTTAAACATTAGGGGAAGCAGCTGCTGAAATCCTACAGAAATCCTACTTTATTACTAGCTCACATTACAACTGCAGTAAAATTGGGAAGAATCTGCTCATGTGTGTGATATCAAACCCCCCCTCCCCTTCTGGGTGTTTCCAAAATGCATGCCAACACATTTTTATGACACCTTTTATGTGGCTCCTGAGGGGGCACCATGCACCCCTATGGGCACCCTATTAAAAGTGAATATTGAGCATGTACATTATCATGTGTGCCTGATCTTTGTGGCTTTGTGATCACTATACTCATCTAATTTTATATATCAGCTATCTTAAAATTTAATTACAGGCAATAAGTAAATCGGAAAGAATTTCACTGTAAAAACACTTAGGACTAAGAAAACAATTATTGTCATTGTTATTATGATTTGTACAATTAAGACAGTAATTGACAATGTACAGACATTAGACTAATGCTACCGCAGTCTTTTACCATTAACCTTCATTCTTCCTCATTATCAGCTTTCCAACAGTTTAGGAGTCTGCAATAGTATTTTATAATAACTATCCCATCTGTTCGGAAACAATGAGTGTTTGATGCAAAGCATTAAAGGAACCATTATAATTAAACACATTTGGTACGGTGATACTCTGCCAGCATAATCATGGCAGGAAAACAAGCCTAGCTTCTATCAAGGACAGGCATCTCAATATTTGCTTTGATGCGTTATTTTGAAGAAGAAAAAAAAGCTGCCTTTTTGTACTCTTTGGTAGGCAAATTCTAAATTGCAGCCCCTTTCTTCTAAGTCATGAAACAGAATTATAAAACGTCAATGCACCTTGACCAGGAAAACTTTGAAGTTTTGTGTAAAAGGATCTCAGACCTTAAGTTAATCAGTTGGAATTAGAAGTAGATGTTTACATACATGCGGTGATCTTCGTAAAGGGACTGTAATATTATATATAGTGCCTTGCGAAAGTATTCGGCCCCTTTGAATTTTTCAACCTTTTCCCACATTTCAGGCTTCAAACAAAGATAAAAATTTTAATGTTATGGTGAAGAATCAACAACAAGTGGGACACAATTGTGAAGTTGAACAAAATGTATTGCTAGAGATAGAGGTTGGATTAAATTGATTTGGCAGACAGCCATGTCTCCCGATTCCCCAAACGCATAAGCATTTGAATCCACCATGTTTTCATGTGTTTTCCACATAAGCCACTGCCAGAGCGTCTCCATCTTCCAATTGAAATTCCGACTGTCCAATCCTTCTCCCTCCCAACATGATTGTATCAGGACAGAGGCGGACTTTCCCCCACACACATTAAGGCCCCTTTACACACTGAGACTTTCTAGCGATCCCACCAGCGATCCCAACCTGGCCGGGATCGCTACAAAGTCTCTGGTGAGCTGTCAAACAGGCAGACCTGGCCAACGATGCAACAGCGATCCGGACCTGCAGAACGACCTAGCTAGTCATTGGGGATGTTGTAAAGCAGCTTTTTGAAAGTGAAGTCGCTAATGAAGTCGCTGTAAAGTCCCCTTTACACACAGACTTTGCTGCACAGCGGGAAACAAAGGACCAAAGAATGGTCCTGAACGATTTGTAGCGATCAGCAACTTCACAGCAGGGGCCAGGTCGCTGATGTGTTTCACACACTGCAATGTCGCTGGGGAAGTCGCTATTACGTCACAAAACCGGTGACGTTACAGCGATGTCGTTTGCGATGTTGCAGTGTGTAAAGCCACCTTAAGACATTAAGCTGATCCAGTTGGAGATCAGATAACAGTTTATTAAAAGAAGTCCCATGATTGGGATCCCAAACCACATTCAACTCACTCTCCGAGACTATCTACTGGTTTTGATGTCTTCAAAGTGGATAACAATCTTAACTTCTTAATTAGATAGAAAACTAAACAATTCTGTAATATTGACCATCAGTACATCAATGACTGACTATCCATAACAACCCCTGCTATCAAAGTAACGCGAGGTAGCTAAACATTATGGAGAAGAGTCCGTATCTATGAACAACCTTTTAGTGTTATACAAAAGCTATGTAAAACACGTAGAAAGATTATCTTGTCATGTCTAAAATGGCCAAAAGCCGCCAGCTAATACACATCTTCCTCCTACTCCTCCTCTGTGAATGCGGCTATATCAAGTCTCTACAAAACAATATTTATTATACAGAAAAATAGGTTTCCTGTAGATGTTCATGATAATTGATGCAGTTATCCTTTAGACACAATGGTGTATTGGATGTATAAATATCAAAGCCTATTGGAAAAGCTCTTTTAAAGGAAATTGGTCACCTTGTATTGTTGAGGAGAGCCATTGGATCAAATACTTAATTAACCTCTGGACATAGAGGACTGTGGGAAGTGTGTTCAATGAAATTGATTTTCTATACATAAGCCAGTCTTCAGAGATACCCAAGGTGGCCCCTGATGACTTCATGGATCCGCCCGATGACATCATAGACTCATCCATCAGCATCACCGCAGATTCGCCCCGATGTCAGACCCGCCTATAATGATGCCCACCAATCAGCTAACGGACTAACACATTGTTCAATCCACTGACCAATGGACACATCCGGGCATGCCCACTGTAGAGCCGACCATGCCCCTTTTTCTAGTTTATACAAGGGCATGTTTCAGTTTAAATAAACTCTGTTTAGTCCAACCTCTGATCGAGGAAAGAATAACATCCGCCTGTGTGTCTGATGTCATTTTACAAGCATGCACTTGATCCTCATTAATTAGGTCAGGCAGCAGGCAACACACGTGAACCCTGGTTAAGAGTTCACCCTAACAGTATATGCAGTGCTATCTCTTGGAAAATGTTGCAGAGCATGAGGAGCCAAGCAGATTCTTGTATAAATTTCTGAAAAATGAGTCAGAGTAATTTTTTTTTTAAATTCCCTCTCATTATTTAAATTTTTTACAAAAAGCTAAAAAAGGGGTCAAATAGGTGGTCTCAAACAATGATTGATAGCCTTACTTGTAAGAATGTAGTCATTGCGGTCAATTACTGCACTCCCACAATCCCACATTTAGCATGGATTTGCGTGAGAAAAAAAAAAATTGTTTGTATTAATCTAGTTGCTATCTACTATAGTCACTTTGTTCTATATAGCCAGATGCCTATAGAACAGACGGCAAATTCATTTTGACAGGTCTACTTGACAGCAGGTGGTATGTCTGGTTGGACCACGTGCATTTAGCTGCTGTAATTGAGAGATTTTGGCCCAGATTCGTCAAGATCAGCAATTTTCTTACTCGTTTTGATGAGGAGGCATGTGGGAGTCAGATGCTTCTGATTCATTAAGAAGAGCTCTTAATGAATTGGGAGCGTCTGGTGTGTGCCCTGTCTTTGAGAGGTTAAGATTTCTGGCATAGGGAATGCCACAGCTCATCATTAATTAACTGAGCTGTAGCGTTACACCTGTGCAGTGGCCCATTCCACCCATTTTGTAGGTGAGTTGATAATAACAAAAGTATGCCGAAATATTAGAATTTATTCCAGAATTATGGCCAAATTGATTTGATGAATGGGGCCATTGGGTACCATCACTTGTGTAGGAAAAAAAATAAAAAAAAAATACTAATCTACTGAGCAAGAATTTAAATGCAACACTTGTTTTTGCTCCCATTTTTCATGAGCTGAACTCAAAGATCTAAGACTTTCTATGTATAGAAAAGGCTTTTATCTCTGGAATATTGTTCGCAAATTTGTCTAAATCTGTGTTGGTGAGCGCTTCTTGTTTGCGGAGATATAATCCATCCACCTCACAGGTGTGTTATATCAAGATACTAATTAGACAGCAAGATAATTGCACAGGTGTGCCTTAGGATGGCCACAATAAAAGGACATTCTAAAATGTGCAGTTTTATAGTATTTGATGGGTCCAGGTGGGTCAGAAAACCAGTCAGTATCTGGTGTGACCACCATTTGCCTGTCTGCCATCTGCCTTTTACTGTGAAAACCGTGATTTATCTGTGAAGAGAACAGCTCTCAAACGTGTCAGACATCACTGAATATGAGCACTTGCCCACTCAAGTTCGTTACGATGACAAACAGCATTCAGGTGGAGACCCCAGAGGATGATGAGCAGCAGATGAGCTTCCCTGAGACGGTTTCTCAAAGTTTGTGCAGAAATTCTTTGGTTACGCAAACCCATTGTTGCAGCAGCTGTCCGGGTAGGCGGTCTGAGATTATCTTGGAGGTGAAGATGCTGGATGTGGAGGTCCTGGACTGGTGTGGTTACACGTGGTCTACAGTGGTGAGGCCGATTGGATGTACTGTCAAATTCTCTGAAACGCCTTTGGAGACGGCTTATGGTAGAGAAATTAACATTCAATTTATGGGCAACAGCTCTGGTGGACATTCCTGCAATCAGGATGCTAATTGTATGCTCCCTCAAAACTTGCAACATCTGTGACATTGTGCTGTGAACTAAAACTGCACATTTTAGAGTGGTCTTTTATGGTGTGCATCGTAAGGCACACCTGTGCAATAATCATGCCGTCTAATGTGCATCTTGATATGCCACACCTGTGAGGTAAAGGAGCAGTGCTCACTAACACAGATTTACACAAATTTGTGAATACTTGAGAGAAAAAGACATTTTGTGTGCATAGAAAAAGTATTATATCTTTGAGTTCAGCTCATGAAAAATGGGAGCAAAAGCAAGTGTTGTGTTTATATTTTTGTTCAGTATAGATATGCATTATAATGCAAAAATCAGTGTTTGTGTGTCATTTAAAAAAACAAAAAAACAAAAAAAAACACAACCAAAAAAAAACAATGAACTTTTAAACGTCTTATGTGGCATTTTATTTGATGATTTTTCTCAAATAAAAGCCTATGGTAACTTGCATGAAAATGAATGCCACACTGGAATTGGGCTGAAAAAAAATCCACTAACCCAAAATACTCCCATGATATCCCAGCAAAAAATGTTTTTTTTCTTAAAAAAAAACAAAAAACGACAAAGTTAGGCTCTGTGCCCACGTTGCATATTTGCATTGCAGCGTAATTGCATGCGTCCTGCGTCCCCTGCACAATCTATGGAGATTGTTCATAATCCATGCGCACGTTGCGTTTTAGAACGCAGCGATTTTCAAGCTGCCAAATCGCTGCGTTCTAAAAAGCAACATGTCACTTATTCCGTGCGCTTTGGATGCAGCCCCCGCTCTGTCTATGGTGGGGGCTGCATCCAGAGCACATGAAATCGGCTTTTTCACTGCATCCATTATGCAGTGTTTCTGCAGCGATTTGAAGCGCACATGTGCTGTTCAAATCACTGCAGAAATTTCTGCAGTGACACAACGCAACGTGGGCACATAGCCTTAATTACCAGCTATGCATTGCATAGTCAGGAGAAAAGAAGCCTTATTACACAACATTGTAGTAAAATCCTGTGCACAATAACTAAGCGTACAACACAGACGAGTACAAACTGCTGCATTTCTATCTAATCTCTGTGTGCAGAAAAGGCACTCAGAAAATGCTCCCATCCAAATAGCAGTATCTCAGGATGTGACCGCTGTCTTTGTAATACAATACCCTCCCAACTTCAAAGATATTCACACATTGCAATATTACTATGAAATGACTTAATACAGACTATACCACATGAAAGCATTTTTCACGTATTGCTCAGAATACAAAAGTATTAAACAAAGGGGCTTTGCATCTTCTCTGGTAGCTTTCATAACATCTTTGCCAAGAGAAAAGCCCTCTGTGTAGTAAAGATTCTGAGATGTGTGAAAACAATGCTACCAAGTATGTCAATAGAGCGCTTCATTACAACTGCCAACCAAAAAGTAATCCAAAAATACAACCTAGCCTCACTCCTACACATGCCAAGAACTGCACTGTAATAAGTTATACCTAATGGCGGGCAATGAAATGATCACATCTTACCCTCCGTTGCCCTCTTCTAGCACCACCAATCCAGTGGTCCCTGCCAGTCCTGTAGCTGGATTCATGTGAATGCTGGGGAAAATTATTGGCTTAAGTGGTCATGTGTCATACATGCCAGCTTTAGCGCTAATATGAGGGGCTGCTGATAAGTCTTTGGAATTACCCAGAATGAAACGGGATAGGATGATGAAACTTTACATTTATTCCACATACTCTCCACTGATGTCAACACACTCCTTACATCGGTATTCCAAGTTCTATAAGCCTAGCAAAAAGAAGGATTTCGGTTGTACCTCAAACCAGGCATCCGTGGCATGAGAAATGGTGTGAAATTTGGTACCCTTGAGGTGTTTCTTCAGGTTTGGAAACAGATGATCGTTGGAGGGAGCTAGAGCTGGTGAATAAGCTGGGTAGTCAACCAGCTGGAAGCCCAGCTCTGCCAGTGTTGCCTTGGTCACTTGCACAGTGTGAACGGAAGCGTTGTCTTGCAGGAACAAGATACCTTTGGACAGCTTGCCGCGCCTTTTGGCCTTCAGAGCTGCCTTCAATTGGTCCAAAAGTTCAATGTAATACCTTGCATTGATGTTGGAACTTTTTTGAAGGTAGTCCACTAGCAGCACGCCCTCCTCATCCCAGAACACAGACGCCATCACATTAGTGGCTGATTTTTGCACCCTGAACTTCTTTGGACGAGGAGAACCATTGTGCCTCCACTCTTTTGACTGCTCCTTGTTTTCAGGGTCATAAAAATAAATCCAGATCTCATCCATAGTGACCAGTCGATCCAGGAAGTTCTTATCAGTCCGGAAACACTGACAAATGGACCGGGAAGTTTTCACTTGCATGCTTTTCTGATCTGTTGTCAAACATTTGGGGACCCACTTTGCAGATAGCTTCCTCATGTCCAAATGATCATGGATAATCACACAAACACATTCACGGGAAATCCCCATGATGTCTGCTATTGCTTTAGTGGAAATTTGTCGATTCTCCAGTATGAGGTTGTGCACAGCAGACGATCTCCGGAACAACAACCAGTCTGTCATCCAGGACGTTCCTTATCTTTGGTGCTGAAGGGGCCTGATTTAAATTTGGCAACCCAGTTCTTAACTGCGGAATATGAAGGGCATTGATCCCCCAATTTCTGTGACACATCGCCATGAATATCCTTCCCGGACTTTCCTTGGAGAAACAAGAATTTTATCCCTCCTCTGCTCTCAGTTGCTGTGAATATATTAGACTCTATCATTTTGTTTTCCCATGTGCGTAGAACATTGTTGCCATAAGCAACAAGCACAAAATTTTGAAAACATATATTAGACACATAAGGCTTTCATGTGATATAACATTCGTTACCATAGAAACAAAAAAAAAAAAAAATCACAACCCCTCGTATAAACGTTATATTTCCTACTCTTTCCAGCAGCCATTTGACACAGGCACTGGCTCTATTGACTAGATTATTAGTATTTTCTGCTCATGCTCTGATCTGGGAGTGAAGTGGGAAGAAGTGAGCTGTGACTATTAATTATTGTAAATATTGGATCCAGTGTTCTCTACTCCATGAAGAAGATACTTCTTATTGTAATCCTATGCATGATGATAACGAGACAGATATTCTTTAAAGATGAGGAACTGTGAATCTAGTACTGGACTTATTGGCGAGTGTCCAAGTTTAAAATATATATATATTATATATATTATATATATATATATGAAGAAAAAGAGAGAAAAGATATACCAAAAAATGGGATCACCGATTCCAATGTTGTGATTATGAAAAAATATATTTTATTATACAAACAAAGTGGGAGGAGCAAGGTAACAAGGGCACATACACAAATGATTAAAAACAATTAAAAAGCCAAAATTGGCATGATTCCCCACCACGCCAGCCTCCAATATATAAAAATATAAATATAATAGAGGGTACCCCTTACAAATACAGTAGATTTCCAAACAATGAATGGTAACTGCCTGGTACAGGTATAGAGCCACCGATGTATAGAGCAATGGTTTCACACATATGTGAGTATAATAATGGAGAAAATCCCTAGCATATATATACAAACACAGATAGTAGAAGGTGATGACTTAGCATGGGTAAAAACCACTGATATACGAATGACCGACTTCAACATATGGGGTAGTGAGGGGTATACATAAGTTTAACTTATGTATACCCCTCACTACCCCATATGTTGAAGTCGGTCATTCGTATATCAGTGGTTTTTACCCATGCTAAGTCATCACCTTCTACTATCTGTGTTTGTATATATATGCTAGGGATTTTCTCCATTATTATACTCACGTATGTGTGAAACCATTGCTCTATAAATCGGTGGCTCTATACCTGTACCAGGCAGTTACCATTCATTGTTTGGAAATCTACTGTATTTGTAAGGGGTACCCTCTATTATATTTATATTTTTATATATTGGAGGCTGGCGTGGTGGGGAATCATGCCAATTTTGGCTTTTTAATTGTTTTTAATCATTTGTGTATGTGCCCTTGTTACCTTGCTCCTCCCACTTTGTTTGTATAATAAAATATATTTTTTCATAATCACAACATTGGAATCGGTGATCCCATTTTTTGGTATATCTTTTCTCTCTTTTTCTTCTGATCCTCCATATACCAGGAGATCCCGACGGGTGGTGCCCTTCCAATCTTCTTGTTTGATAGATAGAGATATATATATATATATATATATATATATATATATATATATATATATCTCTATCTATCTATCTATCTATCTATCTATCTATATCTATATCTATATCTATCTATCTATATATCTATATCGCGGGCGGGGAGGAGGGTGTCAGCACACCGCGCTCACCCCTTCTGCTCGAGCCGTGGGCCGGATCCCGGGGTGTCTCGAGCGACACTCCTCGCCCGTGAGTGAAAGGGGGTGTTTGTTGGGTGTGGGGATTGTTATAGTTCGTGACGCCACCCACGGTTGTGGTGATTGCACCACCGCTGCTCAGTGTGGGGGTCCCGGGGATGGTGATGCGGAGCAGCCAGGTGTTGTGTTGCCCCTCCGTGGGTAGGGGTTGGTGATCCCGGGGCCCGGTGATGAGATGTGAAGTGTAGGGCCTGGAGGGCGCAGGGGCGCGGGGGGCAGCGCTGTGCCTTGCGGCACTATGGTACTCACTCAGCCTGACACACGGACACAGTTTGTACGGTAAACCAACGGCTGGTAGGACGGTCCCACAGACGGCTGCACCTGCACTCCCGGTAGGTAACGGTGACGTTTCTCTTCCTTGCACCTGTGTTGTCTGATGGTAGCGGTGGATTCCCTCCGGTTACCCGCTCCCCGACTGCAATCTGAGCCGGAGGAGCTCTACACTTTGCCCGCAGGCGCTGGCCCTGGGGAAACTTGTGCCTTGGCGGTGGCGGTGTCTCCCCGGTAATCGTCGGGCTGTTGCCGTCGATCGGGACTTGGTTGTTGGGGGATCTGCGTCCCCGTCACTGACGGATTTGGCAAATCTGGCGACTCCTAGCCTTGCCGGGGTCCAAGAGGCCCCTGCCCTGGTGCTGACTGTCCTTCGGAACACTGCTCCAGACCACCGGGCACCCAGCCAACGGGGTCCTTCCAGGAACTTCCAAACTGTCCCCCTCCAAACAGTCACAGTCGTCGCTGACCTTGCTGTTCTGGCCCTCACTAAGATGGACCCTTCAGGCTGTCTTTCTCTTCTGTCACTTTACTTGCTTTTCCTCTTTTACTACTTTCCTTCCTTAACTCCTCCACTTTAGCTCCTCACACTTGCTCCTCCCTGAGCTATCTGCCTGGTTACTTCCTGCCTCCAGAGTTGTGAGCTCCTTGGTGGGCGGAGCCAACCGCCTGGCCCACCCCCTGGTGTGCATCATCAACCTCTGGAGGAAGGCAACAAGGATTTGTGGTTAGCAGGTGTGCCTACCTGGAGTGTGGGGTGTGGTGGTGTTGTGACCTGTGTCCCCTGGCTTGCCCAGGGCGACACAAATATATATATATATATATATATATATATATATATATATATATATATATATATATATATATATATATATATATATATATATATATATATACACACATATACATATACATACACAGAATGATTATTTTTTTTACAATAATGATGGAAAGTTATAAAGTTAACCAAAATCTTTTTTAAACTATAGGAATTGACCTGCAGGTCTCTAGTGTTCTCCCATGGTGAGCACTGGTTGGCACAGACAGAAGAGGACCCC
The DNA here is from genome assembly GCF_048569485.1 of Anomaloglossus baeobatrachus. NCBI lineage: Eukaryota > Metazoa > Chordata > Amphibia > Anura > Aromobatidae > Anomaloglossus > Anomaloglossus baeobatrachus. The sequence continues at coordinate 371,499,322 of NC_134353.1, forward strand.
AGTGCAAGACCAATATATGGCCCTTTACAGCACAAAAGCTCATCATAATGTACAATTTCACCTGCTTTTGTGGTAGAAAAGGGCCCCCTAAACTCTTGGGCCCCTGTGCGGCCACTATGTCCACCCTTGTGTTGAAGTGTCGTGGGGTGCAAATAGATCCCTCAAGTAAGATATATTCACCAAATTGTGATTAAATCAAGTGATCATAAGTAGTGAAAAGCAGACCCGGATTGTAAACGTCTGGACCAGCGTGGTTTCAAACATACCCGAGTGCCGGACCCAGGCCAGGAATTCTCAGGGAATGCTGGGTATTGATTTAGATCCAGCAACTCAGGAAATAAAAAAAAGAAAAAGAAAAAATTAAGAAAATAAGAATGAAGCAAGCACTTCATACTTACCGAATTTCCGGTGCGGCTGTAACTGATCCCGCGGCAACTCATTCACTTCCGGGGCCCCACATTATACTTCATTGCATATGCATGGCTTCCCCCCCTTCCCGACGGCGTCTGTGATTGGTTGCAGTCAGACGCACCTCAAACCAATCACAGACCCTGTTTGCGGGTCTATATCATACAGTAAAAATAAATTTAAAAAATTTGTGCATGAGGTTCCTCTTATTTTGATACACAGACAAGATAAGCACACAGCTAGGGGCTGCAGCCTTTAGCCATATGCTTTATCATAATTCGGGGGGACCCTATGCCAAGTGTTTCATTTATTGTTATACCACGATAGATGAACATAGCATCTGTGAGTGGAAGCAATCGGCTGACACTCAGGGTGGGGGCGTGTCTGACTGCATCCAGACACTGGAGGGCGGGGAAAGCAGTGCATATGCATGAAGGTAAATGAGCGGCCCCTGAAGTGAATTAGCAGCCAGGAAGCAGTTACAGCCGCACTGGAGCCTCAGAAAGTACAGCCCGCTTGCTCCTATTCTCCTATCTCTTCTACCACAATTTTTTTAATCGCCGGATTCTGGTCCCCAGATAACCGGGATCAATTCTGGGCCAGAACCGGATTTTTTTTTAATCCTGTTAGGTCCGCTGGTCCCGGTTATCTGTGATTCCGCCCATCACTAAGTGATACACATTATAGTTCCACACCCTATTGCTTCTTTTTCAAAGTTAAATGAGACATGTACACAAAACTGCTACCAATTACTTTATATATAGTACTATGCAAAAGTTTTAGGCAACTGTGAAAAAAATGCGGCAAATTAAGAAATCTTTCAGATGTAAAAGTGTTAATCGTTTGCATTTTGTTTATTGATAGAAAAAAATAATAAAGTGATTGAACAAAATGGAAGACTAAATCATATCAATATTTGGCGTGACCACTATGACTTCAAAATAGCATCAATTCTTCGGTGACGTCTAAACCAAGTTTTCTCATCTCTAAATTATAGTAATAAAGCACGGTGCTGGATTCCTCTCCGTTTGATTCTTGCTTTGGGAAAGAATGATTGGCAAGGGCAGTAAGTTGGCATTACTTGGCTTCGGAGTAATATCAGTTACTCATTTTTGTATTATTTTTATGTTTCTATGTTAGACTTTATATAATGACCAAAACCGTCACTGAAAGTCATTTAGCTGCAACAGATTTGTCATACAAAGTATAAGAATGGCAAGCAAAGACCAACAGACCTATTGACCTATAATGGCGCTATCAATTATCAACATTAAACGTGGCAGAGCCCCTGGCAAAATGTCATGGAGAATGTGTGAAAATAGCCTAATCTCTCAAGAAGTAAAGCTCAGTAAAACGTTTCTAAGCAGATTAACACTGGAATGAAAACTCCTTTTAACTGACATGAAGTCTTCGGTCATGACACCTGATTTTAGGCTGCTTTCACACATCAGTTTTTTGCCATCAGGCCCAATCCGGCAAAAACATGAAAAAATGGATCCGCCAGATCCGTTTTTTCCCTCTTAGACTTTCATTAGCGACGGGTTGTGCCGGATGGCCTTGCGTATCATCAGTTTTTTTGCAAAATTTACTTGTCCGACGGCGGGATGAAATGAAGTGAATGTTTTTGTGTCCGGCAAAAAAAAAAAAAACGGATCGCGCCGGATCCGTTTTTTTTTTTTACTGAGCATGCTCAGTATCACACCGGATCTGTCAAAAAACTGATGCAACTGATCAGTTGTTTTGCCGGATCCGTCGCATCAATTTTTTCGTTGGATTGTGCCTCATGCCAAAAAACTGATGTGTGAAAGCAGCCTTAGGCGGGCTTTGCACGTTGCGACATCGCAAGCCGATGATGTCGCACGCGGTAGTCCCCGCCCCTATCGCAGGTACGATATCTTGTGATAGCTGGCGTAGCGATAATTATCGCTACACCAGCTTCACATGCACTCACCTGCCCTGCGACCATCGCTCTGGCCGGCGACCCGCCTCCTTCCTAAGGGGGCGGGTCATGCGGCGTCACAGCGACGTCACACGGCAGGCGGTCAATGGCGGCGGAGGGGCGGAGATGAGCAGGATGTAAACATCCCGCTTACCTCCTTCCGTATAGCCGCTGGCGGCAGGTAAGGAGATGTTCCTCGTTCCTGCGGCTTCACACACAGCGATGTGTGTTGCCGCAGGAACGAGGAACTACATCATACCTCTCGATGCACCGGCATTATGGAAATGTCGGTCGGAGCCTGCACCGATGATACGATAACGACGCTTTTGCGCTCGTTCATCGTATCATCTAGGATTTACACACTACGACATCGCAAGTGACGCCGGATGTGCGTCACTTTCGATTTGACCCCACCGACATCGCACCTGCGATGTCGTAGTATGCAAAGCCGCCCTTACAGTTTTTGTACGAATATTAGAGGACAACTGTAGTTAATTAATTTTTGGATGCCGAATCCAGAAATGATCTCAGTTTTTCTCTATCACGTCAAGTTTTTGAACTATAGGATTTTTGTCTTCTCAAAAATATGTAAACTACTGTACCTAAAAAGTGTTTGTTTTTTTTTAAATAGTACAAATATGAACAAAAAATGAAATATATAAGAAATAGGCACTGTCTCAGTTGTGACTACTCTTACAAGTTGCCACGTAGCTCTATATGAGTCGAATTGTACTCAGATAACAAGTCTTATTTCAAAAATCAGTACAATTGTGCTTCTAAGGCAGGTACCGTATTTTTCGGACCATAAGACGCACTTTTTTTACCCCAAATGTTGGGGGAAAGTTGGGGATGCATCTTATGGTCTGACTATAGGGCTGCGGCCGGGAATGAGGGTGCTGCGGGTCATCGGGGGCACGAGCAGGCTGTAGCAGCGCCTGCTCGTGACCACGTGGGCCCGCTCATTACATATGCATGTCTATCCTCCCGCCCATTTCTCAGTGCAGAAGCCGGCGCTGACAGGTGGGCGGGAGGACGAGCGGGGACGCGCGCATAGTAAAGAGCCGGTCCGCATGGTCACCCCTGGCAATTAAAACCTGGAGTGATCATGTGCGGCTGTATTCACTGCTCCCCGCGCGTCATCATCAGCGCGGGGGGCAGTGAATCAGTGTACTCACCCGTCCCCGTGTGTGGAGTTGTCCCCCTGCTGCACGCGATGTCTTCCTGTCTGTGCCGGTCAGCTGATCTGTGCTGATCAGCTGACCGGCACAGACAGGAAGACATCGCGTGCTGCAGGGGAACGGCTCCACACACACAGGTCAGCGGCGCTGAGAGGAAGATGATCGGTGCTGGAGGGAGTGAGGAAAAGGTGAGTATAAACGTTTATTTTTTTTTTCTCTGTGCTATAGGATACAGGCCATATACCAGGATGGTATATGAGCACGATGGGGGCATATAGCAGGATGGGAGTATATGAGCAGGATGGATGGGGGGTATATGAACAGGATGGGGGTATATGAACAGGATGGGGGTATATGAACAGGATGGGGTATATGAACAGGATGGGAGTATATGAACAGGATGGGAGTATATGAGCAGGATGGGAGTATATGAGCAGGATGGGAGTATATGAGCAGGATGGGAGTATATGAGCAGGATGGATGGGGGGGTATATGAACAGGATGGGGGTATATGAACAGGATGGGGTATATGAACAGGATGGGGTATATGAACAGGATGGATGGGGGTATATGAACAGGATGGGAGTATATGAGCAGGATGGGAGTATATGAGCAGGATGGGAGTATATGAACAGAATGGGAGTATATGAGCAGGATGGATGGGGGGTATACCAATAGGATGGGGGTATATCAATAGGATCGGGGTATATGAACAGGATGGGAGTCAGGGCCGGATTAAGGTTGGTGGGGGCCCTTGGGCAGAAAATCTGGTGGGGGCCCCATAACGTTAACATTTTTAGCCATAACAGTAAAGCGCGAACTGTAGCATTTAGATATAAATCCAATGAACATGTGTCTTATCCTGTTCTGCCACATTCAGATTTACAGTACTACAATACAGACACAGTCCAGGATCACTCACAGCTGTCCACTTACACACAGAAAGATCGAGGATCGCGCTGTTCCCTGCCGCCATCGGTGGCCCCTTGACACGATCACGGGAAGTCGATGGTTGCTATGGTAGCGGCGGGCCATGTAATGACCCATGTTGCTATCATGACATTTTCTGTCACAGTCGATAGAGCGCCGACTCACACAGGAATGCTGTATTTCTGCTAATCAGAGCTGTACAGCTCTGATCAACAGGGATGCACAAGCGATCAGACTGCTGATCCTTATAGCTCTCAAGGGGACAAATAAATACAAAATGTAAAAAAATAAATAAAAAGTTCAAATCATGCCTCATTCGCCCCACTGAAAATAAAACAGTTAAAAAAATATACACATATTTGATATCTCAGAGTTCAGAAATGCCCGATCAATAAAAATATAAAATCAATTAATCAGATCGGTAAATGGTGTAGCGAGAAAAAAATCCAAATGCCAAAATTATGTTTTTGGGTCACCACAAAATTTTTAAAAAGATCCAATAACGGGCGATCAAAAAGTAGCAACTTCATAAAAATTGTATAATTGAAAACACCAGCTCAAGATGCAAAAATATTAGGAGTCACTGAGCCTCACATCCCAAAAAATTAGAACACTACGGGTTTCAAAAAATTGGCACCAAAAGCACTTTTTTTTTTTTTTAACAAACTTCTGAATTTTTTTAACCCCTTAGATAAAAGTAAGAGTATACCTGTTTGATATCTATGAACTCGGCATCATACTGACATGGTAGTTTTACAATATAGTGAACATGGTGAATAAAATAACCCAAAAACAATCGTGCAATTGCACTTTTTTTGCAATTTTATCGCACTTGGATTTTTTTCCCTGTTTCCTAGTACAATATATGGTAAAACTGATGATTTCACTCAAAAGTACAATTTGTCACACAAAAAATAAGCCCTTATATGGCAAGATTGATGGAAAAATAAAAAAAGTCACGGCTCTCAGAAGAAGGGGAGAAAAAAACAAAAAAAAAAAAACGGAAAATCGGGGTGAAGGAGTTAAATTTTGAGTACTATAATACTATGACAAAATTTTATGAAGTCAATATGAATAACAAAACTGATAGCTGTCAGTGAATGGCACTCAGCAATACGTCTGGCACATGTACATGGAAAGAACACATTAAACTCCGGGGGGGCATCATTTTACTGCAAGGGGTGTATGTAATTATACTCCAGGAGGCGGTTATATCACAATAAGTTAGTGTATGAATATACTCAAAAAGGGATAATGATTATAGTCAAAGGGATGGGGGACATTATTCTGATTATACTCCACTCTAGGGAGGGGGCTTTATTTTATGATTATACTCCATTAGTGAGGTGTTTTACTCTATTATATTCCAGGGGAAGGGGGGGAGGCATTATTTTATGATTGCTCTCCAGGTGAGGGGAGTGTTATCCTATGATTATACTCCAGTGGGGGAGGGGGCTTTATTGTATGATTACAATCTAGTGGGGGAGGGGGCATTATTGTATGATTACAATCTAGTGGGGGAGGGGGCATTATTGTATGATTACAATCTAGTGGGGGAGGGAGCATTATTATATGATTACAATCTAGTGGGGGAGGGGGCATTATTATATGATTACAATCTAGTGGGGGAGGGGGCATTATTATATGATTATACTCCAGTGGGGGAGGGGGCATTATTATATGATTATACTCCAGTGGGGGAGGGGGCATTATTATATGATTATAATCTAGTGGGGGAGGGGGCATTATTATATGATTATACTCCAGTGGGGGAGGGGGCATTATTATATGATTATACTCCAGTGGGGGAGGGGGCATTATTATATGATTATAATCTAGGGAAGGGGCTTAAATTCTGATTATATGAAAAGGGAATAGTGTAATTAAGGAGGTGTAGGTAGGTTTAAACAGTGATGGGTGTCAGGGACTATACTGCAATGTAGCTCCTATGTAGGTCATTCATACACACTTCACCTCTTGCAGTAAAATGACCCCCCCCAAACTCCAGGAACAAAATATACACCACTTGCAATAAAATGTTCCTGTCTCCACCTTTATACCAGCTATATACAGTTATTCCCCCTTACTGATTCCTCTGTTTTGGAGTTACTTGGAGAGCACTGTGGCCCCCTCTACACCCCCCTCCCCCTGCCCTGCTGAGTGACCTTACTCTCACAGCTGACATCGTCCTTCTATCACAGCCTGCATCTCTCATGGACGGTGCAGGCTCTAGCTGCATCCACAGCAGCAGAATGGCCGGTGACACATCAGAGACGATGAATTTCCCGCCCCCACAATCCTCTCGGGCAGATAGCAGCGGCAGAGAGGAAACTGAAAATCAAAATGACATCTGTCTCCCTGCAACGCCCCCCTCTGGAGCCTGGCGGACGGCACACTGTGCAACTGCACTACTCACATATAGATAAAGCCAGCTATGATCATGGGGGCCGCCAACACAGGGAGCCGAAGACAGCTGGTGGTGGGGGCCCCCTTGGAGGCTCTTGTGGTGGGGGCCCCTGGGCGGCAGCCCCGCCTGCCCTGCCTATAATCCGGCCCTGATGGGAGTATATGAGCAGGATAGGGGAATATGAGCAGGATGCTGGTATATGAGCAGGATGGGGGTATATGAGCAGGATGGGGGTTTATAGCAGGATCATATACAAGGCAGGAGGATCATTACCAGGATGGGGTGCCTTAGTAGAGAATTTGGGGACATTACCCCCATAACAGTGTCAGCAGCAGATCCTCGCCCATATCAGTGTGTCATGACCACAATTTTTGCTTAAAGTTTTATTTTCCCATTTTCCTCCTCTAAAACCAGGGTGCGTCTTATAGTCCGGTGCGTCTTATAGTCCGAAAAATACGGTAAGTTGAGGAGGAAAAACTTGACGTGATAGAAAAAAAACTGACTACATTTTTGGAATCAGCATGCCAATTTTAGTATAAATCAGCTCAAAAACCTAACTCAACAGAATTTTTTTTTCAAATTGTTTCCCAGTGTGAGGGTATGTGCGCACGTTGCTTTTTACCTGCTTTTTACCTGCTTTTTTGCTGCTTTTTCTTCTGCGCTGTTTAATGCCAAAATGGATGTGTTCTTCTATTCAAGCAAAGTCTATGGGAATTTGGGTTTCTTGTTCACACTATGTTGTTCAAAATGCTGCCTTTTTGTGGCAGAACTTTGGTCAAAAACTCAGCTTTGCAGTGCAAAACCCAAATGGCAAAAACAATTGACATGTTGCTTCTTTGAAAAGCTGAGTTTTTGACCAAAGTTCTGCCACAAAAAGGCAGCATTTTGAACAACATAGTGTGAACAAGAAACCCAAATTCCCATAGACTTTGCTTGAATAGAAGAACACATCCATTTTGGCATTAAACAGCGCAGAAGAAAAAGCAGCAAAAAAGCAGGTAAAAAGCAGGTAAAAAGCAACGTGCGCACATACCCTTATTCTTGATTCTCTTTTCATCCAAAAATAACAATCATGGTCCATAATTGTTTTGTATAATAATGTTATGTAATCTTGCATACTACACTAAACAACAGCTGTGCAAAACCGAACATTACCTTTATGCAGTTTCTTATATGACAATAGAAAATTGCATCATTTTAGGTCTATAAAAAGCTCACGGTAACCAGAAGTGACCTATTGCTTAAGCTTATGTTATGGCAGAAATCCAATACAGAGCTACAAAACATGAAGAGTTTTCTTTCTCCCTACTTTTTCCACTAATGTCATACCCTGCTGAGAGAACATTGCAATGTGCGATTTCTTTTAGTCTTGTGTAATGTGCCACAAAATCATTCCAAACCGTATACAAATTTTTGTATTTTTTTTCCTTGAATATAGTGTTAAATATTATTACTTTTTAATGAGTTTTATGAGATCAAAAATTTCTACATTTCCCCAGAATCAGCCTCAATGTTGTGAACGGTGTCTGGTAAAACAGTTAAGACTCTTTAACTTAAAGAGAATCTGTCACTTTCTCAAAACAAAAATAAAAAATCCTTGATCTTCCCAGATTCTGCCTCTATTTTCTGTGCACGCGCCACTCTCAGCAGTTGAACCTCCTGAATGCTGCAATCACAGCATTCAGGAGGTAGAGAGAGGGATCGCTTACCTCTCCCTGGCAATCGAGTCCCTGCCATGCGATCACAGGGACTCGATCGCTGCCATGTCAATCCTGGATCGCCACCATGATGACCCCGGGTTACTGAGCTACGCAGAGCCTTAAGCGGGCTTTATACGCTACGATATATCTAACGAGATGTCGGCGGGGTCACGTCGTAAGTGACGCACATCCGACATCGTTAGTCATATCGTAGCATGTGACAGCTAAGTGCGACGGTGAACGACCTGAAATACTCACCTTCTCGTTCATCGCTGACACGTCGCTCATTTTCTAAAAATCGAACGTCCGGTTGTTCATTGTTCCCGAGGCAGCACCCATCACTCCATGTGACACCCCGGGAATGATGAACTGCAGCTTACCTGCAGCCGCCGGCAATGCTGAAGGAAGGAGGTGGGTGGGATGTTACGTCCCGCTCATCTCCGCCCCTTCTCTTCTATTGGCCGGCCGCTGTGGGATGTTGCTGTGACGCCGAACGTCCCTCCCCCTTCAGGAAGTGGATGTTCGCCGCTCACAACGAGGTCGTTTGGAAGGTAAGTACGTGCGACGGGGTGTTACAGCATTGTGCGACACGGGCAAGAAATTGGTCGTGCCGCACAAACGATGGGGGCATGTGGGATCGCACGATTAATTGCAGCATATAAAGCAGGCTTTACACATCATGCCAAATGCATGGTTTGTGAGGCAAAGCGTCAGTGCTGCAAGTTTAGCACTGACAGATTTAATCCACTGTAGTGATCATGCACGAGCACTGCAGTGGATTATAGAAACGGAGGGAAAAAAAGCAGAAAAAAAATGGACATGCTGTTTCTTTTTCCACCACTAAAATCTGCAAGGAAAAAATAAGCAACATGTGCACAGCAAGTCAGGATTCTCATAGACTTTACTGGGATGCATTATCCTTGCAATATTGATTAAAATCTGCATGAAAAAAAAAAGCATGAAAAAAAAAAAGCATGTAAAAAAAAAAAAAATGCAGTGTGCACACAGCCTTAAGGCTGCTTTACATGCTACGACTTATGTGTTCGCATGTGCGATCGCACCCGCCCCCATCATTTGTGTCGTAAACCCCCGTCACACGTACTTGCCTTCCAAACGACCTCGCTGTGGGCGGCGAACATTCTCTTCCTGAAGGGGGAGGGACGTTCGGCGTCACAGCGACGTCACACAGCGGCCGGCCAATAGAGGCGGAGGGGCGGAGATGAGCGGGACGTAACATCCCGCTCACCTCCTTCCTTCCGCATTGCCGGCGGCTGCAGGTAAGCTGCAGTTCATCGTTCCCGGGGTGTCACACAGAGCGATGTGTGCTGCCTCGGGAACGATGAACAACCGGACCACAGAAGGACGTTCGATTTTTAAAAAATGAGCGACGATTTTTGCTCGTTCACAGTCGCACGTAGCTGTCACACGCTACGATATGTTAAACGATGCCGGATGTGCGTCACCAACGACGTGACCCCGACAACATATCGTTAGATATATCGTCGCGTGTAAAGCGGCCTTTAGAGTTGGGAGCGGATATGCAATACCCATTGTGGCCATTAGGCTATGTTTACACAGTGCATCTTAAAATGCAGCGTTTTTAGGCCCCAAAAACGCACCTGCAGCAAAAACGCATGCATTTTTGACACGTTTTTACCACATTTTACCCAATGCGTTTTTTAACTCAAGTCTATTGACTGACTGGCTCAAACGCTGGAAAAATGCAAAAAGAATGGACATGCTGCATCTTCAAAAACGCAGCCAAAAAAAGTTGCAGTGTGTAGACAGGAAAATAGAAATCTCAGACTTTGCTGGGAGAAGGAATTGCATGCATTTAAGTGCATCTTTGTGACCTCACCAATGCACCAAAAACACAGTAAAAGATGCAGTGTGTGAACATAGCCTTATACAATTGACGGAGATGTGCAGCTTCACAACAGAGTAGTTCAGGCCAGTGGCAGAACTGGGAACAGCTAATCGGTGGGGGTGCAGTTTGTTGTAGATCAGACATTGATAACCTATCATAAGGATAGGTTATCAAAAGTCCCAGACAACCCCTTTAAGATCATGGTTCATGGAGTCAAAAAAGTCCCCGGTTTACTCTATTCTATCGATGTGAGGTAAATAATTGGGTATAGCAAACTGTGATTTAAAACTTAACCTTTAATAAAATACTTTAAAACCAGATTGTAAGTAAATGTGAAAAAACATAAAATGATTTAAAATAGCCACATGTACTATGTTAGACATACAAGGCAATGATGTTCATAATCATTCACAGAAACACCTATTATAAGTATGCTAAACATATATTGTAAAGATGATCCTAGGATATATGATCACTAATAAGTAGAGATGAGCGAACCGGTCGCGGTTCGGCTCGAGGTCGGTTCGCCGAACGGAGCTCCCGTTCGAGTTCGGTTCGTCGAACCGAACTCGAACTGCATAGGAAACAATGGCAGGCAATCACAAACACATAAAAACACCTAGAAAACACCCTCAAAGGTGTCCAAAAGGTGACAAACAACTCACAACACAAACACATGGGAAAGTGACAAGGACAAATTCTCATGTGGAAACAAAACAGCGTTACGAGGAAAAAGAGGACGAGACACAGATATAGGCATGGCATGCCCTTCTAAAATCATGTAAAACACCACAAGGTGACTCCAAGCGGAGTCTCCCTTTTTTCCAAAAATTGGGCCACACAGACACCTTATCAGTGGCAGCATTTGTGCCCTAGTTGCAAACAGGATGTTTTGATTTGCATCAAGCACATTCCAAATCCACAAGCATTTACTCTCCCCAGGATGACACAGGGGTAGTAAATTCCTTGTGGATCCATGACTTGTTCATTTTGATGAACGTTAGTCTGTCCACATTGTCACTGGACAGACGCGTGCGCTTATATGTCAGCACACACCCAGCAGCACTGAAGACACGTTCAGAGACAACGCTGGCAGCTGGACACGACAAAATCTCCAAGGCGTAAGTGGAGAGCTCTGGACATTTTTCTAGATTTGAAGCCCAAAATGAGCAAGGCTCCATTTGCAAAGTCATGGCATCGATGTTCATTTGGAGATACTCCTGTATCATCCTCTCCAGCTGTTGACTATGTGTTAGACTTGTTGTCTCTAGTGGCCTTGCAAAGGAGGGTCTAAAAAAATTATGAAAAGATTCCATAAAATTGCTGTTACCAGCACCAGATACGGTCCTACTGGTACGGGTAGACTGTTGAAGATGACGAGACCGTCCCATGTTTGTCAAGTTACATCTGGGAGAATCACTCCCTGCAACTGCACGGTTGTTTGGTGGAAAAGCCGAGCTAAGATCGAGTAACAGCTTCTGCTGATACTCCTGCATACGTGCGTCCCTTTCTATGGCTGGAATTATGTCACAAAATTTGGACTTGTACCGGGGATCTAATAGTGTGGCAATCCAGTAGTCATCATCACTTCTAATTTTGACAATACGAGGGTCATGTTGGAGCTAGTGCAACAAGAAGGCACTCATGTGTCTTGTGCAGCCATGCGGACCAAGTCCACGCTATGTTTGTGGCATAGAGGTGCTAACCGTTCTCTCTTCCTCTGACATCTCCCCCCAACCTCTTTCAACTGACATTTGACCAAGGTCTCCCTCATCTGCTGAGTCTTCCATGTCCATGGACAGTTCGTCCTCCATTTCTTCATGTTCTCCTGCACCTTCCTCAACATTTCACCTGCTACTATGCGCCCTTGTTGATCCCTGTCCCCCATGGTCCCATGCCTGCTGCGTTGGTGATGATGAACGTCTGGACCTTGGTGATGTTGTTATCCCTTGCGCATATGAATCCTCCTGTAGTTCCTCCCCTTCCTGTTGTCCCACCCCCTGACTCCGAATAGTGTTTAGCGTGTGCTCCAGCATGTAAATGACTGGAATTGTCATGCTGATAATGGCATTGTCCGCGCTAAACATATTCGTCGCCATGTCAAAACTGTGCAGAAGGGTGCATAGGTCCTTGATCTGAGACCACTCCATCAGGGTGATCTGCCCCACCTCTGCATCTCGTTGGCCCAGGCTATACGTCATGACGTATTGCACCAGGGCTCAGCAGTGCTGCCACAGTCGCTGTAACATGTGGAGAGTTGAATTCCAGCGTGTCGCCACATCGCATTTCAGGCGATGAACCGGCAGGCCGAAAGACTTCTGGAGAGATGCAAGTCGCTCAGCTGCGGCGGTTGAACGGCGGAAGTGAGCAGACAGTTTTCGTGCCCTGGTCAGAAGGCCATCTAGGCCGGGATAGTGTGTTAAGAATTGCTGGACAACAAGGTTCAACACGTGAGCCATACAAGGCACGTGTGTCACCTTGCCCAGGCGAAGGGCCACACCCAGGTTTGCAGCATTGTCGCACACGGCCTTACCAGGCTGCAGGTTGAGTGGAGACAACCATTTATTAAACTCGGACCGCAGAGCTGACCACAACTCCTCAGCTGTGTGACTCCTATTCCCAAGACATGTCAAGCTAAAGACCGCCTGATGCCGTTGCGCTCTGCTGCCAGCATAGTAATGAGGGGTGCGTGATTCCTTCTGCGCAGTGAGAACGCTGGTGGCCTGACCAGGCAGGCTTGGGGCGGAGGTGGAGGACCCAGATGAGGTGGAGGAGGCAGAAGCAGTGGCGGAACTTGGACAGACAGAGGATTGACACACAAGTCGTGGGGACGGCAAGACTTGTGCAGCAGACCCTTCACCATCTATCACCATAGTTACCCAGTGCCCAGTCAGCGACATGTAACATCCCTGTCCATGCTTACTGGTCCAAGTATCGGTGGTGAAATGCACCCGTTGACACACAGAGTTTCTCAAGGAAGCGGTGATGTTGTGTGCGACATGCTGGTGTAGCGCGGGCACACCTTTCTTAGAGAAGTAGTGGCGACTAGGCATCTGGTACTGGGGCACAGCGACAGGCATAAGGTCTCTAAACTCCTGTGTGTCCACTAGGCGGAAAGGCAGCATTTCGGTAGCCAAGAGCTTACAGAGGGATAGAGTCAACCTCTTAGCTTTGTCATGGGTCGCAGGAAGTGGCCTTTTATTTGACCACATCTGAGGGACAGAGATCTGGCTGCTGTGTGTAGACGGTGTTGAGTAGGGTGTCCCTGGAAAAATGCAGGTTTGTGAGGAAAGTGCAGGCGGAGACATGATGTTGTCTTCATCCAACGTTGGTGCTATCGATGTCTGAGAGAGCTGTACACACTCGCTTGTTTCCCCTTCCAAACCAACTGACGACCTACCAAGCAAACTGCCTGTTGCGGTTACAGTGGTGGAAGTTGTGCGTGGAAAACCAGGTGTGACAGCTGTCCCCACAGTCCTAGAAGATGAAGAGCGCGCGGATGCACTGGAAGGGGCAGGCCGTGGATGGTTCGCTCCGCTAGACCGCATTGCAGCACGGTGAGCTTCCCACCGGGACCTATGATATTTATTCATGTGACGATTCATGGAAGAAGTTGTCAAACTGCTGAGGTTTTGCCCTCTACTAACAGAATCACGACAAATTTTACACATCACATAATTTGGGCGATCTTTTGTCAACAAAGGACCAGGCTAGGCAAGGCTTAGAGGGCATGCGACCTGCTGAGCCCCCCCGACTAGTGCTCAGAGGCAGAGTGGTGACTGATGATGCAGTTGTAGACGTGCTACCAGTGCTCCGACTCTGTCCAGGAAGGCGCAAGGTAACTTCGTCGTCGGTTGCATCCTCCTCCACCGCCTCTGTTGACCTCCTCGAGTGCCTGACTGGGGGTTGACAGTAGGTGGGATCTAGAACTTCCTCATCAATTGTTGTGTTTGCACTCCCCTCCCCCTCGGACCGAGCCTCTTCTTGCCCTGACCGAATATTTAAGTTGTCATCCCAATCGGGTATCTGCGTCTCATCGTCATCAGTATGTTCCTCATTGTCTATAACCACAGGTGTTACAGTTTGTGACAAAGGGTCAACATTACGCTCAGAAACTTGGTCCTCACGGCCTGAATCAGAGTCACAAAGGTTCTGGGCATCACTGCAGACCACTTCCTGGTCTGTACTCACTGTAGCTTGGGAGCAGACCTCTGATTCCCAGGCTATAGTGTGACTGAACAGCTCTGCAGACTCAGCCATCTCAGTTCCACCATACTGTGCAGGGCTGATGGAGACTTCAGAGCTGGGAGAAAGCAAGTTTGATTGGGATGACAACTCAGAGGACTGGTGTTTTTTGGATGCGGTACTTGAAGTGGCTGAGAGGGTACTTGTTGGACCACTTGAGATCCATTCAAGCATTTTCCTTTTTTGGCAATCATCTAGCTTTGTTCCTGTTGTTCGTGTTCGTAAAAAAGGGAGCACATCGGATTGTCCACGGTAAGTAGTAGACATCTTACTTTTGCTGGTAGATGGTCTATCTTCAGCAGATGATAATGGAGCTTTGCCACCTTCCCCACGGACAAACTCTTTTTTTCCCCTTTTCCACCACGCCTCTTCCCCTTTCCACCAGCATCTGTCATTTTGCCACTCATGTTGATTGCGACAAGATTGTGCACTGAAAATGTGGTAGTAAAAATTGAGAGGTGGTGTAGATTGCAGCGGTGGTCTAGCTTTATTAACAGCAGAATAATAAAGAATAAATATCCCTGACAGTGCAACTAAGGCCCTTAAACTGGCAGCATAAATTGCTAGTATAATGGCTTAGTAACAATGAGTTTGAGTGTGCAATGCAGGCAGATGTGCTGCAAATATCTTTGCACTAGTGGGACTATACAGAAGTCCAATAGCCACGTTTAGGATGCCACTAAGTTCACTCAGTGTTTGCTAGTATAATGGCTTAGTTATAATGAGTTGGAGTGTGCAATGCAGGCAGACGTGCTGCAAATATCTTTGCACTAGTGGGACTATACACAAGTCCAATAGCCACGTTTAGGATGCCACTAAGTTCACTGAGTGTTTGCTAGTATAATGGCTTAGTAACAATGAGTTGGAGTGTGCAAAGGGCAGGAGGGTACAGTGGCAGGGTTGTGGGTCTGGGTACAGGAAAGGAAGCCTGCCTTTCTATTCCCTCCTAATGGGGAAATGCAGCGAGGAAATCCCTGACCTTAGCTACACAGACGCTGTCATCTTGTGTAGCTGTTAAACTGTTTTCAGGACCTGTCACCTATGGCTCTGACCCTGCCCGTATGAGCCCTTAAAAGGACTGATAGAAAGTGCTATCCCTAAGCTGTCCAGCTCTGTGTATGGAGCGCATACAGCAGTATCGGCGATAGGACTCAGGACGGAGCTGCGCCAGTGATGTCTGACACCAAGGACGCAGAAGAGATAATGGCGTCCGGACGGGCAGATACTCGTTTTTATAATGCAGGAACATGTGACATGGACATCCTATCACACATGCCGTTGCTTCTCTGGCTAAAAGTCCACTTAGCTGTGTGTGTGTCTGGGATTGGCTGACATGCTGGCCCTCCCCACTACATGCGCGCGCTTAGGAAAGGAAGATAAGGAAAAAAAAAAAAAAAAAAAATGGCGATCGCCATTATCCATACAGCAGTGATCTGAATGCGCTGTTCCCGCACACTATACACTGAAATGTCATAATAGTGTGAGTCACAGAGTGACTTACACTATTACAGCGGAAAGCCAGCTAGGAATTAGCTGTTTTTTTTGCTGCTAGAACCGTTCTCGAACGTATCTAGAACTATCGAGCTTTTGCAAAAAAGCTCGAGTTCTAGTTCGATCTTGAAAAATCACTCGAGCCGCGAACTGGAGAACCACGAACCTAGAACCGCGCTCAACTCTACTAATAAGGTCACCTATTTTCATACCTAGTGGGGAGAAAACAATGAAAGACGGACAGGTATTAGTACCATATGTGTATACAGGGAGACCTACAATATAACCAAAAAGGGCAGAAAGAGACCACACTTAAAGAAATCACAAAAATTGATTAACTTCACCCGTTCAGTCATCTATGTCCATGTTACTACAGTCCCATCTGTTCCAGTCAGAAAAAAGGGAGAATAAAAAGGACAAGGCCGCTATCCCTAAATGGGATCATGCTAACCCTCCCTCAATTGCTCCTGCCCCTACAAGGGCAGTTCACATCTGGCCCTCCACCATGACTACCCCTCATAAAAGGTCCTGGTGTGACCCTACGCGTTTCACCACCTCTGGATCATTAGGGGAGATACATATGTGGCACCCCTGAGGCTCGGGTTGCCACAGGGTACTGCACTCCACTTGGGGTGTAGTATTGATCATTGATCTAAGGGAGGTCGGCCCCTTTCCCCACTGGGGACTGAGCTAGGGTCGGGTATAAAAGGGGTTTCCAACAATGTGGCATTTACAGGATGTCAGTGTGGCGCCCCTGAGGCTTCCGTCGCCACAGGTCATTGCACCCCATCAGCGGTGTGATGCCCCATTCTGGGAGAGGAAGAGAGTGAACTCCGGTCCCCTGGTAAATCCACACTACACCCATTGCTAGGGACACACAGGACCAGGGAAAGTGGCAGGCAACCCTCCCATGCTGCATGCTGAGAGGGGCTGTAAGACCCATCCCTGCTCCCATAGGGTGGTAGCTTAGCAACTGGGGAGGTGGGAGGAGCCACCAGAGAGCAGATAGAGAAAGGAAGGTCAAGTTAGTTTCAGTTTACCTCAGGGAGTGAGAGAAGCAGCATGTAGTTGGAGGAGAGGAACGAGAGAAAGGAGGGAGGAGGAGGCCTGCTGAGGCAGGCAAGGAGGAGAAAGAAGAGAAGGAAAGAAAGGGTCACAGGGCCGCGGGTAGTCCTGTAGGTACCACGAGCTGTCCTTGTTGGGTACCGAAGCCGAGGGCCCAGAGGCGCTACGAGTAGCTGCAGGCTGCGGTGGCCTGGTCCACAGTGACATCGGTGGAGTGATTAGCTGCGACAGGGGACGGTCCCTAGAGACTGGAGGAGTGAAAAGACAATCTCCAAACAGTAAAAACCGAGGCCCAGGGACGTTGTAAGCTCCCAGGGCCAGAACCCAGAGCAGCCCTTCAGAAAAGGGGTAATCAGCCGACAGGTGACCCCCTAGCCTGGAGGCTGTAATGGAGGCCAAGCCAAGTCCATCTTAACAAAGGCAAGGCTAGTGAAGACAGCAGAGAAAGAGACACTAAGAGAGAGGGTACCGGATTTCACACTCTGAATCACCCAGAAGACGGAGGTCCCTGACAGCGGTCCCAGCAGTCCAAGGGTTCTGCCTGCCCTGACAAGAACTGTGAGTAAAAGAACTTGAACTGCACCTCTGAAGTTGCCTCAGTTATTTCATCTGCATAGACATTTACAAGCACCAACTGTGCCCCGGGCATTGCTCCACCTGTGGGGAGCAGTACTACCATTGCTGCCATAATATCATCCCGGAGGCCTCACACAGCAGCGGCGGCTTATTAGCCGCATACCACAGGTGGCGTCACGAACACAAACTTTAACTTAAGCCACTTATTCTACTGACACCCACCAGGGCCACGGAGCCGGGCCCAGCCACCACTGACTACCACCGGACTAGTCCGGCCCGGCACCGAGTGTCCCATAGCCCTGGGGTGGGCGAGTCAACTTCACAACAGGGGCCCCAATGCACTAGCTTAGTACCTGGGTAGGGGGAGGAGCGGCTACCAGGGGGAGTTAGGAGTCACACACACAGTTTTTACAGGAGTTCTCCAGCAGGAGTGACAGTGAGCGGACGTCTTTCCCGGTAGCTCCTGTGGGACATAGGAGTTTAACAGTCGCTGTGGAGGATACTGTGTCAGTTCCCCCAGGACCAGCGCAGTTCAGGGTGCAGCACCCTAGGGTAGTGTAATTCCACGTTGCATCACCAGATTCTGCCGTTCGGAGGAGTTCCATGCTTCTCCGACGACATAAGTTTTCAGAGCCAAGTGGCACCTAGGTCTCCCGTGCCTTGATCCCGGTCAGACTCAAGGGGATCCACGCTTCTGGCATAGGGAACAGCACGCTACCTCGTATGGGACTCTTAAGTGCTTCAAGCCACAAGGACACATACTAAAAAGCTCAGTGAGGAAGGACCCACAGACTACAGCACTGGTTCTAACCTCTCACGGATCTGAGGTCGACCTAAGCCCATCACGGCAGTGACCAGTACTACTGGGCTGGCGAATGAAGCTGTGAGTAAACTACACCTTGAACCCACAGAGACTCTGTTGGCTTGTCCTCACCGGCGTCGCCGCCCAGCGCTTAGGCGCCAACCGCCATTACCTCCCCTCTTCATCCACCCGGGGCCCGCTCCGCCTGTGAGGAGAGACACCAACCCGGCTGCCATAATACCTGCCCTGGTGAGGAATCCTGCAGTGGTGGCTACTCCTGGCCGCATACTACAGCTGGTGTCACGACAAACCTTTCCCCAACACCCCGCTTTCCCCACCATTTACTGTACGCCTCGGGGCAATGGAACCAGGCAAGGCAACCCGTGACATCGCCTGACCTGACCCGAAATAGCCCGGCAACGAGTAGGTTAACCACCTGCCCCGTGGGGCGCTACACATACACCATATAGAAAACAGGACTGGGACTATCCCGCTCTAGCTGTAAATAGCTCAGCCAGCTGGAATAAATAATTGGCAAGGCTTGAGTTTATATTACATTTCCGGCCCAATTCATCAAAGTGTTTATTCTAGAATTCTAGTGCAAACATTTTAAAAAGTTGCAAGGTTCCACAAAATGTTACAACTTTTAGCATTTTAACACTAGATTCAGTAAACGCCACCAAAATAAAAAAAAAGAGCTGTAGTTGGATAAGTCATGGCAACACATGCTTGTCTAATTCATGAGGAGCTGTTTCATACCTCAATGAATGGAAAAAGATATTAGGTGAGACGCACACAGGTACATGCCACCTCTAAGATTTAGCAAATGTATTTAAAAGGTTTATGCCTCTTAATGAATCAAGCTATTCCAACTTCAATATGCTCCATGATCAAGACTGGCATGAGCAATTTTGGGTTTTATATGTTAAAGCTGTGAAAATTTCAGATCTCAAGTCCTGGCTACCTAATGTGCTCAAGAGAGTCAAAAGGCACCATTTTCAAACCCCAGATAGGTAGAGAACCTCAAAAGTGTTTGTTTCACAAGTGAAGACTCAAAGACATCCAGACTAAGTAGTATAGTAATCAAAACTATTCTATAATATTTATTCACTTATATAGAGCCATTAATTCCTTAGGGCTTTACATATATCAGCATCACTGTACCCATTGGGGCTCACAATCTAAATTCCCTACCAGTACGTCTTTGGAGTGTGAGAGGACACTAGAGGGAACCCACGCAAACACGGGGAGAACATAAAAACTCCTTGCAGATGTTGTCCTTTGTGGAATTTGAACCCAGGACCTAAAGATAGTTTCACACATCCAGCACGACAAGCGCCGGTCACATACTGTCATGGGACCGGAGCATGTGACCCGGAAGTTGTGGCGCTGCCATTGTACTGTGTACACTGTACTGGCGTGTGCCGAATCCGGCAAACCGGATATGTGAAACTAGCGTAAGTCGCTCCATAATGTATAAATACATATCGCACACAAACAAATGCAAGGTGACCAGCAATTTGAGAAATTCGGAAACAAACCAGTATTTTATATTATTATATTTTGTGAACATAGGTAATGCACATCTTGCATGCCAATATACAGAAAATGTATAGCTGTCATTGTAACTACATGACTGTAGGTACATAACATTGCAAGTATTTATACACCCACAAGCTATTTCTTTCCAAGACAGCAGCTTCTTTATTCTTTCATACAGTATCTAGTCTGAGGAGGAAGGAAATAACTTTTATCTGAGGGAAAAGCAATGTACTCTGTGAGATCAAGAGCACTCAAGACATAATAGGAAACTAAAGCCCGCTTTACACACTACAATATATCTTACGATGTGTCGGCGGGGTCATGTCGTAAGTGACGCACATCCGGCATCGTAAAGTACATTGTAGTGTGTGACAGCTACATGCGATTGCGATTGAATGAAAATCCGTTCATCGCATACACGTCGTTCATTACTCATGGATTGAACGTGCAATTGTGCAATGTTCCCGAGGCAGCACACATCGCAGTGTGTGACACCCCGGGAACATTGCACAGATCTTACCTGCGTCCCACGACTCCAGCCGCCAATGCGGAAGGAAAGAGGTGGGCGGGATGTTTACGTCCCGCTCATCTCCGCCCCTCCGCTTCTATTGGCCGGCTGCCGCGTGACGTCGCTAGGACGCCGAACGTCCCTCCCACTCCAGGAAGTGGACGTTTGCCGCCAACATCGAGGTCGTATGGACGGGTAAGTACGTGTGATGGGGGTTAATAGTTTGTGCGGCACGTTCAACAAGTTGAATGTGCCGCACATACAATGGGGGGCGTTGCAAATCGCATACGATATCGTATGCAAAATTGCAACGTGTAAAGCAGGCTTTAGAGAAGAACCACGCAATAGTTATACCATTAATAAATTATATAACCTTTATTTCTCTGTTCACCAAAGTATGCAATTCTATGGGCACAAGTACAGTGGGGGAAATAAGTATTTGATCCCCTGCTGATTTTGTAAGTTTGCCCACTGGGAAAGACATAAACAGTCAATAATTTTAAGGCTAGGCAGCAGTAGAAAGAATATCTAAAATAAAATCTAGAAAACCACATCATATAAATTTATTTGCATTTTGCAGAGAGAAATAAGTATTTGATCAATCTGGAAACAAGACTTAATACTTGGTGGCAAAACCATTGTTAGCAAGCACAGCTGTCAGATGTTTTTTGTAGTTGATGATGAGGTTTGCGCACATGTCAGGAGGAATTTTGGTCCACTCCTCCTTGCAGATTATCTGTAAATCATTAAGATTTTGAGGCTGTTGCTTGGCAACTTGGAACTTCAGCTCCCTCCATAAGTTTTCTATGGGATTAAGATCTGGACACTGGCTAGGGTACTCCATGCCCTTAATGTGCTTCTTTTTGCTGCATTGGCTCTATGGTTTGGGTCATTGTTATGCTGGAAGACCCAGCCACGGCCCATTTTGAATGTCCTGGCGGAAGGAAGTAGGTTGTCACTCAGGATTTTACGGTACATGGCTCCATTCATTGTCCCATTGATGCGGTGAAGTAGTCCTGTGCCCTTAGCAGAGAAACCCCCCCAAAACATAATGTTTCCACCTCCATGCTTGACAGTGGGGACAGTGTTCTTTGGGTCATACGCATTTCTCTTCCTCCAAACATGGTAAGTTGAGTTAAGGCCAAAGGGCTCAATTTTTGTCTCATTTGACCACAGCACCTTCTCCCAATCACATTCAGAATCATCCAGGTGTTCATTGGCAAACTTCAGATGGGCATGGACATGTGCCTTCTTAAGCAGTGGAACTTTGCCGGCACTGCAGGATTTTAATCCATTACGGTGTAATGTGTTACCAATGGTTTTCTTGGTGATAGTGGTTCAATTTGCCTTGAGATCATTAACACTTTACCACTGTGTAGTTTTAGGTTGATCTTTCATGATCCTGGATACCCCATGAGGTGAGATTTCACATGGAGCCCCAGATCGATGTCAACTGACACGGATTTTGTATTTCTTCCATTTTCTTACTATTGCACCAATAGTGGTCTCCTTCTCATTCAGCGTCTTACTTATAGTTTTGTAGCCCATTCCAGCCTTGTTCAGGTCTATGATCTTGTCCCTGACATCCTTAGAAAGCTCTTTGCTCTTGCCCATGTTGTAAAGGTTAGAGTCTGACTGATTGAGTCTGTGGACAGGAGTCTTTTATACAGGTGACAATTTAAGACAGCTGCCATTAATGCAAGTAGTGAGTGATTAGGAGCATCTAAGTGATCTGAAGGAGCCAGAATTCTTAATGGTTGGTAGAATATCAAATACTTATTTCTCTCTGCAAAAAGACAGCCCGGACTGCTGCTCCAAAGGGGCTCAAGGAAGGGCAACATGACTAGGAGGGATGCTAGGCCAGAGGGTGTAGCAAAGGGTTAAGGTGAGCTATTTTGGGCGGGAAACCAGGAGGTGGGGCTACAGGAGTTATAGGGACATTTGATTGGTTAGGGGTAGGTCAGTGTGGGTTAGTATATATAGGGCAGAGTGTTGGGGGTTGGTCATATTTGGCACCTGGAAGACGTCTGGAATCGCCCACCCACCCGCCCTATTTTCGATATGTCAGGATCATGGTGGAAGAGAAGAGGAGTGCACTCGTCGCAGCAGTTGGCGGAAAGGAGTGGGGTATTTGAAGTCGGTGGATTGCACAAAGAGCGGGGGGGAACCCAGTGCAGGAGTGGGTTACCCCTGGTGGTGCAATGGTGTGTTAGTTAAGGTGGGACCCTGCTGTGCTGGGTCATAGCGGGGCATGTTAATGTGGGTTCCTGCTGGGCTCGGTCCCAGCAGGGCAGTGGTTGGGCAACACTCGGCTGGGTGTCCTCGAGTCGGTGTGGTGCGGCTGAGGGAACATGGTGGAGCGGATGTTGCAATCATGTACAATGGTACTCTTCAATTACCCCCCCTCCTTTGCTGGTGGTTATGTTTTATTGAATTATTTACTATGTTTATGGTTAAAGTGTTATTATTTTGGTGATAATAACCGGGGCTGCTGTGGCCTTTACATCCAATGTCACGTAGTCTTGTGTTTTATTTTAGGTTAAGAGGTCAAAGGAGGTAAGGCCGTCAGTCAGACTTTCCATAGTCATGCAAATAAATCAATATAAATTTATACAATGGGATTTTCTGGATTTTATTTTGGATATTCTATATCTCACTGTTAAAATTAACCTACCCTTAAAATTATAGACTGTTCATTCTTTGTCACTGGGCAAACTTACAAAAGCAGCAAGGGATCAAATACTTATTCCGCCCACTGTATGTAGAAGGACTAGAGTTGAGCGCGGTTCGTGGTTCGAGGTTCTCCAGTTCTAGGCTCGAGTGATTTTGGGGCCTGTTCTAGATCGAACTAGAACTCGAGCTTTTTGCAAAAGCTCGATAGTTCTAGAAACGTTCGAGAACGGTTCTAGCAGCAAAAAAACAGCTAATTCCTAGCTTGGTTTCCGCTGTAATAGTGTAAGTCACTCTGTGAATCACACTATTATGACATTTCAGTGTATAGTGTGCGTGAACAGCGCCTTCAGATCACTGCTGTTTCTATAATGGCGATCGCCAATTTTTTTTTTTTTTTCCTGGTCTTCCTTCCCTAAGCACGCGCGTGTAGTGGGGCGGGCCAGCATGTCAGCCAATCCCAGACACACACACAGCTAAGTGGACTTTTAGCCAGAGAAGCAACAGCATGTGTGATAGGATGTCCATGTCACATGTCCCTGCATTATAAAACCGGACATTTTCCTCCAGGACGCCATTATCTCTTCTGCGTCTTTGGTGTCAGACATCACTGTCGCAGCTCCGTCCTCCTGAGTCCTATCGCCGATACAGCTGTATGCGCTCCATACACAGCGTTAGACAGCATAGGGATAGCACTTTCTATCAGTCCTTTTAAGGGCTGAAACCGGTAGGGTCAGAGCCATAGGTGACAGGTCCTGAAAACAGCGACAGCGTCTGTGTAGCCAAGGTCAGGGATTTCGTCGCTGCATTTCCCCATTAGGAGGGAATAGAAAGGCAGGCTTCCATTCCTCTACCCAGAGCCCCACAATCCTGGCACTGTACCCTCCTGTCCTCTGCACACTCCAACTCTTTTTAACTAAGCCATTATGCTAGCAAACAGTCAGTGTACCTAGTGGCATCCTAAACGTGGCTATTGGACTTTTGTCTAGTCACACTAGTGCAAATCTATGTGCAGCACCTCTGCATGACACCCTCCTGCTCTGTTTTTAATAAGCTATAATGATAGCAAAAAATACTGCCATTTAGTGGCATCATAGAACTGGCTGTTGTATTCCATTAGTGCCCCACTGGTGCCAAGCTATTTATAGCACCTCTACATGACACCCTCATGCACATTTTGCTACGCTAATGTTATAGCAAACTCATGGAATTCATTGCTGCATTTGATAATTCGGAGGGATAGAAAGTCAGGCTTCCTTTAGCTTTTCCTTCTGTTCATAGACAGCATCTCCAAGAGCAATTTCCCCTCCACGTCTAAGTGTGGAGAGGCAGCTAGTGCGCATGCGTGTGCCGATTTACCCCAGCTGCAGCCTAATTACAGTGTTTCGCCTTGTGAGTATGCTCAGCCTGACTGTGCCATTCCTGACGCTAAGTCTTCATTTCGGGATACAGCGCATGCTCCCACACTAAGTGTGAAAAGCCTCTTTGCACAGGTGCTTGCATTACGTGCCGGGTCTAAGTCCTGTTTTGTGCCTAGACACCATGCTAAAGCTGATAGTCTTTTTTCAGAGACTGTATTTCATGCTACTGAGCATGCTCAGGCACTTACTGCATCAGAGACTAGGTCCGGTAATGAACTCTTTGGCCCTGCCCCTGATGTGGGGGGGCACATATAGACCAAAGGGCATCAGGTGTCCTCCCAAATGGCTTGCAGAGGGCCACCCCTATGACTTGTCACCGCATTATTGATGGTCAGACGATGACTGGTGAGGTGTTTGGGTCATGGCAGCCATGAGGTCATCATTCAAGCTGCGGTTCCAAATAGGACGCTAGTTATGCCACTCATGACGTGTCACTCTACTTTTGTCTCCAGGAGGTGCATTGTGGTTCACCCTGGTTTGGGGCGGACCCAGGTTATAAAAGGGGCTGGAGCCAACAAGGAGGTGCGCAGTCTTCTATTATGCTCCGAAAGAGCACACCTCCATGTGTTGAACCCATTGCGGCTTTAGGCCAGAGGTAGGCAAGGATAGGGTGTCGATGCAGGCCACCACCACAGTTGGTAACGCAGAACGGTTAAGACCAGCTCCTGTCCTACCAGTCCTGCTTGTGCAGCCCAGTGGCATTAACAGGCCTGCTGCTGCTGATGCGCCTGCTGTCCACAGGTGTGCCCCTACGCACACGGTCAGCGTACTCAATGGCCCCTGTGTTGTTAACAGGGAGTTCCTGGGCTGGGTGGGCATGTGGACCCTGTGACGCTAACAGGGCTCACAGTCTCCAGATCCGAATGGCGTCTAACTTGGTTCAGGCTACTATTAGTTTCATAGCCACACAGCTCTGTATCCTCCACCAAACCTTCCAGTTGCCAACATCTCCTTTTCCAACTGGGAGCACGGTGGACACTGACTGCTGATGGGGATATATACCTTTCTCTTTCTTTTCTTATTAATTTTCGTTATATAGCGGTAACATAGTATATACCACTTTATCCAAATCTGCCAGTCCCACTGTAACAGATGGTGTTTCTTCAGCAAATGTTAGGCTATGTGCGTACGTTGCGTAAAAACATGCAGTTACGCTGCGCTTTGTAGCGCAGCGTAACTGCATGCGTCCAGCGTCCCCTGCACAGTCTATGGAGATTGTGCAGGGGCCGTGCGCACGTGGCGTTTAGGAGCGCAGCGCTTCGGCTACTGCCGAAGCGCTGCGTAAAAAGAAGTACATGTCACTTCTTTCCTGCGCTTTGCCGGCAGCTCCTGCTCTGTCTATGGCAGGAGCTGCAGGCAGAGCGCATGGAATCGGCGCTCACTACGGACATTTCTGCAGCGATCTAAAGCGCACATGTGCTCTTCAGATCGCTGCAGAAATATCTGCAGGGCTAGTACGCAACGTGCGCACATAGCCTTACTGTTGCTTAACAACCAAATCCACGGTCCAAAACTTTTTTCCCCTTTCCAACACACCTGTTCCCCTTTCCACCAGCATCTGTCCTTTTTCAACTCATTTTGGTATATGACCAAAAGTGCAACTGTGCAGGGACACCGTACTCAACGCCATCTCAGCACAGCAGCCAGCCCTCGGTCCCTCAGATGTGGACAAGTAAAAGACCATTTCCTCCTATCCATGACAAAGCGTTGAGATTCACTCTGTGCAGCACTGGTGTTTAGTGGAAAAGTAGATCTAAGATTGCGTACCACATTCTGCAGATACTCCTGTATACGTGCGTCCATTTCTATGGCAGGAATTATTTTGCCAAATTTTGTCTTGTACCGGGGATGTAACAGTGTGGCAACCCAGTATTCTGGATTACTTTGAATTCGTACAATCCGAGGGTCACGTTGTAGGTAGTGCAGCAAGAAGGCGCTCATGTGTCTTGTGCATCCAGGAGGACCAAGTCCTTGGTGTGTTGGTGGCAGAGAGGTGAGAATCGTGCCTCCTTCCTCTGCCCTCTCCCCACAACCTCGCACAACCGAAATGTGAGCAAGCTCTCACTCATCTGCTGAGTCTTCCATGCCCATCGCCAGTTCGTCCTCCATTTCTTCATGGGCTCCTGCACCTTCCTCAACACTTTTTGCTGATACTATGCGCCCTTGTTAATCCCTCTCCCTCACCATGACTGCCGCATAGGTGCCGCTGACCATCTGGACCTCGTAGATCTTGTTATCCCTTCCGCATATACTCCTCCTGTACTTCCTCCCCTTCCTCTTGTCCCAACACCTGACTCCGAATAATAATTACAGTGTGCTCCATCATGTAGATGACCAGAATTGTCACGCTGAGAATGACATTGCCAGTGCTAAACATCTTCGTCGACATTTCTAAACTGTGTAGCAGGGTGCATAGGTCCTTGATCTGACACCACTCCAGCAGCGTGATCTGCACCACCTCTGGATCAAGTTATCCCAGGCTATATGTCATAACGTATTGCAGCAGGGTTCGGCGGTGTTGCCACAAACGCTGCAACATGTGCAGATTCAAATTCCTGCGTGTGGGCACATCACATTTCAGGCGTTTAACCACCAGACCTAAAGACTTCTGTAGCGACGAAAGTTGTTGAGCTGCTGTGTGCGCACGATGGAAGTGAGCACATAGCGAGCGTGCACGCTGCACAAGGCCATGTAGGCCGTGATGGTGTTTTAAAAATTGCTGGAGAATTAGGTTCAACACGTGAGCCATACAAGGCACGTGTGTCACATTGCCCTGACGATGGCCCGCAGCCAGGTTTGCATCATTGCCGCATACGGCTGTTAAGTCACCAATGGAGTCCGCTCCGTCAATTTGTACTCCGGTCGCCAGGTGACAACGTGTTCCTTTCATGAATAGTGCTGATGATGGGAGAGGAGTCGATGCCAGCGGCGCAGGTGGACGCAGGTTATGCTCACCCACTGGGCTGCATTACCTTGACAGATGCAGAATCTCTGGCTGAATGTAGCTGGTGGGTATCTCACAGATGAAATACCATCATTCAGCTACAACCAATGGGAAGACACCACACCCTTTTTTATGCCCATCCGGTCTGCAGACCACTGCCAGACATAGCTATGACCTCTGGTTACTTTTACCCCCAGTTCAGTTTTATGATTTTGTGTGCTTGTTACCTGACTACTTTTCCTGCTTGCTGTTTATGTACCTTGTTGGCCGATCCGCATTTCACCTCTGCTTGTTTTCTGATTAAGTCCTGGCCGTCCCATTCTGTTCCTGTTCCTCAATTAATGTTTTGACCCTGCCTGACTACTATTCTCTGGAACTGCAGCCTTCCACCGGTATTAATCACCTTGGGCCCCGTGCAATTCCTAATCCCTGTATAGGGGTTAAAGGGTTTCAGGGTTCTAGGGGTCCTGCTTGTTGAGTGGCTTCCCTCTAGCCTATCATTAACAGCCCATCTGAGTGTGTGGATCAAGGAAGGTGTTACACCGTGCTCTCTGCAGAAGGCCATGTGGGCCAGGATAGTGCTTTAAAAATTGCTGGACAACCAGGTTCAACACGTGAACCACACAAGGCATGTGTGTCACATTGTCACAGCGAAGGGCCGCACCCATGTTTGCATCATTGTCGCACCCGGCCTTCCCTGGCTGCTGGTTGAGTGGAGACAACCATTGATGAAACTCGGTATCCAGAGCTAACCGTCCACAACTTCTCAGCGGTGTGACTCACATTTCCCATACATTTCAAAGTAAAACTTTGACCGCCTGATGGCATTGAGCTCTGCTGCCAGCATAGTAAGGAGGTGTGTGGTAGTCCTTGTGCGCAGTTGCAAGGAAGGGTGGCCTGACCACACAGGGTTTGCGCCAAGGTGGAGGACCCACACGAGGTTGAAGAGGCAGAAGCAGTGTATTAACTTCTACATACAGAAGAAGGATTGAAACAACTCGTGGGGACGGCAAGACTTGTACAGCAGACCCTTCTCCATCTCTCACCATAGTTTGCCAGTGCCCAGTCAGTGACATGTAATGACCCTGTCTATGCTTACTGGTCCAAGTATCTGTGTTGAAATGCACCCTGTCGCACACAGAGTTTCTCAAGGAAGTGGTGATGTTGTGTGCGACATGCTGGTGTAGCGCGGGCATGCTTTTCTTGGAGAAGCAGTGGTGATTGGGCATCTGGTACTGGGGCACAGCGACAGACATAAGGTCTCTAAATCCTGTGTGTCCACTAGGCGGAAAGGCAGCATTTCGGTAGCCAACAGCTTACAGAGGGATAGAGTCAACCTCTTAGCTTTGTCATGGGTCGCAGTAAGTGGCCTTTTATTTGACCACATCTGAGGGACAGAGATCTGGCTGCTGTGTGTAGACGGTGTTGAGTAGGGTGTCCCTGGAAAAATGCAGGTTTGTGAGGAAAGTGCAGGCGGAGACATGATGTTGCCTTCATCCAACGTTGGTGCTATTGATGTTTGAGAGAGCTGTACACACTCACTTGTTTCCCCTTCCAAACCAACTGACGACCTACCAAGCAAACTGCCTGTTGCGGTTACAGTGGTGGAAGTTGTGGGTGGAAAAACAGGTGTGACAGCTGTCCCCACAGTCCTAGAAGATGATGAGCGCGCGGATGCACTGGAAGGGGCAGGCGGTGGATGGTTCGCTCCGCTAGGCCGCATTGCAGCACAGTGAGCTTCCCACCAGGCCATATGATATTTATTCATGTGACGATTCATGGAAGAAGTTGTCAAACTGCTGAGGTTTTGACCTCTACTAAGAGAACCATGACAAATTTTACAGATCACATAATTTGGGCGATCTTTTTCTATGTCAAAAAAGGACCAGGCTAGGCAAGGCTTAGAGGCCATGCGACCTGTTGATCCACCCCGAATAATGCTCAGAGGCAGAGTGGTGACTGATGATGCAGTTGTAGACGTGCTACCAGTGCTCCGACTCTGTCCAGGAAGGCGCAAGGTAACTTCGTCGTCGGTTGCATCCTCCTCCACCGCCTCTGTTGACCTCCTCGAGTGCCTGACTGGGGGTTGACAGTAGGTGGGATCTAGAACTTCATCATCAATTGTTGTGTTTGCACTCCCCTCCCCCTCAGACCGAGCCTCTTCTTGCCCTGACCGAATATTTAAGTTGTCATCCCAATCGGGTATCTGCGTCTCATCTTCATCAGTATGTTCCTCATTGTCTATAACCACAGGTGTTGGAAAGGCAGCATTTTGGTAGCCAACAGTTTGCAGATGCTGAAAGTCAACCTCCAAGCCATGTCATGCCCTTCTAAAAGCATGTAAAACACAGCGAGGGGACTCCAACCACAGTCTCCCTCGTTTCCACTAACTGGGCCACACACACCCCACTTGCCTGGGATCGGTTGAGCCCCCTTTTGAAAAAGAAAAAGATGCTTTGCATGAAGCACTCTCAAAAATACGCGTGCCTTTCCCGTCCCCTGGCTGACCCAAGGGAAGAAAAGTCCTCTGAGAGCCATGACTTGTTCATCTTGGTTCTTTTAGAAACACAGCGCGGGGACTCCAACCACAGTCTCCCTCGTTTCCACTCACTGGGCCACACACACCCCACTTGCCTGGGATCGGTTGAGCCCCCTTTTGAAAAAGAAAAAGATGCTTTGCATGAAGCACTCTCAAAAATACGCGTGCCTTTCCCGTCCCCTGGCTGACCCAAGGGAAGAAAAGTCCTCTGAGAGCCATGACTTGTTCATCTTGGTTCTTTTAGAAACACAGCGAGGGGACTCCAACCACAGTCTCCCTCGTTGCCACTAATTGGGCCACACACACCCCACTTGACCGACATCAGTTGATGCCCCTTTTCAAAATGAAAAAGATGCTTTGCATGAAGCACTCTCAAAAATACGCGTGCCTTTCCCGTCCTGGCTGACCCAGGGGAAGAAAAGTCCTCTGAGAGCCATGACTTGTTCATCTTGGTTCTTTTAGAAACACAGCGAGGGGACTCCAACCACAGTCTCCCTCGTTGCCACTAATTGGGCCACACACACCCCACTTGACTGGCATCGGTTGAGCCCCCTTTTGAAAAAGAAAAAGATGCTTTGCATGAAGCACTCTCAAAAATACGCGTGCCTTTCCCATCCCCTGGCTGACCCAGGGGAAGAAAAGTCCTCTGAGAGCCATGTCCACATTGTCAGTGGACAGACACGTGTGCTTATCTGCCAGCAGACCCCCAGCAGCACTGAAGACAGGTTCCGAGAGAACGCTGGCTGCAGGACACGACAAGATCCCCAAGGCGTACGTGGCGAGCTCAGGCAATTTATCCAGATTGGAAGCCTAAAATGAGCAGGGCTCAAGTTGCACAATAATGGAATCGATGTTTCCTTGCATATACTCATATCTGTGTGTCCTCCTCTTTTTCCTTGTCCAGCTGTTTTGTTTTCGCATGAGTATATGTCCTTGTCACTTTCCCATGTGTTGTGAGTTGTTTGTCACCTTTTGGACACCTTTGAGGGTGTTTTCTAGGTGTTTTTCTGTGTTTGTGATTGCCTGCCATTGTTTCCTATGCAGTTCGAGTTCGGTTCGTCGAACGTTCGACGAGCCGAACTCGAACGGGACCTCCGTTCGGCGAACCGACCTCGAGCCGAACCGGGACCGGTTCGCTCATCTCTAAGAAGGACATCCATAACAGATTACTGCTTTGAGGATATGGCCACACTAATTATTAGGGCAGGGGATTTTCTTCCCAAGACAAAATAGTTGATCTATGAATTTCAGAACTATGCACCTTCCAGTTTTGAAGAGCTGTATATTGCCACTGGACATCAAGGGGAAAGAAGTGTCCTGCAATATTGTATAAAGTTTACTCTGTGCCCAAAGGGCCACAATGCACATAAGACTTTGGTATATGGACAAGATGAAGGGAGACTGAATACAGAATGATTTCAATGTTATGATCCAATTGAGAGATGTCGTGGAGATTAGATATCAATGCTGGCACTGAAAACAGGTCTGACACCATATCAAAGTTCATATAAACACCATCCCATTGATTTAACCATTTGTGTGCATGGATCATAATGCAGATGCACAAAACTGTTTTCAAATATACATGGTGCTAAGAAAAACCCCAAGAAAACAGGAATGCAATCCAGTCTAACGCATTTTATTCCAAATGTTCCCCTGAATTAAGATTGCAGGAATTGAGCAAGAATGTTATGGGGTATAAAAACAGGATTGCCCAATAGGTTTTAAAAGATTTTTTTCCCCCCAATTGGCCATAAACAGAATTAAAAATATATTTAAACAGTGAATGACTGTAGTGTTGACATTCCATATACGTTGAAGAAATGAGAGTGTGTTGGGGAATGTCGGCAGCAGAGTGAAGGTGCAGCACCGGTCTGGTAGTTGAGTTAGTTTCTTTTGCATTTTAATGCTCCCTGTGCCCATCAATAATGTCTTTTAAAAGTAGTTGATAATCCATTTAAGGTCAAAGTCACATGTCCAGTATCCGTCTGTTAGGCCTAAGTCACACGGCATGAAAATCGGAGCGAATGGAATGCAATGAAACATCGCATTCCACTCAGACCAATATTACTCTATGTGCCAGCACCCATGAGCGATTATTTTCTCAGCCCTAATCAGACCGAGTAAACAGTCGCAGCATGCTGCGGGTGTATTGCGATCCTTGTTTCTCTCGCACCCATTCAAGTCTATGGGGTGAGAGAAAAATCGCACTTCGATCGCGTTACACCAGTGTAACGAGAGTGCTGAGCCAGAATGGTAATAGCTGGCAATGGAGGAGAGAGGGAGAAAAATCCCTCCCTCTCCTCCTCAGCGTCGGCCCTCCCCTCCTCAGCGCTGGCACGCCCCTCCTTAGCGCCGGCCCGCCCCCCGCAGTTGTGGTCCGATCGCATGACAGCGTGCTGCCAGAGTGTCATGCGAGGATCGCAGTAGTCCCCGTGTGGCCCCGGCCTTAGAATGGATCCAGCAGTAATCCATTGACAAAAAAAAAAATTGTCCAAACACAACTTTTGTCCATTTTGAAAAAAATTATTTTTTGCAGGATCCGTCCTTTTGTTTTGTTGTTTTTAAACATGAGAGTCTATGGAAAATATATCTGTTAATGAATTGCTATTTAGTCATCCATTTTTCTTTTATTTGTAAAGTATTTTTTGTTTACTGGATCAGTTTCAAATGGAAGATAAATAGTAATTAGTTAACTAATCTGTTTTCCATAGACTCGCATGTTAAAAAAACAGATCTTGCAGAAATCAAATTTTTTCAAAGCGGACCAAAAAATTGTGTTTGAAGCATTTTTTTTGAGAACAGATTGCTGCTGGATCCATTCTAATGGCTGATTACTGGACATGTGAATTTTAGCATATTAGGGTTAGTTGATCCATTGGCGTACATGACAACTTCTAGGCAGTGTTCCTTTTCCCCACAAGGTTATCTTAGCTTGAGTTCTGGTATACAGGGTTCAACAAACAATTAGTGTCCTAAATAATAATGCATATTCATTAATCCATGTGCCAGATATTGCACCTACAACCCCAACCCACATTTCAGATGGGCTTCCTCAGGGGCTTTGGTAAACTGTGCAAGAAAGGCTATTAAATATAATCCCCACAAGTTTCATTGATTTGGCCACAATAGTTGGTGCATGCGCCTCCGTTGTCAAGACTCTGACTTTGATTTTATTGTATTTTAGTACATTGTCTTATTGTGGTATTTAAATAAACTTTACAATTTGTCTTATTTGTGGAATGGTTACTCCATATTTGATACCTGAGGGTTCGCTACAATTATGTCTTGCCTATGTAGTATTCTGTGCACTACACCGTCCTTTTTTCCAATCATATTTCTATTATGCTCTTAGAAAAGGAGATGGATTCGAGCGATGTATGAATTAAGAGTAAAAAATGTATTCTCTAATTGACACCTCAAGGATTGGGATATATTAGGCAGAAAGTGAACAGTCCGTTCTGGATGTCGATTTGTTGGAAACAGAAAAAACCGGCAGGTGTAATGATGTGAGCCACTCTGACAAGAGCCAAATTGTGATGTCTCAAAGACTGATTCATTCCCAGTATGCAATAGTTAACAATTTCATATCCACCAAAAGCTGTGGTATGGAAAGGTGTCAAAACACAATCTGCAATGCAATGTGTTAAGTTTGGAGCAACATAATCGGAACACCAGTCAGTGCCTATGGGCATAATATGGACAGCAGGGAGTGTGTATTGCTTCTCTGAGCAAGAGCTAGGCTAATGAAAGAAGATAAAACGCAGAGGCAGTGTGATGCTCTGAAAAGTGTTGTGATAGGAAACTTTGGCTCCAGATATTACTAAATTACTTTTCCATGTACCACCTACAGTATCTATACCATTGACTTTGCGCTATGTCTTGGGGGCAAGACAAGTCTAATATTGAACTCCTTATTTCCAAACCACAATAGTTATAATATGAGGGAAATGCTGATATAAAAATATAGTTTGCACTTTGATCTCTTTTGTTATTAAATTTTTTTATGTAACAATTTTTTTTCCCTAGTTCTTTTCCTAAAACTAACTCTACGTTGAACCATATCCCAAGTCTAATTGTACCCTAAAGACTAACCATAGTCCTAAACCTAAACACAGTTAGAAATCTAGCCTTAAACCTTACCATAAAAAAATCATAATCCTAACCCTATTTGGTGCTGTAAAAAGTGTAAATGTGATGCTTGCACTATGTGGCATAGTGTGATGCTTGACACTATGTGGCATAGTGTGATAATTGTCACTAGGTGACACTAAATACTACTTGTGTGCAGTGTGAACAGAGAGGTAGTCAAATAAGCCGGGGTCAGGAATCAGGACGACATGACAGAACACAGGGAGCAGGCAGAGACGAGATCAAGATACGGGTCGAGGGTCAGGTTTCCAGGAGAATACGTAAAGGATACAGGGAGCAGGAGGAGACATGGTCAGGAGAAGATCCGAGGTCAGAAGCCACGAGGTAACGACAAAGTCAGGGGGGTGGGCAGAGCAGAGTCAACTACAGTCAAGGGTTGAGAAGCCAAGATCAAATAACTGTACACAGGGAGTCAAAAGCAGTTACTGCGTAACCACGAAATACGACTGGCGGCAATCTGGGTGAGCATGCTCCCCTAATAAAGCAGAGCAATCACCCGGAACAAGGAGCATCTGGGAAAGCCCATCTCAGTACTAGCGAAGGACCCAGTGCTGAGAAACAACCCGTCCACAGGAGCTAAAAACAAACAGCAGAGCATCTAAACCTGCAAAACGCTCTGCGCGACGAAACAGGCAAGTACCAGCTTTACAGGAGAGCATGGCAGAACACAACAGAGCACAAAATGCTTTGCACATCGGAACTGTGACACTAACATTGGAAAGCCAGCTCTTAATATTGAGCAAATCATGTGCACTGTACTTGATCAAATTCTACTATCTTCATTAAAACGTTGCCAAAGTCTGCGCATGTGTGTACCTTGACCTCCAATGCCATTTTAATTGAAGACATGGAGGAGAAGAAGACTATGAGTGGCAGGGACGCAGATTTAAAAAAAAAAACAAAAAAACAAAAAAAAACACAATCTGTGCATACGCCGATGCCGCTCATATTAATGAAGGCAACATCACAATAGCAATGCACATACGATGCCAACAGCAGCAATGGCTGCACAAAATGTAATTAAAAAAAAAGGGGCAAGCCAGGAGAATGCAGGAGGAATATATACAAAGTACCCAACCCACTGCCCATGCCACTCAACCAATGTACATATTTCTGGACCTTTGAGAACTTTTTTTCTGCAATCAAACATACAATCTGGAAACTAAAAGTATGATTTGAGTCACCATTCTAGCGCCAGTATGGCAGTGCCTGTACTTCATATGGGAAAATTCTGCTGGTTGGTTCCCTTTAATGGCTAAAAAAAAATGTTCCTGTGCTGAGATGATCTGATGTATGTGCCCCTGCTATGTACTATGTAATGTCCGAGTCTGACCGCGCGGGGAAAGGATCTGATCATACCACATTTCCTGGGCCGGGGAGGAAGTAAAAGAGTATACAGACAATACAGCATGGGATAGCAAATTATTCTTCCTGTGAGGTAAAACATTTTACTGCAGAATATTTTTCTAATCCCCTGCAGTAATGTTTGTATACTTTTTACCATGTCCCTGTATGGTCAGACATATCCATTACATAGTACATAGCAGGGACACATACATAACATCATCTCAGCACAGGAACATTTTATTAAACACATCCATTTGTGAAAATTATTATGATTCCAAGATCTAATGATTAAAATTAACTTTAATATGAAGTTTGTTTGCAGGAAAACCCCTTTAAGTAATTTATTTTTCCTCAATAATAGTTTTGAGCAGACCCGGATCGGCAAAATCCGGATACACGCGGTTTGAGCGGCAGATCCAAGTCCGACCCGGACGCGGGATTCCGGGTGCACGATCCGGATCCGTGTGTGTTCTCTCTCTCTCTCTCTCGTCAGCATTCTGCTTCCCATTGACATATATGGGGCCGGATTCCGGATCGGATCCGGACTTCTTTATCAGCCCGCCGCGGATCCGCCGGACCCGGATTATTCACAGTCCGCTCAACTCTACTCAACAATTTCGTTACCCAGGTGTTTTAGACACGATTTATGAAACACCACTATAACCAAGAGGTCGCATTTATTTTGCCACCTATCACTCCAATCACATCTCCCCAGAGAAAGGTTTGTACACTTTTGAATTTGACACATTTTTTTGTGACTTATTAAAGAATTTGTGACTTCTGGTGCTTAAATACTTGTAAAAACTGGTAAGACATAAAAAAAAAAAAAAAAAAAAAAAAAAAAAAAAAAAAAATTGCACAGAAAAAGAAAATTCCACAAGACAAAGAAAAAAGCGCGACTTCGATAACTCTCAATTAGCGTTAAGATTATTTATGAGGTCACAATTTAATGCCATTCACGTACAAGATATTTGCATAAAACGTCTTTCATTTGATATGTGGGATATACAAGCATGTTAAATAGGAGCGGAAATAAAACATTCATTACTAGGACTCTTTAAAAATGTATACACAAACTGCTGCTGTGTGACTCCGTATCCTCTGCCATAAGGACATGTCGTCTGTGCAGCCCCACAGGTCCCACAACGTCTCTAGTGGGAAATTAACAGCTTGTAGGAAGCGCAGACACTTTTGAACTTGCCGTGTTATCAGCAAAGTCATAGAAAATGTCAGAGCCAGGTATAAAAGCATTGCAGTATCAAGAATGATCCACACAGACTATGAAAGAACTAACCAACTTTAATGTGAAAACTGCAAGGTGCAAATATCCACATTATCAGTAGCTCTTTCTTGGAAAAAACGTTTTTAAGAAAATAAGTATACAAGGACATAGATTGGGAATTCTAGTTTGATGCCCCTTCTAATGTGGTGCCATAGAGTGAATTCATGGTGGAACATTAACATCCACTAACACCTTAAGGCTATGTGCCCACGCTGCGGATTTACCGCGGATTTTGCCGCGGATTTGCCGCGGATATACCGCGGATTTGCCGAAAATCTGCAGCAGCGGCACTTCCAAGCCATTTCAATGGCATTTTGGAAATGCTGTGTCCATGCTGCGGATTTTTCTGCTGCGGATTTGCCGCGGATTTTGATGCGGAAAAATCTGCAGCATGTCAATTGTTTGTTGCGGATTTGGGTATAGAATGGGAAAAAAAAAAAAAAAATCTGCATCAAAATCCGCGGTAAATCCGCGGGTGCGGATTTGCCGCGAAAGTCGCAGATTTTCAGGCAGAAAAGTCCGCAGGTACATTCTACCGTGGACACATAGCCTAAAAGGTGCAAAAATGGAAATTGGCCCAGTTGGAAAGGGATGATGAGGGGTAAAAAAATAAAATGTAAGTAGAGTTGAGCGGACTGCCAATAATCCGGGTCCGGCGGATCAGCGGCGGGTTGACAAAGAAGTCCGGATCCGATCCGGAATCCGGCCCCATATATGTCAATGGGGAGCGAAAGAGAGCGAGAGAGCGCGAGAGGAAAAAAAAAAAAAACGAATCCGGATCGTGTACCCGGAATCCCGCGTCCGGGTCGGACTCAGATCTGCCGCTCAAACCGCGCGGATCCGGATTTTGCCGGTTCTGGTTCCGCTCAACACTAAATGTAACACATTTATTAACGTGTACGAAAAGAAGAGGAATGTGTCAAAATATGACAAATTTATCATGCACTATGGCAATAAAGGTTGAGTTTATTACAAAGAATTAGGAATTTATCAACCTAAAAACATCCAATATATAACTGATCGCCTTCTTTATTTTGTGCAACATCACAAATAGCATTAAAAGGGGTGGTCTGACATCTAACATTTATTTTCTAACTATTTTTACCCCTTAGCCCCTTTTGTAATTATCATTATTATACAATTCCCTACACTTCTCCCTATTGAATACCTAAATGTGTATTTTTTTCATGCATTTCCTGTGACTTTTCATTTGTGAAGAGTCTCAAACATGACATCACGGGAGGCTGGAGCTGCAGTCACTCCCCACAGTATTTATTGCTCCTCCTGTAACAGGATGTCATGTGGCGCTGCAGTTACTTACTAGTTTCTTGCATTGCAGCTCTCTTAGGATGTTTAGGATCTTGAGTGATAGACACTGTAGCTGAAGTTAGTGCAGGGCCAATATTACTGTCTCTGCTCAAGCTTCTGTTTCTGGTGTGAAACATGTTGACAGCGGTGGTGCTAGATGCAGTGAGTAACACCAGTGCTGCCCCACACACTGTAGCACCACAGTCAAATGAAGCATCATCAGGGGGTGAAGCTGGTATAACTCCCCGTTTCTATCCCCTTATGACAATTCGTTTGAGGGTGGTGCAAGAAAAGCAGTTGCAGAGAGAGGAGTAAAATGCCTGTGTTCTACTACCTTGGCCACAGGATCCAAGACATCTTCAGAGGGCAATGATGCAAAAACTAGTAAGAAACTGCAGCCCTGCCCTCTGGTGATGTTCTGTTCGAGGAGAGGCAATGGATGCTGCGGAGAGTGACTGCAGCCCCAGCCTCCTGTAACCTCACGTCAGACTCCTCTCAAACAAAAAGTCATAGGAAGTGCAGTAAAAAAAACCTAAAAGCACCTTATTAATTTGATGATAAGTAGGGAGACGTGTAAAGAGTTGTCTAATAAAGCTAATTACAAAAGTGGTTAGGGGGTAAAGTATATATTTATATAGTATACCCCTTTCACATGTAAAGTGCCATGGAATTGATGGCGCTATAATAATAAATAATAATAATAAAAAAAGAGAAGATAGTTGGAAAATATATTTTTGGGTGCTGGACCATCCCTTTAACTCATTTTCTTGTAAACTAGTTATAAAGCAAAATAAACATTTAATCTAAAATAATGTGCATTGACACACACACACACACACACACACACACACACACGCATAGATATAGATGAGGAAATTTCCTGTCAATGCAACAGTCTTTACAAAAAATCACCAAATAAAAAGAATTAAATAATCAAGACTTACCTAATACTTCAGATTCAGCATAAAAATGTATTCAATCTAGGTGCCACAAATGAAAATGAAAAAGGCAAAAAAAAACAAAAAAAAAAAAAATTAAAAAAAGGCAACTAAGTGAACTATCTTGCCATGATAGATTGAATTTTACAGTTTGACTTTTTAAAATCATAATAAAAAAATCTAAAAACTTATATATATGGTAATGACGTTAAGTTGTGAACATTAGAATTAATAAAGTTGCAAAAAAAATCTGAAAATCCGTGTTTTACAATATGGACAATCTTCAGCCAGCAGCTTGGCCAAGTACTTTCTAAAGTTATGCTTGTACATGCTTTTGGTGAAGAGAGCACAGTACAAGCCTTCCATTCATCCTGATAAAATCCCGGTGACAAGCAAACTGCAGATCCATAGACCAGGGTTTAATTTAGGAAGAGTAGAGTAGTCTATCCTGTTGCGTTCTTCATTCCAACAGAGGTGATAAAATCGAATAATACACTGAGGAGCTTGAAAAAGCAAACAACTTTCTGTTGCGTCAAGCTACTTACTGTGGACTGAAAACACTTATCAGAGGTATTAAATATGCTGAAGACAGTTTTTCAGCATCCCCTCTGCACCTTCTCTCGGACTAGATGGAGTCTGTCCGCATCTTACAGTGCAGCTGTGCTCTACAGCAATCTCTACTTGTCTATACTGATGCCATTCACTAGAAACAAGCACAGAAAAGTGCATTCATGTATCGGAATTACTTTTGGGGGAAAAGAAATTCAGACCAACCCTCTTCTGCTGAGACAGATGAGCAGAAAGGCTCATTGATTGTGAAATGGAACCACCAGGGTAAAAACACAGTATCTGCCCTTGTAATACTATTTAAAGTACCATTAGAAAATAAACTTTTCATACCATATTGACTTCTGTACACAGCATAACTCCATGGTTGCTTAAGCTTTGAAATCTTTAGCCTCAGAGCACATTCCGCAAACGCCTTTCCTATGGTACTTGTCAGACCGTTGCTTAAACATATGCATCACAGCATGAGAGGGCTAAGGTATTCTGCAGGGGCAAGAACGATGTCCTATGTCTGGGCTATCACACTACTCGTCTGAGTCCTGTCAAGCTTCAGTTGTAAAAAAAATGTATATTTAGATCCTCCTCTAAAATGTCTCCAACCCCTTAACCCAATATCATGTACATGTGGCTAATCGGTGGGGAGGAGACACTGCACCTCAGCCGATAAGCTGCCCTTGGTGTTGGCAGCGTCTGAAACTGCACAACTATGGATCTTCACAGCCCAGTCTACTCTCTTCAAATCAAAGGAGTGGTTGTGCAGTACCCTGTCGAGGCCACGATACAGTAGACGGAGCTGTACAGAGCTGTAATTGTGCAGTTCCAGCAGCCGCCGACTCCGAGCACAGATGATCAGCTGGAAACCAGGTGTCACACCCTTATCGATCAGACATTGATTATCTATCCTAAGGATAAGCCATCAATGTTAAAGTAGCTGAAAACCTATTTAAAGCCTTTTGCAGAAAATAGCAAATTATTTTTGCACAATATCAAGGTTTCTGACCTTACAAAATGTCATAAAATATATATATACGTAAAAACAGATTGAAATCACAAAACAAAATTAAGATCACAGAGAAAGTAAAGATTTTTATGAGAATTGTGTATATCTAACATTTATATCCATAGAAATTTCACATTATAAAAGAAATGAGATTCTATAAGCCACTACCATTACGCACATTACTTGAGAAGTGATGAACGACATACAATGCGCGCATTATACTCATGCAAACTTGTGCCCTATGGAGATGAAGAGAGTAGGACTTAACTAAATTTATAACCTTAATATCTTAAATCAGATCTGCTCTCATGGATTCTTAGGTAAAAGAAATATTTAAAGAAAATTATTCTGTTCTCATGTTCAAAACTTGGAGATCTTGCATTCTCTCCAGTTGAAGATGAATTGAAAGATTAGATTGTTACCTTTAGATAAGACAAAGGGGATTTCCAAAAAGCCTCTTAAAAAAAAAAAAAAACAAACAAAACTCAAAACACACAAGTGGACATGATTGATAAAAAGATCCATCATCAATAGGGATGCCCCATACCAGGAACAACACAGAAAGTAGAGGGCCCCTCTACAAGAAAAATAGAAGGGTTCTTTGCAGTCCAGTAGCTCATCATAAATGGACAATCCTTCACACTTTAGCGATGCAGCAGCGATCCGACTAGCGATCTGACCTGGTCAGGATCGCTGCTGCATCGCTACATGGTCGCTGGTGAGCTGTCAAACAGGCAGATCTCACCAGTGACCAGTGACCAGCCCCCAGCGACGTACAAGCGACGCTGCGCTTGCACGGAGCCGGCGTCTGGAAGCTGCGGACACTGGTAACTAAGGTAAACATCGGGTATGGTTACCCGATGTTTACCTTAGTTACCAGCTCACACCTCTTAACTTAGCGTGTGCAGGGAGCAGGAGCCAGCACTGGCAGCGTTAGAGCTGCGGAGGCTGGTAACGAAGGTAAATATCGGGGTAACCACCTTGGTTACCCGATGTTTACCTTAGTTACAGCTTACCGCAGGCTGTCAGACGCCGGCTCCTGCTCCCTGCACATTCAGGATTGTTGCTCTCTCGCTGTCACACACAGCGATGTGTGCTTATCAGCGGGAGAGCAACAATAAAAAAACGAACCAGGGCTGTGTGTAACGAGCAGCGATCTCACAGCAGGGGCCAGATCACTGCTCAGTATCACACGCAGCGAGATCGCTAATGAGGTCACAAAAAACGTGACTCAGCAGCGATCTCAGTAGCGATCTCGCTGTGTGTGAAGTACCCCTTAGACCGGCTCATATGGGAACAGTTGAATCCCATGGTGGATTCCCCTAGTGCAAGAATGGGTACTCCCTTTTATAAGCGTAGTTCGCACAAATCACTTGATTAACTACATATAGACAAACAGCATTCATTTTACTATTTACCTACCGTGTCTTATTTGAATTTGTGAATGAGCGTAATATATTTGCGTTTAGCTTAACAGCCGCCAAAAGGTCATTTTACTGGATTCTATCAAACAATCAAGTGTTGGAGTCAGCAAAATCTGAATTTTGAGGGAGCTTCAAAGCAAAATCAAGTCATTTACAATCCATTTGCTCATTTCTAAAAGGCAAATGAAAAAAGATAAAGTGCTTTTCACTTTTGGAACTAAACAATTGGACTTTCAATTTTACATAGTCTACAGCAATACAAGACTTCCAGTGATTGTAGATACCCCCATATTACCAGAAGCCCCCCAGGTAACATTTGTTATTTTTACAGGTTTTTTTTATGTGGCGCCAAAACAAAAATAAAAAATTGGACTTTTATCCTTCCAAATGTTTTATTATTAAGCAAATTTAGTGCATTTTCCAAACTAAAAAAAACACCCCCAATGTGCACTATAGTTTGTTTTCCCTTTGAAATTGAAGAAAAAGCTTACTTAAAATGGACACTGGAGCATCAAAGCTGGAACAGAGGGGGAATTAACAGGGGAATAATATTAGTATTGTATAGCCTTTCCTACAGCTAATTTCAGGGCAGAACCATATCAGCTCTTCTTTGAATGACAGGTTCTGCCTTTTACATATAGACACTTTTCAATTAAACAAAGTCAGGTAGGGAGAAGCTAAATGGCTCCTGTACTGATGGCAAGTCTCTTTATTCCCTGTATGATGCAGCGTTTCCAAGTAAAACAGATTTTTCAATTAGGGAGACTTGTTCCTTATTCATGCTAACCGTGGTTCAGGCAGCATTATTCACAAGACAGGTTCCCTTTAAATTTATTGAACTTGTAGCGTGGTGCGGGGTGGTAGAAGTGAGAGAGGTAGACGTCTTACGCCCCATCACAATACATAGTGGTGGTCTTGGCAGGGTGTGTGGACTTTGTGTGGAAGTCAAGAGGTGCGCAATGCCCTTGCAGGCCACATGCTACTGATGACTTTGGTGGGCTAGGACCAGATGTTAGAAAGCTCGATGAGGTAGACCACCAGTTCAAAATAAACAAACAATCTTTTACTAAACAGCCACTTGGTGGGAACCTTTACTATAGATAGCGGGTGCATAAATTCACAAACATTTACTTTGCTACACAGAGCATTTTCACACATGGTTTCTCTACAAGTTTAAATCTTATTTTCAACCCACAGTTCTGCATCCTCGCTTCCCCTCAAATGAACTAGTTTGTCAATTTGGATGGTACATAGCTTCTCTACTTCCGACGACTTGGAACTCTCACCTGGGGCACACATCCTGGTTTGTTACCTCTCTGAGTTATAAACTCAGCTATACTACTAGGTGTCATGTCCCAGGTCTCATCTCTGGTTGACCACTAAGTCCGTCCTTCACTTTTCCTTATTCTTTACTCGGGTTCACGCTATCCACGGTCTTGGTGTCCACCCATATCAGGGACACCCACCTAATGCAGCTCTGCTCACTACTCAGACCATAAGTCCGCTTTTACTGTACGCTAGGTCCGATCTGATTTACTGCCAGAAAACTATTTATGTCCCTTCACTTTAGCTTGTAACAGTTTGGGCTAGTCTCAATACTAACCCAATCAGGCAAAATTCAATCACCAATAACGCGTCACAATTCACATTACACATTATAACAGTACTTATGTCTTCAAGGGGAAACATGGGCTATATGTCCATCTCCTTACAAAGTTTTGGACCATTTTTAACTGAAGGTACATCACCCATTTCCTTTAAATGAATTAACAATAACATCTTTATTTCACAAATGAATACTACAAATTCAATTAAGACACTGTAATATATCTTATCAGATAAATATGATTATTTCTCCTCCTGGAATGATCTCTCACACTCAAGTCAGGGATAAAATCTGTATTTAGTGAAGACTGATTTCCCCATTACTGAACAATGAAATGACAGTTGGTGCTTTTAAAATTCTATTGCAAGTTCTCCTGAAAAGTAGTTACTATTCTCCATAAAAAGCTTGTGACCATAAATTTTCATCCACTATTTCATTAATAAACGATATAGGAAAGAAGTCCAGTGCAGTCCTCAAGATGTAGACTTTAAAATCATCGATATTTATTTGTGAAATCCAATAA
The DNA here is from genome assembly GCF_048569485.1 of Anomaloglossus baeobatrachus. Taxonomy (NCBI): domain Eukaryota; kingdom Metazoa; phylum Chordata; class Amphibia; order Anura; family Aromobatidae; genus Anomaloglossus; species Anomaloglossus baeobatrachus. Next base: position 371,543,701 of record NC_134353.1, read on the forward strand.
AAGCAAAATTGTGCAAAGCGGTCAGCAGAAAGTAAAGGGGATACAGATAATAGAGACCCCACAGAACTACGCGTTTCGACAAAGTCTTGGATTTCACAAATAAATATCGATGATTTTAAAGTCTACATCTTGAGGACTGCGCTGGACTTCTTTCCTATATCGTATATTTGGCTGCCAAGCTTTCCCTGCGCTGGGTCCATATAAACAGCGCTGAACAGCAACTCGGTGAGCTGAACTTTTTTCTTTACTTTTGGGCATTTCATTAAAGACATTTGTATTTTCCCTGAATACAGATTTTACCTGTAGAGCATGAAAGGAGGTGAAAGAAGCAGATTTCTATAACAAGACATATTACAAACTATATTGTTTTTACATACACTATTGATTTATGGGTACAAAAATGTAAAACGATGGTTACGGTTTATGATCATGTATGGGAAAATAATTACTAACAGCTCGAATGTCCTTTTTCAATGAATTAGCAAGTAAAGAAGCTAATTACATGACATTCACATAATGGAAATGTGGCGCCCCAGGATCTGGTTGCCACAACAGCATTGCCCCTCAAAAGGGTTAATACTGAGCCTGGAGGTAATTGGGGAAATCATTGGCCAGTAAGTACCAACATCCAACACTGTTCCTCTCTCAGGCCAGCAGAGGGAGCTCTGAACCTGGAGTTCCAGGGAGAATTCCTCAAGCCTGACCTGAGGGAGTTAGTGTTCAGTCTGTTAGGGAAGTTGGAGAGTGAAGACGCAAAGTAGTGCTGTCCTGTGGACTGGGGCCTGGAGCTGGAATAGCTTGGCTCAGTAAAGCAGGATTGGTAGAGAGGCAAAGAAGCAGAAGTGGACATCGGAGTCTGTGGTTGCCAGGGTGTAAAACCCTTCCCTGGTAACCGAATCCGAAGGGCAGGAGAGCTGCAAGCCCCTTTTCCATAAGCAACCTGAAGGTACAGCTGCATCACCAAGGCCCGGTGTGGACTCCAGCAGAGAAGCATCAGAGAGGGCCTGCGCAGCCTACCACACAGGGAGAGGGACGTACCACCGGTCCCAGCAGCAAGAGGGCCATTGCTATTTCAGAGTGCAGGGTCCTATGAAAGCAAAGGAAGAACAGGGAGTAGGCCTCATACTCAGCTGGCCAAAAAGAGCACCCCAGTTACTTCCAGGCGGGCCGGAGCCTTCTACTACCTGTAACGGTCTCCCAGGACTAACCGTTTATCCAGTAAAAGAGAAGGTAAAGAGACTTGTTTGTGTCCGGTCCTTTCACCGCCTGTCGGCCCTGCACTACACCGCAACTACATCGACACTCACAAGCACCAACTGTTGTCCCGGGGTACCGTTCCACCTGTGGGGAGCAGGACCATCCAAGCTGCCGTTCCATCACCCCCGGAGGCCCCATGCAGCAGCGGCGGCTTAATAGCCGCAAACCATAGGTGGCGTCACGAATATAAATTTAAACACCCCCACTGAAGCCATATTAATTGACTCCCGCCAGGGTCACGGAGTCGGGCCCCGCCACCACTGACGACTCCCGGACTAGTCCGGCCAGGCACCAGGTGTCCCATAGCCCTGGGGTGGGCGAGTCAGAAAATCTTTGCTTCTATTAATATACTACAACCAAGTAAAGAAAGCCATGGAACCCATAGGGTGTAAGGGCGACATGACAGTCTGGAGGGTAGGGAGATGATGGGGTTAAATGGTGATATTATTATAGGCAGGTGGAAGAAGTTGGTGATTGGTTAGGGAGGGGAGTATGGTGGAGGAAAAGGAGGAGCTGCATGGGTATATAGGAGGAGGTGGGGGCCAGTTTCCTCCTCTTGTACTTCCTGGACGACAGCTTCCTCCCCACTCTCCCTTCTGCTTTGTACTGTGATTGTTGTTGGGTTTTTTATGCATGTATAATTCTTAAATTTTAAAAAGGAGCCATTTGTAAAAAAAAATAAAAAATGAATCTTGCGTTGTGGGTTATGTTGTTCTATTGTCATTTTGGGTTTTGTCAGCGGGAGGACAAAATGGTAGATCACGTGGGAGTATCTGTGTATGTATGTTATATATGTGTACGGTCAACATTAATAATGGAGTTTATCCCCCCCTCCCCTTTTTTGTCAAAACAGCGGGGGTAGGTCTGGTCCAGAGGAGCTCTAATGGTTACTGGTGGTTGGTTGGCGTGCCACTAGGTAAGTTCAGTGATTGTGGTTACTCGTAGCTTGCAGGGACAAGGTCTCTGCAGGGTGGAAGATTGCTCTTTTGTGCTCAATGCCTCTTGGATGGGTCAGTGTTGTGGCCAAAGGTTTAGATTACATTGTTGGTTGCAGAGAGTCACAGGTTGGGTATAGTGGCTCTGGTGACAGGTAATTGTGAGCAGGCTTGGAGCTATGCATGGTATGGAAAGTTTGGTCTGTGGGTGATCAATACCTCTTATATCCGGACTGGTGTTTGCGGCCGGGGGAGGCTGTTAGTTTAAAGTCGGTAATGGGCTTTACGGTTTTGAGCCTCATTTATTGTTAGGTTCTTGGGTTTTAAGCCGTAGGTGATTAATGCCTCTTATCTCTGGGTCGGTGTGCTGCAGCTGGGGATCTTGTTTATGGTGGTAGAATATGGCTCTGGACTGGACCTATAGTAGGCTGGGTCTGGTTCAGATGCTGTTTCACGAACAAGGTTATTTGATTGGAGAGTCACTGGTAGGATATAGTGGCTCCGGTTACAGGGATCTTGCAGGCATGGGGTCCTGCAAGGTTGGGGTATTGATCCGTAGGTGATTAATACCTCATTTCCGGCCCGGTGTGTGTGTCGCGGCCAGGGATCATGTCTTGGTGGTGGAAGGTGGTTTCTGGACCGGGCTTACCCAGGGTTACGTATTGTGTTACGTACTGTATTATTATGGTATTACCTATTGTTAAATGTTGGGGACGCCCGTTGGACGGCGCCCCCTTGTGTTGGTGTGTAAACAATAGGCAATAAAGGGCTGCTGTGGCCAATTTTAACCAAAGTCATAAGCAGTGTCCGTGTATTATTTATACAGGGTAGCGGTAATTAGGAGTATTACAGGAATCAACGACCGGACAAATCCCTCCTGGAACTGTCATGCCTTTAGATACAAGCAACACTGTTCTAACTGCAGTATCCTCCTTTATCACTTTATCTCAACATGGTGTCTGAAAAACTGCATTCTCGCCATTAACCCTAGCTACAATTTCGAAAACTAAAAAAACACGACTCAAAACTCAAAAAAAGACTGCTTACATCAAATAGGCAGCTGCTTTCCTTCTGTGCTTGCTTGAGAGATTAACATATCAATTAGTGTTACATTCTAAGTAAATCAAATTAAGCCACGTTAAGATAAAAAGAATGCAAATGTGACATTTATGCATCAATGTTGTGTAAGCATACTGATATCCAACGGCAAAATAATACTTTTGTTTTCCAAGGGGAAGCAATCTCTGTAAAACACATTTTATTTATTTCCCAGTAGCATGATCCCAAAAATCAATCTCTCGAGAGAAAGGTAATTAAAAACAAATCAAAGAAAGAGACTCCTAACTTGCAAAAAAGCTAATATGTAATACCGATCATTGCTCCTGGCAATATTTCTATAAATTTACAGTTTGTGTTGACATGATGGTACAAATCAAAATTCACAGTTTCGCACAGATAAATCCCAGCAGGGTAGTGGCAAAAAGAGTTACTGATCTTCCTGCTGTGCCAAGTGGTATTAATTTACAACATAAAAATATTACATTTACCTCTGTAATCTGAAATATGTTCCTAAAAAGGTGCTGGCAAACTGAATCTTTACTAGTTGTGCTATTCATTCCCTTTAAATGTGTGGGTAAAGTGTATCTGTCAGTAGAATCAACCATCCTAAGTAGAGTTGAGTGGATAGTGAAAAATCCGGGTCCGGCGGCTACCCGGCGGGTTGAGAAAGAAGTCCGGATCCGATCCGGAGTTCGGCCCCATATATGTCGATCGAGAGAGAGCGATCGAGAGAGAGCGATCGAGAGAGAGCGATCGAGAGAGAGCGATCGAGAGAGAGCGATCGAGAGAGAGCGATCGAGAGAGAGCGATCGAGAGAGAAAGAGGGATCGAGAGAGAAAGAGGGATCGAGAGAGAAAGAGGGATCGAGAGAGAGATCGAGAGAGAGCGCGATCGAGAGAGAGCGAGAGAGAGCGAGAGAGAGCGATCGAGAGAGAGCGATCGAGAGAGAGTGATCGAGAGAGCGATCGAGAGAGCGATCGAGAGAGCGATCGAGAGCGATCAAGAGATCGAGAGAGAGCGATCGAGAGATCGGGAGAGCGATCGAGAGATCGGGAGAGAGATCGAGAGAGAGCGATCGAGAGAGAGCGATCGAGAGAGAGCGATCGAGCGATCGAGAGAGAGCGATCAAGAGATCGAGAGAGAGCGATCGAGAGATCGGGAGAGAGATCGAGAGCGAAAGAGGGATCGAGAGAGAGCGCGATCGAGAGAGAGCGATCGAGAGAGAGAGCGATCGAGAGAGAGCGATCGAGAGATCGAGAGAGAGCGATCGAGAGAGTGCGATCGAGAGAGAGCGATCGAGAGAGAGCGATCGAGAGAGAGTGATCGAGAGAGAGCGATCGAGAGAGAGCGATCGAGAGCGAAAGAGGGATCGAGAGACAGAGATCGAGAGACAGAGAAAAAAAAAAAAAAAAAAAAAAACAAACACGGATCCGGATCGTGCACCCGGAATCCCGCGTCCAGGGTTGGACTCGGATCTGCCGCCCAAACCGTGCGAATCCGGATTTTGCCGATCCGGGTTACTAGTTGTGCTATTCATTCCCTTTAAATGTGTGGGTAAAGTGTATCTGTCAGTAGAATCAACCATCCTAAGTAGAGTTGAGTGGATAGTGAAAAATCCGGGTCCGGCGGCTACCCGGCGGGTTGAGAAAGAAGTCCGGATCCGATCCGGAGTTCGGCCCCATATATGTCGATCGAGAGAGAGCGATCGAGAGAGAGCGCGATCGAGAGAGAGCGATCGAGAGAGCGATCGAGAGAGAGTGATCGAGAGATCGAGAGAGAGCGATCGAGAGAGCGATCGAGAGAGTGATCGAGAGAGAGCGATCGAGAGAGCGATCGAGAGAGAGTGATCGAGAGATCGAGAGCGAGCGATCGAGAGAGCGATCGAGAGAGAGTGATCGAGAGATCGAGAGCGAAAGAGGGATCGAGAGAGAGATCGAGAGACAGAGAGAGAGAGAGAGAGCGCGATAGAGAGAGCGATCGAGAGAGAGCGATCGAGAGAGAGCGATCGAGAGAGAGCGATCGAGAGAGAGCGATCGAGAGATCGAGAGAGCGATCGAGAGAGAGCGATCGAGAGAGAGCGATCGAGAGAGAGCGATCGAGAGAGAGCGATCGAGAGAGAGCGATCGAGAGATCGAGAGAGAGCGATCGAGAGATCGAGAGAGAGCGATCGAGAGATCGAGAGAGAGCGATCGAGAGAGAGCGATCGAGAGATCGAGAGAGAGCGAAAGAGGGATCGAGAGACAGAGATCGAGAGACAGAGAGAGAGAGAGAGAGAGAGAAAAAAAAAAACAAAACACGGATCCGGATCGTGCACCCGGAATCCCGCGTCCGGGTTGGACTCGGATCTGCCGCCCAAACCGTGCGAATCCGGATTTTGCCGATCCGGGTTACTAGTTGTGCTATTCATTCCCTTTAAATGTGTGGGTAAAGTGTATCTGTCAGTAGAATCAACCATCCTAAGTAGAGTTGAGTGGATAGTGAAAAATCCGGGTCCGGCGGCTACCCGGCGGGTTGAGAAAGAAGTCCGGATCCGATCCGGAGTTCGGCCCCATATATGTCGATCGAGAGAGAGCGATAGAGAGAGAGAGCGATAGAGAGAGAGAGCGATAGAGAGAGAGAGCGATAGAGAGAGAGCGATAGAGAGAGAGCGATAGAGAGAGAGCGAGAGAAAAAAAAAAAAAAACACGGATCCGGATCGTGCACCCGGAATCCCGCGTCCGGGTTGGACTCGGATCTGCCGCCCAAACCGTGCGAATCCGGATTTTGCCGATCCGGGTTACTAGTTGTGCTATTCATTCCCTTTAAATGTGTGGGTAAAGTGTATCTGTCAGTAGAATCAACCATCCTAAGTAGAGTTGAGTGGATAGTGAAAAATCCGGGTCCGGCGGCTACCCGGCGGGTTGAGAAAGAAGTCCGGATCCGATCCGGAGTTCGGCCCCATATATGTCGATCGAGAGAGAGCGATAGAGAGAGAGAGCGATAGAGAGAGAGAGCGATAGAGAGAGAGCGAGAGAAAAAAAAAACAAAACACGGATCCGGATCGTGCACCTGGAATCCCACGTCCGGGTTGGACTCGGATCTGCCACCCAAACCGTGCAAATCCGGATTTTGCCGATCCGGGTCCACTCAACACTAATCCTAAGCCATCTATATGGACATGCAGATCATAGAAAGAGGAATGAAATGATATCTTGATATCTGTGATCCAATGTTTTATTCCTGAGAAATAAGAATAAATGTTTTTTTAATATGTAAATGACCTGCTAAGATGCCTGAAAATCTGCTTCCAGAGCTTATTTTAAATGAAGGGGTAGTTACCAGTGAGACATGTAATAACTGACAGTCTGCTCTCCTGATCTACATGTCTCGCTCTGGTAACCTCCCCCTCAGGGAAATTATGTCTGGCTCATAGATATTAACAGCTTATTTAGATATTAAGAAAAACTGGGATTTATCTGGAATAAGACATAGGATTGCAGATACCAAGGTATAATTTTATTCAGCTTACCATGATCTGCATGCCAATGACAGTTTACAGGGTAGAAGGGTTAATCCTACTGAAAGATTCCCTTTATAGTGTAAGTCTAGTGTACACACTGATGTTTTTGTTGCAGATTTGGTGCAATTTATTGGGCAGTTTGTTGCTGAAATCTGCATGTCTATCCTCATGCCAGCAATGGCAATGAGAATTCTGAAGGGCTGTGCGCACATTGCTTGTTTCCTTGCAGTTTTGGGTGCAGAAAAAGTCTGCAGCTTGTCAATTGGTGGGGCATTTTTAGCCCTTCCAGGCATCGATTTCACAAAATAGCGCATGTCAAAAAAATGCACCAAAAACTGCATGCGGATTAGGCGGCACAAGATTAATTAAACACATAGGGGAAATACATGGCTCCAATGTGAAAACTCTTACGTTTATTGGCTTAGAAAGAGTTAACCCACCTGAAAGAGGGGGTGACTTTCATAGACTACGCCTGCAAAGTGGATTCTGTGGCTAGATGCACAGGGCCCGCCGGGCTTTAATGAGACAAATGATTTATCAGTTGTCTTATAACGATTTTTATTAATTTTGTTTTTGTTAGTTTTGTATTTGTAAAATGACTTGATTTAAAGTTTGTGTTGCTTTGATACTGACAATTAGCACTGCTATTTAAAGACCCAATTTGACATCATGGACTTGTAATGGGGTCAGCAAGTCCGACTGCATCCTTTCTGTAGAAATGGCTTTGAATACTGTTCCAGCAATTGCCCACAAGGGGGCAGCGTCAGACTGTACAACGACAAACACAGAGTTGGGAAATTCCCCACAGGAACTAGTGTATGAAAGCCAGGAAGAAAAGACGCGGGAAGTGGTTGTTCAGCTCCGGAGCTCAGTGAGGAGAGACCTGCGTGTGGTCTCCCTGAAGAGAGAGCTCGTTTTGCCGCAAAAGTCAGGAAGAAATCACCCGGTGGAAACAGTTTCTGTCACTCCCGGTTTGCAGAACTTTGTTTTCTTCAGGGAGTTAATCGGACTGCCGAGCACCGCCATCTGAGGGTAATTGCAAGGACTGTGACCTGCTTTCTTCTGCCCGGCGTGCTCCGGAACCAAAAGACTACTTAGAATCCGTCACCTGCGGGGGAAGGAGAAAAAGAAGGAAAAGACCGAGGAGCTTCATTTCTTCAGCGCTGCACCAGGACCCATCACCGTGAGACTCCAGGCCTGCGACGTGGGAGCGGCATCTTCTTCCGGGATAGACTGGTACGTGTTTGTAGGGAAAGTTAGGGAAAGTTGCCGCCATTTTTTTGTTGTTGTTTTCCCTTCTGTTTTTTCTTGCTGCATACCCGGAAGGAGTGAAAGTCCAGGGGCTTCCCTATACTCATGTGTGCAGATAGTTCAGTTGATTGTATTATAAATATGTTTCCTAGTAAAGAAATGTTACTACCGGTAAAATCTGAGTATGGGAATTTTGTTGGAATAGAGCATACACACACACCCGCGGCCTTACCTCCGGTCGCTTCATGTGGCGTAGTCGGCAGGATGTGTGACCAACAAAATCATCCCCCGGTAGTAACTTATAACCGGACAGCTCCCCCGCCATCTATTGTCAATCAGGTGAGGAAGTTTGACGGACGGAACTATCCTGTAACTGAATGGACTGAACAACTTAAGATAGTGGGGGAAATGTATAACACTGATCCTAAGACCTTAGCAGAAATGGCCATGCTAACATTAGAGGGGGAAGCGTGGACGACAGTCAGGCTGGAGACGGTTAGGGGCCAGCGTACGTTGGATGACTTAGTGCGGGTGCTGGAGAACACCTATGGACCGACCACATATGCGGGAACATTGCGCTATATGTTTTTCCGGCGGACGCAACTCGAGTCGGAGGACATCCCTCAATATGCCAATGCCCTTCAAGTGCTACTAGAACAAGCCTGTAGAAAAGAAGAACAGATAGCTAGTACGGGTACCCGTGACCTGGTATTGAGAGATCAGTTTGTGACCGGATTGAGAGACCCGTACCTTAACCGCTCATTGCAAGATCTACTCCGGATAAATCCGGCCTTTACGTTCGCTGAGGCCAAACAAGAAGCTATAGAACGTTCAAGGGGACCTGTCGTGGAGACACAGACATATACCGCGGCTTGCAGGTCCATATCTGGTATCGGGACGCCGAACAGCAACACGGAGGAACTGAAACAGATGGTGGCAGAGTTGCAGAAACAGGTGCTACAGCTCACCTTAGATCAACAGGTGGGCCGGCAAGCGAGACAACAACCCAGCCGGCCGATGGGAAGATGCTGGACATGCGGCGATCCCCGCCACAAAGCCAACCGTTGCCCCCAGAACTCTCAAGCTCCTCCACAGTCCGATCTACCAGGACCAGCAAGTCAGGTCCCACAACAGAGGCCGCCTTTAAACTAGACGCCCCTGTCAAAGAGGCTCACTCGACAGGGGATGCCAAAGAGAGGGGTGTAGGAAAACAGAGCCAGCCACGGAACAAACTTGCATCAAATAGCCCCACCCTGGAAGTATTACTGGAAGGGATCGCCGTACAAGGGTTAATGGATACTGGGTCTCAGGTATCCACTATCTCCGAGCAGTTCTACGAAGAATGTCTAAAGCCGCGAGTTGCCTATGACCCTGATACCGCCATCAAGATCAAAGCAGCCAATAATTTACCCATTCCGGTGTCGGGAGTTGCCTGGATGAACACCCAAATCTGTGGCCAAGATCTCGGGAAGAGAGGGATAATCGTGGTCAGGGAAGGCTTTGAACCAGAAACGCCCATGATTATTGGGATGAACATCTTGAAAGACCTGAATCTGGTGTTGTTTACCAAGAAGGGGCCCAAGTACTGGCAAGGAGTGACCGCACATAAGGCCACCCGCCGTGCCTTTCAACAAGTGGTCCGGACCTGCAACCTCCAACGAATGACCGAAGAACAGCTGCCGCTGGCCACGGTCACCGTACCCCGCCATACTAGGATCACCTTACCAGCTGGAAAAGAGACAGTTATCTCACTACCCCTTGGCACCATGAGACAGTTTGAAGGCGTGGAGGTGCTGATTGAGCCGCGCTCCCCGAGGGAGGGGAAACTGAACCCACTAGTCGCTCGAACTCTAGCAGTAGTGAGAAAGGGAAGAATTCCTGTCAGGCTGGGCAACACGGCTAATGTGAGCGTTGACCTAAAAGCCGGGACACAGCTCGGCCAAGTCTACGCTCTAACCGAAGAGGTGAACCCTATGAGCCCCCTCCAGTTTGTACCGTCTACAGAGGGAGATTGGACAGTGACGGTCTCTACCATGGCCGCTGTCGCGGGTGACACCAACGTAGGGCGAGAACTCCGAGAGAAGTGTCAGTTGGACGTATCCCAATACTCCAAACGGGAGGTGTCTCAGGTGGAAGAGCTACTCCAAGAGCATCAGGCGTCCTTTGCCCGGCACGACACCGACTTTGGGTGCACCACCAGTATCAAGCACGAGATCCCCACCGGTGACACTGCTCCTATCCGTGAAAGGTACCGCCAAATTCCTCCCCAGCAATACCAAGAAGTGAAAAATCTCCTGAATTCCATGCTACACGCGGGAGTGGTACGGGAAAGCCAGAGCCCCTGGGCGGCGCCGGTAGTGTTAGTCAAGAAGAAGGACGGATCCCTGAGATTCTGTGTGGACTACCGCCGTTTGAATGCTTGCACCATCCGGGACTCGTACCCTCTGCCAAGGATCGAAGAATCCCTGACAGCCCTGAAGAAAGCCAAATACTTCTCCTCGTTGGATCTGGCCAGCGGATATTGGCAGGTACCTATGCATGAGAAAGATAGAGAGAAGACTGCTTTCATCTTACCCATGGGCCTGTACGAGTTTGACCGGATGCCCTTTGGTCTGAACAACGCGCCGGGGACTTTCCAGCGGCTGATGGAGCGCTGCTTGGGAGACTTCAACTTCGACTTCACCCTCATCTACCTGGACGACATTGTAGTCTATTCGGCCACATTTGAAGAACACCTGCAGCAGCTGGGCCGTGTGTTCAGTAGGTTGAGGGAACATGGCCTGAAGTTGAAACCCAACAAGTGCCGTCTCCTGCAGCCCGAGATTAATTACCTGGGCCACCGGATCTCAGCCGAAGGCGTCCAGCCATCTTCAGAGAAGATAGCCGCCGTACGGGATTGGCCGCAGCCCACAAACGTCAAAGAGGTCAGGGCTTTCCTGGGGTTGGCCGGCTACTACCGCCGGTTCGTCAAAAACTTCGCCCAGCTTGCTGCACCCTTGCATGATCTGCTTCGAGGGACCACCCACAGTCCCAGAGGACGACCCATCAGCTGGGGGCCCAGTCAGGAAGAATCCTTCCAAGCCCTAAAGGGTGCCTTAACGTCTCCCCCCATCCTGGCATATGCGGACTACAACCTGCCCTTTCAACTACACACCGATGCCAGTTTACAGGGTCTAGGGGCAGTACTTTCACAGGTCCAAGACGGCAAGGAACGGGTCATAGCCTATGCCAGTCGGTCCCTACATGAGGGCGAGAAGAACCCCACCAATTATAGCTCGTTCCGGCTGGAGCTGTTGGCCCTAACGTGGGCTATGGCGGAGAAATTTGCAGGGTACCTCACGGGGACCGAAGTACTAGTCCTGACCGATAACAACCCGTTGGCCCATCTAGAAAATGCGAAGCTCGGAGTCATGGAGCAGCGTTGGATGGCTCGGCTCTCCAAGTTCAATTACAAGATCAAGTATCGGGCTGGAGCTGAGAATCAAAATGCGGACAGCCTGTCTAGGGTGTCATACCCCTTACTCAACCGAGACCGGGATGAAGAATTAGAAGGGGACGAGACACCTGACTTTGCAAAGCTCGCCCAACAGATGGTGGATCATCGCCAGTTCGTTGTGGGCGAAGCTGGAACTCCGGTGGGAGTCGCCTTGCCACCTCAGGAGTGGTGCAGGATTCAGGACCAGAACCCTGATTGGGCTCTACTCAAACAATGGGTGAAACGGCAGCAGAAGCCTCCCGCCGATATACGGGCACGACTGTCTACTGGGACCTTGACCCTGCTCAGCCAGTGGGACCGGCTGATTCTGAGAGAAGGAGTGCTATACCGGAAGGTTCTCTTGTCACACATGCTGGAAGAATGTACACAAGTTGTAGTGCCTGAACAATTGGCCCGTGAGATGGTGGCTCAGGCCCACATTAGGAATGGACACTTCGGAATGGACAAGACCTTTCGGTGGGTTCAACAGTCTATCTATTGTCCGGGGCTCCGCAAGCTGGTTGAAGACGTCTGCCAGACCTGTCGCACCTGTGAACTACACAAGTCCTCCGAGCAGCGTGCACCTGTTCAGACAATTAGGACATCCAGACCCCTTGAGCTGTTGATGGTGGATTATCTGCTGGTTGGGACGGCGAGCAGTGGCTATCAGTATTGTCTAGTCATGGTGGATCACTTCACAAAATTCGCTGTCGCTGTCGCTACCAAAGACCAGACGGCTGAATCGGCTGCTCGGGCCATCTGTCGACAGTTCATCCATGTCTACGGGTGCCCGGAGAGGTTGCACTCCGACCAGGGGGCTTGTTTCGAGGGCCGAGTCATCGAAGAGCTGCACCAGATGTATGGGATCCAGAAGTCGAGGACCACTCCTTACCACCCACAAGGGAACGGTGCATGTGAACGCTTCAACCGGACCCTACTCCAGCTGATTCGCACCTTGGCCGATGATAAGAGAGACCAATGGCCTCAATTCCTTCCTGATTTAGTATGGGCCTACAACAACCAGGTCCACTCTGTGACTGGCTACACCCCACACACCCTTCTCTTTGGTCGCCCCGGAAAAGGGGTCCATGACCTGAACCTATTTCGCCCTGGAGTTGACGTCTGCCATAACTACCCCTCCTGGCTAAATGCTCACCGACAGAAGATGGAGACGGTGCACCGACTGGTGAGCAAACAAATCCGGGACCAGATACATGCTGATCCACTCCCCGTGCAAGAGCAACCCTTGAAGTTGGGACAGCTGGTCCTGCTCCGTATCAAGAAGCCCCAAGGGAAACTTCGAGCCAAGTGGGAGACTGAGATTTACCGGGTAATCGAACGCCCCTACCCCAACGGGCATGTATACCGAGTGCGGGGTGAAGACAATCACAGCATCCGCACTGTGCACCGAAATATGTTGCGGCCCTGCCGATCCCAGCCTGACTCCCCTACCACAGTACCCGGAGGGGGTGACACTACCAACACGACTGACGTCACAGACGTTTCCCGGCATAGTGATCACCTTGACTCTGAGATCAGTGACCCCCCTACACAACCCAGTTCTTTCCCCGGAGCGTTGACTGGAGTGGGGTGTAGAGACAGTGACAGGGTGGGGAACAACCGACCCTTGAGACGCACTGACCGCACCACTGCTGGGATCCCGCCCGGGCGGTCTTACAGGGACCAGTATGTATGGCCCACTTCTCAACCAACCCCTGTAACGTCTGCAGTCATCGCTGCCTGGGAACCGACGGTAGTTGACAGGGACTGCCAACCTTTAAGTGGGGGGGTATGTAATGGGGTCAGCAAGTCCGACTGCATCCTTTCTGTAGAAATGGCTTTGAATACTGTTCCAGCAATTGCCCACAAGGGGGCAGCGTCAGACTGTACAACGACAAACACAGAGTTGGGAAATTCCCCACAGGAACTAGTGTATGAAAGCCAGGAAGAAAAGACGCGGGAAGTGGTTGTTCAGCTCCGGAGCTCAGTGAGGAGAGACCTGCGTGTGGTCTCCCTGAAGAGAGAGCTCGTTTTGCCGCAAAAGTCAGGAAGAAATCACCCGGTGGAAACAGTTTCTGTCACTCCCGGTTTGCAGAACTTTGTTTTCTTCAGGGAGTTAATCGGACTGCCGAGCACCGCCATCTGAGGGTAATTGCAAGGACTGTGACCTGCTTTCTTCTGCCCGGCGTGCTCCGGAACCAAAAGACTACTTAGAATCCGTCACCTGCGGGGGAAGGAGAAAAAGAAGGAAAAGACCGAGGAGCTTCATTTCTTCAGCGCTGCACCAGGACCCATCACCGTGAGACTCCAGGCCTGCGACGTGGGAGCGGCATCTTCTTCCGGGATAGACTGGTACGTGTTTGTAGGGAAAGTTAGGGAAAGTTGCCGCCATTTTTTTGTTGTTGTTTTCCCTTCTGTTTTTTCTTGCTGCATACCCGGAAGGAGTGAAAGTCCAGGGGCTTCCCTATACTCATGTGTGCAGATAGTTCAGTTGATTGTATTATAAATATGTTTCCTAGTAAAGAAATGTTACTACCGGTAAAATCTGAGTATGGGAATTTTGTTGGAATAGAGCATACACACACACCCGCGGCCTTACCTCCGGTCGCTTCAGACTTTTAATGTGAGTACAATAGGATCGCTTTTATGCATGGCGAGTGCTGCTTGATCTTTTCTTCAATTGTCTGGATATACCTACTAATTTGTTCCCAAGTGTAGCACCACTTTTAACATAGTATTGTGTTTGGTCTTTACAGTATGCAGTATGCTAGTGCTGGGGTAGTGCCGTATTTTTGTTTTGTTTGAGGAATAATCAGAAAATGACCTATTGATTAAATCAAATCAGGTTTTTGTGTTAAATGTATTTTTGTTTAAATGTGGACAAAGGGTTTTATTATTACTTATCGCAATCTGTAATAAGAATCTTTCAATTTTTACACTGGGGCTTTTTTAGGGTTGTTTCAGGAAACAACACATGTACATAGCCACAATAGTTAGGGTACCTTCACACTTAGCGATGCAGCAGCGATCCGACCAGCGATCTGACCTGGTCAGGATCGCTGCTGCATCGCTACATGGTCGCTGGTGAGCTGTCAAACAGGCAGATCTCACCAGCGACCAGTGAACAGCCCCCAGCCAGCAGCGACGTGCAAGCGACGCTGCGCTTGCACGGAGCCGCTGTCTGGAAGCTGCGGAGACTGGTAACTAAGGTAAACATCGGGTATGGTTACCCGATGTTTACATTAGTTACCAGTGTGAGCAGGGAGCAGGGAGCCGCGCACACTGAGCGCTGGCTCCTTGCTCTCCTAGCTACAGTACACATCGGGTTAATTAACCCGATGTGTAATGCAGCTACATGTGCAGAGAGCAGGGAGCCGCGCACACTGCTTAGCGCTGGCTCCTTGCTCTCCTAGCTGCTGTACACATCGGGTTAATTAACCCGATGTGTACAGCAGCTACATGTGCAGAGAGCCGGAGCCGGCAGCACAGGCAGCGTGAGAGCTGCAGAGGCTGGTAACTAAGGTAAATATCGGGTAACCACCTTGGTTACCCGATGTTTATCTTGGATACAGCTTACCTCAGCTGTCAGACGCCGGCTCCTGCTCCCTGCTCGCTTCATTTGTCGCTCTCTTGCTGTCACACACAGCGATCTGTGTGTCACAGCAGGAGAGCGGCTTTGAAGAAAACGAACCAGGGCTGTGTGTAACGAGCAGCGATCTCGCAGCAGGGGCCAGATCGCTGCTCATTGTCACACACAGCGAGATCGCTAATGAGGTCACTGCTGCGTCACAAAAAGCGTGACTCAGCAGCGATCTCGGCAGCGAGCTCGCTGTGTGTGAAGCACCCCTTAGACCACCCCCCTATCTTTTGTATTGAAGCATCTAATGTATACACAGGTCATTGTGAAGGAAGGGGGAGCAGGATCAGCTAAGACATTGCCTATTGATCCTTTGTTATCAGAATAGAGGTGTTAGAGAGCAGACATGACATTGCCTGCTCTCTATCTGAAACTTAACCTTTCAAAAACTGAACTTGTTCTTTTCCCTCCATCTCCCAACCTTCCTAAACCGGACATCTCCCTATCTGTGTTAAGTCCTAAGGTCCAGTCACACTAAGCAACTTACCAGCGATCCCAACAACGGCACAATACGGCGCTAATGCAAACGGCGGCAAAAAAAACAAAACGGTTGCGTTTTTTCTGCAGAGCGCCGTATTGTGCCGCACGGCAAAAACCGTATGTGTGAAAGTAGCCTTACCTGTCATGATCCTGCATCTGATCAGAAGAAAACATCTGTAAACACTTCCTGAAAGGACAGAAACTAAAACTATGTTCACATGTCCAGTAATCATCCGTTAAAACAGATCCAACAGCAATCCATTTTAAAAAACAAACAAAATGCATTAAGGCCCCGTCACACTAAGCAACATCGCTAGCAACATCGCTGCTAATGAACAACTTTTGTGACGTAGCAGCGATGTTGCTAGTGATGTTGCTGTGTGTGACATCCAGCAACAACCTGGCCCCTGCTGTGAGGTCGTTGGTTGTTGCTGAATGTCCTGGGCCATTTTTTAGTTGTTGCTGTCCCGCTGTGAAGCACAGATCGCTGTGTGTGACAGCGAGACAGCAACAACTAAATGTGCAGGCAGCAGGAGCCGGCTTCTGCGGACACTGGTAACCACGGTAAACATCGGGTAACCAAGAAGCCCTGTCCTTGGTTACCCGATATTTACCTTCGTTACCAGCCTCCTCCGCTCTTACTGTCAGTGCCGGCGCACATTTAGCTGCAGTACACATCGGGTAATTAACCCGATGTGTGCTGTAACTAGGAGAGCAGGGAGCCAGCGCTAAGCGGTGTGCGCTGCTCCCTGCTCTGTGCACATGTAGCTGCAGCACACATCGGGTAATTAACCCGATGTGTGCTGTAACTAGGAGAGCAGGGAGCCAGCGCTAAGTGGTGTGCGTTGCTCCCTGCTCTCTGCACGTGTAGCTGTGTGCGCTGGTAACCAAGGTAAATATCGGGTTGGTTACCCGATATTTACCTTAGTTACCAAGCGCAGCATCTTCCACGCGGCGCTGGGGGCTGGTCACTGGTTGCTGGTGAGCTCACCAGCAACTCGTGTAGCCACGCTCCAGCGATCCCTGCCAGGTCAGGTTGCTGGTGGGATCGCTGGAGCGTCGCAGTGTGACATCTCACCAGCAACCTCCTAGCAACTTACCAGCGATCCCTATCAGGTTGCATCGTTGTTGGGATTGCTGGTAAGTTGTTTAGTGTGACTGGGCCTTTAAGACAACTTTATCAGTTTTTAAAAAACTGATATCAGCCACATCAGTTTTTTTCATTAATATTGAAATGTATGGAAAACAAATCAGTTTTTTTTGGAAGAAAATTAATGACCAATCAACATTTTCCATAGACTTTAAGATTTAAAAATAAATAAATAAAATTACAGCATGTTGTGTCGGCACAACTTTTTTTTGCAAATGGATTGCTGCTGGATCCTTTCTTAGGCCTTGGTACCACTTGTGTTATGCATGGACGAGTGCAATTTGATAAAACATTAGACTGCACTCGCACCAGTGCCAAACTATGGGTTAGTGTCCATCTGCGATTTATTTCTCATGCCATGTCAGCATGAGAAATGAATCGCAGCATGCTGCGTTTGGTAGCAAGTCTCGGCTGACGCACCCTCATACAAGCGCCCTGCACTCGCATGTCATCCAATCGCAGTTCGATGTACGCAGAGACAGGCCATGGAGGAGAGGGAGAAAGTGCTCCCTCCCTCTTCTCCGCTGTTGTGATCCAATTGCAAGATCGGATCACAGTTGCATGACACTTGGCTTACGCTCGCAGCAGAGGGTTATTTGTTTGCTATGCGCAGGTGGAGCTGAGGCCTAACCGATTATTACTCAACATGCGAACTTAGCTCAAGATTATATAATATATATTATATTTATATTTACATTTGGTGAGGTTTTATTTTTTTCATACGCCAATATTATATTCAAGCAACAGACTTTAAACAGTATTATAAAAACTTGGTCAACCAGTGCTCGAGGAAAGAGAACAACTTCAAACTTAGCTAAATGTAATCATCCAAAACATTTTACTTTGTAATAGAAACTGGAAATACTCCTTTAATATTTTTTCTCCTCAATTTCCACAACTAACTTTCCATTTCCAGCAAGGTCATGCTTAATTAGAGTAACCTCTGGAATCCATAATTCCCAAACCACAACAGAATGTTCAGAAAGGGAATCTGTCTCACTTTTTCTGCGGCTAAGAATGGCTAATATCAATTCAAGAAAAAAAAAAAACAATACTGGCTAAAACAGTCAATGAACAAAATCAATTTCACTATGGTGATAATGATCTCTTAAAACATTCTTGTCATTTTCTTTGTCCTGTAATGAGACAAGCTTACATTTAGAAATTTTATGCACTTGGTGCAACAAAATCCAATTAATTTTACAGCAAGCTTCATCCATACCAAACAAGTAAAATCTTGTGGCGTAAAACAGGAAAAATCCAGCACTTTGATCAAACGCTCATTTCAAAGTTACTAAGGGTGTCAATAATTATCTAAGCAAATGTTTCCAATAAAGAATGCTACATGATGACCATCTAATAAAAAGACTGAGCTCAGGGTATAGTCAAATATGTCAATTTGTAACCGAAATTCGGGATTGTTCCATATATCTGAATGGGTTTTTGCAAAAATACATAAACTTGCTGCCAAAAATGTGAGTGGAATCAATTTTTTAGTCACATATTGCAGAAATACCTGCAATATATCTGCTCCTGTCATATCTCCTAATAGCTTTGTGGACACATTCAATGCCCTTGTGGCAATTAGAAGTAATTAGTGCAGTACTGTTAGGCCCTGTGCGCACACTACGTTTTTACACGCTTTTTTTGCGTTTTTGCTGCAGAGATTTCTTGAGAAAATGGTTGTAACCTTTCTGCAGACATTCTTTCTGCAGAATTTCTTGAGAAAAAGAGACTTCTTTTCTGCAGGTACCTACGTTTTTTGCCATATATAATGGTAAAATAACGCAGGGAACAACCTGCGGAAAACAAAAACACATCAAAAACGCGGTAAAAATGCATGCGTTTTTTGGTGCGTTATTGGTGCGTTTTTTGAACGCAAGTGCGCTAATCTTTCAGACTCAAGACATTTCTTGAGAAAAATCCTTTTTCTAGTGCGCACAGGGCCTTGGGGTGCCGATACCCAACCAAATCTTGACCAGAACACAGTGTAAAGGCCCCTTTACACACAGACTTTCTAGCGATCCCACCAGCGATCCCAACCTGGCCGGGATCGCTACAAAGTCTCTGGTGAGTCGCTGGTGAGCTGTCAAACAGGCAAACCTGGCCAATGACGCAGCAGCGATCCGGACCTGCAGAACGACCCAGCTAGTCATTGGGGACGTTGTAAAGCAGCTTTTTGAAAGGGAAGTTGTTAACAAAGTCGCTGTAAAGTCCCCTTTACACACTGAGACTTTCTAGCGATCATGCTGCACAGCGGGAAACAAAGGACCAAAGAATGGTCCTGAACGATTTGTAGCGATCAGCAACTTCACAGCAGGGGCCAGGTCGCTGGTGCGTTTCACACACTGCAATGTCGCTGGGGAGTTCGCTATTGCGTCACAAAACCGGTGACGTTACCTCGATGTCGTTTGCGATGTTGCAGTGTGTAAAGCCACCTTTATACGAGTTGCCTGTTCCTACAGAAAATTTATTTGTGGAAAGAGATGATTTTTCTCAAACCGTGAAAACGTTTTTCTTTGTCGCATCGCTAGGGCTCACAGTCATTGGCTCAAGTCCTTTAGCCAATTTTTTAAAAAGCAGAAAGGGCAGTGCAAAAGGAGTTATGGGAAAGTTGAAGGGTTGTCCAGGACTAAACTCTTGATGACCTATCCTGGGTATAGATGATCAATATGAGATTGGTGTGGGTCCGACACAAGAGCACCCCCATAGATGAACTGATATTTGCTCCAACAGTGGAGATAAATGCAGAATAGGAGATAAACTGAAGCACAGGGCATTAAGTACTAAATGTATGGAGCAGCAATGTACATTGCTGACATCTTGCTGCAGCCCTGAACAGATATCAGTTGATTGGTGATGATGCCAGGTGTCTGACCCTCATTGATCTCACATTGATAACCTACTGTATATTTATGGTAGGACATACAATATTATTATTGTTGTGGGAAGCCAATGAGCTTCATATTATGTATGCAAGTCAATGTCATTAAAATGGTTATTTGGGAACATTTTATTGTCTTCATGCAGAAATCCCAATGGAGCCACTGATGTGTGTGAAGCCAGTCTTACTGGACCTGTGAACTCAGCCTTACCTCTGTGCCAAGATTTACATATATCAACTCAATGTCAAGTGAATCATGAATGGTACATCATGGCTGGCGGACTGGCGAGGACAAGAATAAGGGGCACTTCAATGACGGGGGACTGAAGCAAAACACAGCTGCCCTGGTATCACGTCAGATCGCCGCTTCCGGTGGCCCAATAGCATCCCCAGTCAGCTGCACACGGGCAAAATGCTCCACCTTTCCCCCCCCCCCCCCAGATACGCCACTCTCCTCACAGCAAGTCAATACCAGACCGTAGCTTGTCCTCTTTCACCCAATGGCATAACGAAAAGGAAAATAACTGGTATTTCATACCGGTTATCTTAGATATATAGACACTTTAACCCGTATTTAAGTACTTCTGTCCAATACACTGTTTTTCTAAAAGAAATTACTCAGTTAAGTTTAATAAAGAATGTCACTTCCATGTATATGGACAAATGTTTAAGCAAAGTGATCCACCTTCATTAAACCGCCACACAAAACAGTTCAGTTACATTCCTAAAGATAAATAGAACGCGGCAAGTTGGTCTTGGGTTATTCAGCCACTGTGTGTGTGTAAATGTTTCGCAACAAGTTCTTCAAGCTCGAATACCATTTTTGCTTCCAATAAGATATATTATGCAGCCTGTATTCTTGTACTATATGGGGTCAAGTAGAAATGTTTGCACAGTGTAAAATACTTTCTGATTCATAGAAAACACACTGGTCAAATATTGGGATTTATTATAGACAGAGTTATAGTTAGCAGTTTTATTGTTTAAGGTCCATTAGATCAAATATTTGGGGGAACAAGAGCAAATATTCTGTTGTGTATGATATCTCTATGCGACCTATCTTATAAAGTGTGAAATGGATTGAGGAACATTGACTTGTAAGAAAATTCCCATCTGTATTAGGGTTTTGGCTTTTCTTGTTATGCATTGCTTTTTTTGAGTCTGTATAGAAGATATTTCTTTGCAGGTTGTACCAGTTTCAGCTGATATAAAAAGGATTTAAGTCTAGTCTATTAAGGATAATTAAACACTTCATTGTTGGATATGCAAATGTGAACTGGGTTTTTATAAGGCACAAAAGTGTAATACAGGATTCAGCTGAACAAGCACATTCTATCTCTATGCTCAGCTAAAAATAAAGTTGTCAGTTTAAGAATCATTTACTGATCTTGAGAAAAAAAATAAATAAGGAATTGCTTAAAGTAAACCTGTCATGTTGAAGATGCAGTCTGATCTGTGGCCAGTACATATAGAGATGGAGACACTGAGCAGAATCATAGTAAGTTTGTTGGTAAAGATTCAGTAAATATTTTACTTATTATTAATTATTATTATTATTATTATTATATTTTACTCATTGAAATCTCTAGTGTTTGCCTGCACATGAGTCTAGTGGGCGGTCCTACTCAGTGATTGAAAGCTGGGCGCGCTTGTTGGGATGTCTGTCTCTCTTCTCGGAGTAGATTGCCGTCTTCTTGTTAGGATTCCTGTGGATGATGCCTCCTGCGTCATCCATATAGCCGGGTGAAATTAACGCCTATGCAGAGCTATCACCAGCTTATACAGGCATACTTCCCTCTGCCTTACTGCAGGAAGAGCCTAATACATAAGTGCACATGCGCGACATTGCTAAATCTTGCTGCTGTGCAAAGACTTTGCCGTTTTGCGCATACGCACATGTATTAGGGCGGAACAAAGTGTGCCTGTGCAAGCCGGCGATGGCTCTGCACAGTTGCGAGATTTCACCTGGCTATGTGGATGACGCAGGAAGCGTCACTCCTGTCAATCATATTAAGGAGGACAGCGATCAGCATGGAGAGGTGGGACAGGAGCACGAAGGACGCCCATCGACCCGGACAGAAAGATTTACATACAGCAAGGTAGATTTTCAAAAAGGTATTTGGGGGGTCTACAGGGAGAGTAAGGGGATAATAATGCACCTTTATGGAATGCAGCACAGGCACTGCTGAAGGGGGTAGCTTTGGTTTATACATGAAGAAACCGTTGACAGGTTCCCTTTAAGTCCTAAATGTATAAGTATCCTCTCCTAGAGACACTGCAGATAAAAGCATGATATTCTTCACTTCCATTCTAGGCTGTGTCCGCACTTTGAGTTTCCGCAGCGTTTTGAGCAGCAGCGTTTTCATACCAAGATTTTTGATTTTCCATAATAGTCTATGGAAAAGGATGATTTTCCATCCGCACTTTGCGTTTCTAAACGCTGCGTTTAATTTGCATAAATTATGGCAATAACCATGCGTTAAAAGAAGCAGCATGTCAATTGTTTCTGCCATTTCTGCAGCGTTTTGATAACATTGAAGTCAATGAGAAATGTGAAAACACAAGCAAAATCAAAATTCCAGCGTTTTACCTGCTTTTTAGGTGCAGAAAACATTTTGGACTAAATAAACGCATGCTTTTTGGACATCAAAATAAAGATTTGATATGTCCCTTTACAAACACACACATAGTCCGACAATTAAATTAATGAAAAATATTAATGTATTGCTATTTTACCGCTAAATATTAAATAACCGCTATAATTATATGAAATATAACTATTTTCTTTATATTTACATAAATTATATTTGTGGCCCTTTTTTTTCTCTTTTTCATTATGTTTGAATGCTTAAACTTTTTTTAGCAGTGTCTTTATGTTCAAAACGCATCTGTCAAAGCGCTATTGAAAAACATGTAAAAAGCGCTAAAAACGCACCTAAAACGCGGTAAATACGCATGCGTTTATAGCGCTAGTTTGTGGTCAAAAGCAACTTTGGCCAAAATCAATTACTGCCAGAGGGTGCGTTTGGAACTGCAAGTAGGACGATGCAAAGTGCGGACACAGCCTAAATGCACATATTTCTTTAAAAATCAATCAGGCTTTAGAAATGTCAGACATTTATAAACACTGTTGTCTGGAGAGAAAAACCACAATCTTTTCATTTAAAATGGGTTTGAGAGATCCAAGTCAAAATGTAAAAATATTAAAAATGCCAGTAATATTGATTAGTTCAACTACATCATTTGTGTAGTCAGAAAATCATAATGCAAGTAAACACAGCTCTCACCTTTGTTACCTGGTGGGCATTTCTTTGTCTCCGCAAACTACACCTCCCATTAGATTTTTGCTTATCTGAGTAGCTTTACCCCACCCCACCCCCATAACCCCTCTTCTATGTTATCGGAGCCAGTGCAGCCCAGACAGTATCTGTGAGGATCTACAATGGTATACATTTAAATATTATACGTTGTTTATGTTAGTACTACATATACATAAAAATGATTGAATGTAGTTGTATCCACAATATAAAATCTATATATATATATATATACATATATATCTCTCTCTCTATCTCTACACGCTGTATATACATAAAATTCACTGCCCTGATCCAGTTCAATCATCTCTTCAGGCTTTGCAACCCTCATCCTTGGCCCTTCTAAGGCCGGTTTCACACATCCGGCTTTTCGTCGGTTTGCCGGATCCGGCGCTCTCCCGTACAGACAATACAGTACAGTGACAGCACTGTAACTTCCGGGTCACATGCGCCGGTCACATGACAGCATGTGACCGGCGCTTGTTGCGCTGTCACTGTACTGTAGTCACTGTATGGGAGAGCGCCGGATCCGGCAAACCGGCGAAAAGCCGGATGTGTGAAACCGGCCTAAGGCTGCTTTCACACCTCCGGTTTTAGCAGAGCCGGCCAATCCGGCTCTAAAACCTATGCAACAGATGCGGTGACAAAACCGCATCCTTTGCATAAGTTTTTTACATGCGGCCCGTCCGGTTTTTGCCACTTGCGGCACGCTACTGAGCATGCGCAGTGGAAAAAAACCGCATGCGGCGTCCATAGGCATGCATTGCAAATTGCGCCGCATCGGCCGGATGCAGTGCGATGCGTTTTTTTTGCCGGACAAAAAAAACGTGCCAAGCAACATTCCATCTGGCCACCGCATCAGCTAAATCTGCCGCATGCGGCAAAAACCGGACGGAACGCAAGCCCATGTGGCACAATACGGCACTAATGTAATTCTATGCAAAAAAAACGCAACCAGCGGCAAAAAAAAAACAAAACGGTTGCGTTTTTTCTACAAAGCGCCGGATTGTGCCGCACAGGAAAAAACAGATGTGTGAAAGCAGCCTAACAAGGCATATAAATGCTAGAGGTGCCCAGCAGGACTTGGTCTGGCCCACGGGGGAATCCTAGTGGCTCACCGTGCTTGAGTGAGCCACTTACCCTCCTCCCAATATCAACAGTATTTGGCCCCATTACATTATTCACTATATAGAGAAAAAAAATCAGCATCTCATTCACTCAAAAAACTACCCACTGCATTACTTAGAAATACAGATAAATGTGTAGATGAGGATAGCTGAACAGTTGGTCCCCAGAGTCAGTGTAACCGATGGGGCCTTGGCTGAGTCAGACACTTCTGTCCAGGATACCAGACATAGAATTAAAGCCTGCCCTGGTCTTTTTGCCTCACAATAACTAATACTAGCAGCAGAAAGTATACACTAATCACCACAAATATGCAGTACTTTCAATGATGGCATAGTTACCAGAAAGGAACCTTTCACGTAATCAGGTCTCTATCTCCAGTCACAGTCTCGCTGGCTTGGTGCTCCTCTGTTATGCCACCTGGCTGTGGCACCCAGGACTCAAGACAGTCCTCCTTGAAATGACCCCTTGCTAAGACTTGGGATGTCTTTCTACTGGGAAGTCTCTCCTCAAATGCTATTTTTTTTATTCTCAAAGTCATGCTTAGGTCCTTTACACCAAGGTTTGGGTCTCCAGCTGTGCACTCCGCCTCCAGTTTGGAGACACTATGTCTCACCTTTTGATCAAAAGACCTGTTTTCATCAGCCTGTGGTCTTTCCCTGCAATCTGCACACAAAGAATCATGATACCATATCTTCATAGCATTTTGATTATCTTTCTTTAGCAGACACACAGAGAGGAGACTTGCTGGCCAGTAGATATCATTCCTAATATTTGTCCAACAGTAAGAAAATGTTTGTACCCTCAAGATCCCTTTCTTTTTACTTGTGTATCCTGCCTGATTAACATCTCAAGGTCTTTGACAATAACAATTGAGGCTGATCCTACAGATTGTATATCCAAAAGGTCTGACTATGGTCTCTCCAATCAACTAAACACAAAGATGGCTTCATAGGTCTTAAAACAGAAGCTTCACAAATACCTAACATGCTGGTATAATTAACATGGAAAAAAAAATCAAATAGATCATTTTTTGTAATAAAATACCCCAGTAGTACAAGATAACCCAATTATTTATCACATGTTTTAGGGGGTTAAATTGTATTAACCAATAACGGTTGTGTTATATAATGTATATTTTATGCCCTCACTGTTTATTAGTGCAATGCCTTTTGAGTTTAATTACAGTAGTAATAAAACAGAAATAATACTCATCATATTGGTGAACACATATCAATGTTAGGATGGAAAAAAAAAACAAAAACACAATATTCACCCTAGCTAATAATATAGTATTAAAGCAAGAAAAGCTAATAAAGTAAGCGGATAAATGATATTTCCACAAAGATGACTTTTATTTCTTTTCGAATCCAAGACAGTTGGAATTGCTGATCATTAAAATGAGCTATAAAAGTTCACTTGTTGCATTACATTCATGTTTATTCAGTGGTAGAGAGGTGGAAGGAACAGATTTTCAGAGCCTTTCTACTCTAGAAAAGCATTACAAGTAAAAAAGACAAAACGCATAGACAAAAATGTAACATGGGTGTCCCAATAGTCACATGAAATCCACTGGACATTAGGCTATGTTCACACAGGGCATTTTTGTTGGGTTTATTTTTTGTTTTTTTCTCATTGCACTTACAAATCCAAGCTAATAAAACTCTGCTTTAGACCCCTTTCACACGTCAGTGATTCTGGGACGTTTGTGCTTTTTTTTAAACGTACCAGAATCACTGACATACGCAGACCCATTATAATGAATGGGTCTGCTCACACGTCAGTGATTTTTCACTGCACGTGTCTCCGTGCAGCGTACCCGCGTGTGCGTGATTGCCGCACAGAGACATGTCCATTTTTTTCTGGCATCACTGATGTCCCACGGACCACGCAGTGGTGTGGTCCGTGAAACACGTGCCAGAAAAAAACGTGCTTTTAAAATAAAAAACATTTTAACTCACCCGGCGTCCAGCGATGTCCTCTGCAGCCCGTTCTCCCTGCTGCTTCTAAGCCGGCTGATTACTGTCGCGCATATTTATTATGCGCGACACAGCTGACCCGGAAGCAGCTGCTGCGGGGGTCACCACCGGCTGGATGCTGCGTCGCTGGAGCGATCAGCACCATGGACAGCGGGAGCGGGCGCAGGTGAGTGAATCTCTAAGTGCAATCACGGGCCACGGAGAATGGAGCCCGGATTGCACTTAGACAACCCACGTGTGCCGAGATTCACGGCACGCGCAGGGACATATGCGTGTTTTACACGCCAGTGAAAAACGTCTGTGTTTTTCACTGACGTGTGAAACGGGCCTTAAGGCTATATTCACACAGGTCTTTCTTGGTAAGTTTTTGCTGCATTTTTTTAGCTGCGGAGTTCCTTTGGTTTTAGGAAAATCTATACTAGTAAAAATGCTGCTTTTTACAGCCCCAGCAAAGTCTGAGATTTCTGAAATCTCTCTCTCTATATATATATATATATATATATATATATATATATATATATATATATATACACACACACACACACACCTGCAGATTTTTGACATCACACACACACCTGCAAATTTTTCACATCACACACACACCTGCAGATTTTTCACATCTCACACACACACACACACACACACACACACACACACGCAGCCCTGCAGATTTTTGAAATCTCATACACACACACACCCCTGCAGATTTTTGAAATCTCATACACACACACACACCTGCAGATTTTTGACATCTCATACACACACACCCCTGCAGATTTTTGAAATCTCATACACACACACCTGCAGATTTTTGACATCTCATACACACACACCCCTGCAGATTTTTGATATCTCATACACACACACACACCTGCAGATTTTTGACATCTCACACACACACACCCCTGCAGATTTTTGAAATCTCATACACACACACCTGCAGATTTTTGACATCTCATACACACACACCCCTGCAGATTTTTGATATCTCATACACACACACACACCTGCAGATTTTTGACATCTCATACACACACACACACACACATGCAGATTTTTGAAATCTCACACACACCTGCAGATTTTTGACATCTCATACACACACACCCCTGCAGATTTTTGACATCTCATACACACACACACACACACCCCTGCAGATTTTTGACATCTCATACACACACACACACACACACACACCTGCAGATTTTTGAAATCTCATACAACACCCCTGCAGATTTTTGACATCTCATACACACTCACACACACACACACCTGCAGATTTTTTCCTGTTTTGTCAAATATCTGTTTTTGCTGCAGATTTCAAAGAATGAGCATGTCATTTCTTTGCAACGTTTTTGCAACGTTTTTACATTGATACAACCCATTTTGTAGAAAAAAAACGCAACAAATCCACAGCAAAATTGCCACTAAAAAACGCACCAAAAACACGCCAAAACCACAGATGACTCAAAGAAGATTTCCTGCCACAAGATCAGGTTTTGGTCAGGAAAAAAACGCACCAAAAAAGCCTTGCATGAACATAGCCTTAGGCTATGTTCACACAGGATGTTTTTGCAGTGATCACTTCACTCAGGTAATTTCCGGTCACAGCTGGAGATACCTGTGACTATAAATAGCCTGAGTGAGGTCACCACTAAATGAGCGGCTCATTCATTCTCTGTACAATAGACCCGCAGACCGGGTCTGTGATTGGTTGCAGTCAGATGAAAGCAGTGAATATGTTATGAGCGGGGAAGTGGAGGAGCCATGGGAGCGTACAGCCGCACCGGTGATTCGGTAAATATAGCGCACCTGCTCCAATCCCCACCACCATTTTTAAGAGCCGGCCAAATACCCTGGATCGATGCTGGGCCTAACCGGGTTTTTATTAACCTGGTTAGACCCCCTAATTCAGGATATCTGCGAGTCCACCTGTCACTAGGGTGAAAACCGTAGCAAAAGCGCTGAAAAGAATTTATATGTTCATTCTTTTTATAACGCAGTGAAACCAGAGGTGGTTCACAAAACAGTCAGGAAAAAATCCTGGTGTGTGCGTGCGTGTGTGTGTGTGTGTGTGTGCGTGTGTGTGTGCGCGTGTGTGTGCATGTATGAGATTTCAGAAATCTCACACTTTGCTGGGACTGTAAAAAGCAGCATTTTATTAGCATGGATTTGCATAAAACCAAGGCAAATCCGTAGATAAATGCTGTAAAAACGCCCAGTGTGAACCTAGCCTTACAGTCCCAGCAAAACCTATGAAATTCTAAAAATCTCATGCACACACAAACACTTGCGTTATTTTTCCTGACTGAAAAGTCAGCCTCCTTTGTTTTTGCTGTGTTTTTAAAAGAAGCAGCATGTCAATTCTTTCAGCATTTTTGCAGTGTTTTTTCACCCATAAAAAGCAATGAGGAAGTGCAAAGAAGCTGTAAAAACGCAGCATAAAACACCAGAAAAACCACAGGTAATAAGAAGTTTTGCTACAGTTTTACTACAAAAAAAAACAAAACAAAAATGCCGCAAAAATGGTCTGTGTGAACATAGCCTCAGGCTATGTGCACACGCTGCGGATTTAGCCACGGATTTGCTGCAGAACATGTGTCTAACATTGCTGCAGTCATTCCCCAGCAAATCCTATAAGTTTTAAAAAATGCTGTGCGCACACTGCGTTTTTTTATACCCGCGGATTTACCCGCATATTTTCTGCTGCAGAATTAATGTGCATGTCACTTTTCCGCAGGTACCTGCAGTTTTTGCCATAGATAATGATAAAAATCCGCATGGACCAACCCGCGGCAAATCCGAGGTAAATCCGTGGCAAACCACGGTAAAACCGCATGCGGATTTCACGGCGGTTTTGGTGCTTTTTTTACCGCGGGTGCGGGATTCTTTAAGAGGGTCCAAAGTTTTCTTAAGAAAAAGGCAATTTCTAGTGCGCACATGGCCTAATAGTGTTCAATTCCCCTACAAATAAAGCATTACATTTTACTCACTGAAATCAGCAGACTATCACTGCAATCAGTGGATAAAGGTTCTCCAGAAAGGGAACGGCTCTTTGTAAACTAAAACTTAGGCTATGTGCGTACTAGAAAATGGACTTTTCTTAAGAAAAATCTGCACCCTCTGGCAGAATACCGCGAAAAACGCGGTAATAATGCAGCTGCGGTTTGCCACGATTTTTCCACGGGTTGGTCCCTGCAGTTTTTTACCATTATCCATGGCAAAAAATGCAGGTACCTGCAGAAAAGTAGTGACATGCTCATTCTTTTTGCTGCAGAAATTCTGCAGAAAAACCTGTAGGGGAAACAAAACGCAGTGTGCACACACCACTTTTTTTTACCATAGGTTTTGCTGGGGAATGACTGCTGAAAGGTTCTGAACATTTTCTGCAGCAATTCATGCAGCAAAACCGAGGCAAATCCGCAGCAAAAACCACAGTGTGCGCACAGGGCCTTAGGGTAGGTGTACACTAGACACTGCGAATGTTTTCTGCGGGAGGCCACAGCTGCCCATGCCCATGATCAGGGTGCTACGGACCGTCACTGTGTTCTCCCCGCTGAGACCACTAGTGTCTCCGCAAGAATAAACTGGTATGCTGTGGCTCTTAAAAGGGTTTTCCAACAAACAACTTTGATTTTAAAGTTGATTTTAATCAATAGGCCTAAAGGCTACTTTACACGCTGTGATATCGGTCCCGATATCGCTAGCGTGGGTACCCGCCCCCATCTGTTGTGCGACATGGGCAAATCGCTGCCCGTGCCGCACAACATCGCGCAGACCCGTCACACATACTTACCTGCCCGGCGACGTCGCTGTGACCGGCGAATCGCACCGCGAACCGGCGACGTCACTGAGCGGCCCCCCAATAGAAGCGGAGGGACGGAGATGAGTGGCCGGAACATCCCGCCCACCTCCTTCCTTCCTCATAGCAGCCGGGAGGCAGGTAAGGAGAGGTTCCTCGTTCCTGCGGCGTCACACATAGCGATGTGTGCTGCCGCAGGAGCGATGAACTACATCATTACTGCTGCAGTAATGATAATCGAGAATGGACCCCCATGTCACCGATGAGCGATTTTGCACGTTTTTGCAACGATGCAAAATCGCTCATCGGTGTCACATGCAGCAACATCGCTAATGCGGCCGGATGTGCGTCACAAATTCCGTGACCCCAACGACTCTGCATTAGCGATGTCGCAGAGTGTAAAGCCCCCTTTAGAATAATAATCATTTATACAAGAGGATGAATTTTAAAAAATGTTCCTGTGCTGAGATAATCTTATATATGTGCCCCTGCAATGTGCTGTGTAATGGCCGTGTCTGACCGTACAGGGACATGGTCTGATCATACCACAGCTCCTGGGCTGAGATAATCTTATATATGTGCCCCTGCAATGTGCTGTGTAATGGCTGTGTCTGACCGTACAGGGACATGGTCTGATCATACCACAGCTCCTGTGCTGAGATAATCTTATATATGTGCCCCTGCAATGTGCTGTGTAATGGCTGTGTCTGACCGTACAGGGACATGGTCCGATCATACCACAGCTCCTGGGCTGAGATAATCTTATATATGTGCCCCTGCAATGTGCTGTGTAATGGCTGTGTCTGACCGTACAGGGACATGGTCCGATCATACCACAGCTCCTGGGCTGAGATAATCTTATATATGTGCCCCTGCAATGTGCTGTGTAATGGCCGTGTCTGACCGTATAGGGACATGGTCCGATCATACCACAGCTCCTGCAGAGGAAGTAATAAAGTATGCAGACATGGGATTGAAAATTATTCTATGAGGTAAAATATTTTTAAAAACAGGCAGGGAAATGCTTTACCTCACAAAATGAATCAGGTTGTGATCCCATGCTGTGCTATCTGCATACTCTTTTTTTTTTTTTTTTTTTTTTTAACTTCCTCCCCTGTCCAGGAGATGTGACATGATGATCAGCCATGTCCCTGTACGATCAGACACAGCCATTAAACAGTACATAGCAGGGACACATATATAAGATTATAAACACATCCAATTGTGGAAATTATTATTTTAAGATCTATTGATTAAAATCAAATTTTGAAATTAACTTTGTTAGTGGGAAAATCCCTTTTAAAGCTGCGCCGCATGTTTACGCAGTGGAAAAAAGAAGCACAGTGGGCATGGAATTTCTATAAGTCCCATCCTTTGTGCTTCTGTGACGCCCTAGACTAGCCAGGTAGTCACATTGTGAGGCAAATCCCGGGATATGAAGATGAATTATGACTCCAGTCATAATCCCTCATCACTCCCTGGCAGTGCCCCCTCCCTTCTTGTTCTCAGTGTTCCACTTACACCTCCATGGCCATGTCCTGTGATATGGAAATTAGGTGGCTTGGGGACAATGGACACAGGATGACTCCCTGCCGTGACCCTGTAGTGGGGGCTGCTAGCTAGTTAGCAAGGCTATGGAAATAGCCAGACAGAACGACTCCAGTAAAAAATGGTTCATATCTCGCAAGCCATATTTCCGATAAATATGGCAACCATAAAAATGGTGTCTCCGCATGCGGACGATGCCGGCACACCCTTTTTATGGGAGCAGGACATTGGGAAATGCCCCAGGCGTGATATCAGCCAATGTGGAACTAGTAGACGAGTCATGAGTCCTCTCATTCTGTAGCTAAATTCATAACTGTCACAATGAGAGCATTGGCGTCCGCCTACGACGCTCCCAGGCAAAGTTATGGCCCATATTCCATGTTGTGGATTGTCCATAACTCAAGCCAGGGGTGGAGCAGTGCTCCCTCTGAGGTCACTAAGGTAGGAGGGGACCTGGATTTGCCCAGGTTGATAACCCTACTTCGGCCATTTTCCAGGGTTCTTTTCGCTGGGGGCACGTGTAGGAAACATCTGTGGGAAGGATCCTAGAAACCTGGGTACAGCGCCCCCCTGTGGCCAGACGCAACAAGGTAACTGCTGGAACTGTGTATGCCTGTTTGTAACCCATGCTTTGATTGTAACTGTACTCTGACATATGTATATTCTGTAGATTCCCTATTGTATATATTGTAGTTTCTAGTGTGCTTTAGGCTGATTAAATTATATAATTAATCTTGGGCTGTTCTGTTATCTCGATCTTGAATCCCACGTCTGTGTGTTCGGCTAATAGTTACCGTAAATCGGTTGGTGGCAGCGAATTGTGCCAAGGATTATTGTGGGGAGGCCAGTGAGATTCGGGGAGATTTTATATATTCCGCCCGCGGAGGTCGGGGGAATATATACCTTACTCTCACCGGGGACCCTTCAATAATCGGCATAAGTAGTATAGCGGCCTCCTGGCTTATGGTCGGGCAATTCCATAATTGGCCTGACTATAAGAGGGGCGCTAGAGAGCGCGTCACGTGCTCTGTCTGTCGGTCGGGAGGTATAAAGGAGGGGTGACCCCCACTTGTTACCCCCCGATTGTGACGTACTGGTAGCCAGCGCGGGGGGATTTCTGAGTGACCCCCCCGGTGGTTTGTGACATATTGGTGGCATAGCGGTGGGATCGAGATAATAGTGTGTGTGAGTGTGAGACCCATACTCCCAGACACTAAAGACTGCCTGCAGCAGCTGTGGCTGCTGGGGTCTTCAGACTAGCTCAACACTAGAGTGTCAGAGTGCAGATACTGTAAGGTGTGTGGAGGCATCAGGTGTCAGTTCTGTGTCAGTGACCAAAAGTCTGCAAGAATGGCTGATGGCACCAGGAGCAGAGCTATGCAACTGGCCAATGCTAAGGCAGGAGCCGAAGAGAGGGAGGACGGTGCTGTGGACAGCAATGAGGAGGTTGCCCACGAGTCCTCCAGGAGCTCGACGCCAGAAAACCGTTCTGCCGAGGACATTGCGCAACCTGGCACTGCTGGACAAGATGAGGAGCAGCTCACCCAAGGTTCCTCAACGAGCCAGATGCCAGCCCTCCGCTCTGAAAGGGACAGTGAATCACCAGGCTCCGCAGCGTGCCGCAGATCACCACGTGCCATTCCACCGAGCCTGGGAGGCTCGGATAGCCTTCTTCAAATGGCTATGGCCCTTCTCCAGGCTGGAGACCAGAAGGGCTACAAGGAACTCCTGGCAGAGCGCAGGGCAGAGCGGCACGCAGAGCGTGAGGCTGCGGAGCGAGAGCGGCAGGCAGCGCGTGAAGAGCGAGAGCGACAGGCAGACCGTGACTACCAGCTGCAGCTAGCTCAGCTCCGGCCCTCATCAGCCACATGTGACCTTCGAGACACCAAACTTCCAAAGGTCCGTGTTGAGGACTTCCCAGTGCTGGAGAAGGATGGAGACTTGGACTCTTTCTTGACTGCTTTTGAACGGACTTGCTTGCAGCACCATCTGGACAAGGACCAGTGGGCCAAATACCTGACCCCCCGTTTAAGGGGTAAGGCCCTGGATATCCTTGGGGACTTGCCTGCTGAGGCAGATCAGGGCTACGACACCATCAAGCGGGCCCTGATCCAACAGTACAACCTCACTCCAGAGTCCTACCGCAAGAAGTTCCGGAGCCTACAGAAGGGACCAAAGGACTCCTGGGCTGACCACCGGCGGGCACTTGCCCGAGCTGCCGACCACTGGACCCAAGGCCTGCAGCTTTCCACCGGACCGGAGATCCTGGACTTGTTCATCACGGAGCAACTCTTGTGGAACTGCCCTGAGGATCTCCGCCAGTTCATCCGAGACCAGAAGCCAAAGGGGTCCACGGCTACAGCTGCCCTTGCCGATGACTACACCAACAACCGGGCCCCTGAGGCCAGGAGAGCGGCCACCAGCAGCACCTGGAGAGGGGGTAAGATGAATTCTGCGACTGCCCCACCTGCCCCTAGACTGCAGGGGGTGTCCCCCTCAACTCCCCTCTCCAGGCCCGTGGCGGAACCAAGACGGTGCCACCAGTGCAACCTACCTGGACACTTCAAGGCCATGTGCCCTCAGCGTCCCAAGGCCCCGGCTCCATCCCCGTCCCAAGGGCCGCCCAAGGTGTATTGTGTGGGTGGGGGTGGTGGTAGGTCCCTGGACAGCTTCCAACCTGTCACCGTCGGCCGGTCTGTGACCATAGGACTGCGAGACAGCGCCTCGGAGGTGACTCTGGTGCGGCCTGAGATGGTGTCCCCCCAAGACTTGATCCCTGGAAAAACCCTCGCTGTCTCCGGGATTGGAGGCACTGACCCGGCGCTGCCTGTTGCTGACATTTATGTGGACTGGGGCGCAGGGCGAGGGGTGAGGGAGGTGGGGGTAACTGATCGGATCCCTGCAAACGTGCTACTTGGGACAGATTTGGGGCAGATAACCTCCCAGTTTGGGCCCCAACCAAGGGCTGAACCTTCAGCCAGTACTGACATGCCTCCGGACAATGTTAATGTGTTATCTATGAATGATGTAAGGGAGGAGGGAGTGAACTCTGATATTTCTGCTTGCATAGACACCATAGACACACACTCAGCTGCAGCTGTGACAGGGGAGGGGGTCAGAGAAAGGTGTGACAATGCCTCTACAAGTAACCAGCCTGTGAGCTGGGATCTGTTGCCCTCTGCAGGGATAAGCAGAGAGCAGGGTGCTGCAGGGGGAGGACCAGTGTGTGGGGTGGGGGCTACCACAGCAAATGTGGGGTCCCCAGAGATTTCACAGCGGGGTTCTGTTGCTGCAGGAGGGGAACAGGCAGGTGAGATTGGGGCCGGTCCAGGAGCGGAAGTGCTCCCAGGTAAGATCTCGGTGCATGGTTCCCCCACAACCGGGGTGTCAGGAAGCCAGGTAGGTCTGCCTGAACCGGCGACTTGGTCAGGAACGGAGGAGGAGCAGGCACGACCCACGGTCGCAGCGGCTGTGGCCGCTGTCACCCGCAGTGGGAGTGCTGGAAGCCAAGGGGCCTCCCGGAGGTCCGATAGCTCTTCCCCTTCTGACCAAGTGGCAGCCGAGTCAGGTGGAGGCCAGGACACAGGTCCCGGGGTACTGACTGAAGATGTGACAGTCTCGTCGATTCTGGCCACATCTAGTCAGGGGTTTCAGGCAGCGTTAGAAGCTGACGACAGCCTGAAAGCTCTTAAGGAGCAGGCGGCACAGCCTCCCTCGGACTCGGACCCGGAGCGAGTGGTCTGGGACCAAGGACGGCTGTACCGGGCCACGGTCCAGCAGGGTTCACCGGAGGCGTGGCCCAGGGACCGACAGTTGGTGGTA
The DNA here is from genome assembly GCF_048569485.1 of Anomaloglossus baeobatrachus. Classification (NCBI taxonomy): domain Eukaryota; kingdom Metazoa; phylum Chordata; class Amphibia; order Anura; family Aromobatidae; genus Anomaloglossus; species Anomaloglossus baeobatrachus. The sequence goes on from NC_134353.1 coordinate 371,578,921, forward strand.
CCCTATCCGTTCCGGACGGAGTTGTTGCGGATCGCACATGAGATTCCGATGGCCGGACACCTAGGGATCGCTAAGACCAAGGCCAGGTTAAACCAGCATTTCTACTGGCCAAAAATGGGGGCCGATGTGGCTGCCTACTGCCGTTCGTGTGAAACCTGTCAGAGAGTGGGGAAGGCGGGGCCACGCCCCAAAGCCCCACTAGTATCTCTGCCAATCATCGATGAGCCTTTCAGGAGGGTGGCTGTGGATCTGGTCGGCCCGCTGGCCATCCCCAGCAGCTCCGGGAAACGCTTCCTACTGACGGTAGTGGACTATGCCACCCGGTACCCAGAAGCAGTGGCCTTGTCGTCCATTCGGGCTGACAAGGTGGCCACCGCATTGCTGGAGATTTTCTCCCGAGTGGGTTTTCCCCAGGAAATGCTCACTGACCGGGGGACCCAATTCATGTCCCAGCTGATGGAGGCCCTCTGTAAGCAAGTCCAGGTGCGACATCTGGTGGCCAGCCCGTACCATCCACAGACTAATGGCCTGTGCGAGCGGTTCAATGGCACCTTAAAGCAGATGCTTAAGATGTTGGTCGACTCCCATGGGCGTGACTGGGAGCGGTATCTCCCACACCTGTTATTTGCTTACCGGGAGGTTCCACAGGCCTCAACAGGATTCTCACCGTTTGAGCTCCTGTACGGGCGACGTGTGCGGGGCCCCCTGGCTCTGGTGAAAGAGGCTTGGGAAGGGGATTTGGCCACCCCTGGAGTGTCGGTTATCGAGTATGTCATGCGCTTCCGGGACAAAATGCAGGCCTTGACGCAACTGGTACACGACAATATGGCTCAAGCCCAGGCCGATCAGAAGCGTTGGTACGACCAGAACGCTTGTGAGAGGACCTACCAAGTGGGTCAAAAGGTGTGGGTACTGGTCCCCGTACCACAGGACAAGCTTCAGGCAGCCTGGGAAGGCCCATACCTCGTGTACCAGCAGCTCAACCCTGTAACGTACCTGGTCACCCTGGACCCTGCCCGTGGAAGGCGGAAGCCCTTCCATGTGAACATGATGAAGGCACATCATGAGCGGGAGGCATGTGCGCTCCCCGTGTGCAACCTGCCCGAGGAGGGAGAAGCGGAAACCCTCTTGGATATGCTAGCCCAGGTTAGGGCAGGCGGATCCATTGAGGATGTGGAGGTTGGCCACCAGCTCTTGGAAGACCAACGGTCCCAGCTGTGGGCCACCCTCCTCCCCTTCCGGGGGTTGTTTACCAACCAGCCCGGAAGGACTGACTTGGCTGTCCATCACGTGGACACTGGGGATCATCCCCCGATCCGGCGTTCAGCATATCGGGTCTCCCTGGAGGTGCAGCAACACATGCGCCAGGAGATTGACGAGATGCTGAAGCTGGGGGTGATCCAGGCATCCAACAGCGCTTGGGCCTCGCCTGTAGTCCTCGTCCCTAAGAAGGACCGAACCACTCGGTTCTGCGTGGACTACAGGGGGCTCAATGCGGTCACGGTCGCCGATGCGTACCCAATGCCACGCATCGATGACCTGCTCGATCAGTTGGCCGGGGCTCAGTACCTGACCATCATGGATCTGAGCCGGGGATATTGGCAGATCCCCCTGACTCGCAAGGCCAGGGAACGCTCTGCCTTTATTACCCCATTTGGACTGTACGAGTCCACGGTGATGCCATTCGGGATGAGGAATGCCCCTGCCACTTTCCAGCGGATGGTCAACACCCTGCTCAAGGGACTTGAAGGGTACGCGGCCGCGTACCTGGATGACATTGCCGTCTTCAGTCCCACCTGGGAGGACCACCTAGAGCATCTAGCACAGGTGCTCAGGCGGATCCACCGGGCAGGTTTGACCATCAAGCCGGGAAAGTGTCAGCTGGCCATGAGCGAGGTCCAGTACCTCGGTCACCGGGTAGGTGGGAGAACACTGAAGCCCGAGCCTGAGAAAGTGGAAGCCATCGCATCCTGGCCCACCCCCAGGACCAAGAAGCAGGTGATGTCCTTCTTGGGGACCGCTGGGTACTATAGGAGGTTTGTTCCATGCTATAGTAGCCTGGCAAAGCCCTTGACGGACCTCACCAAGAAGAAGCTGCCCTCTGCAGTCGATTGGACAATGGACTGCGAGACAGCCTTCCGGGCCCTAAAGGACGCCCTGTCCAGCCCGCCCGTGCTACAGGCAGCCGACTTCACGCGGCCGTTTGTAGTACAGACCGACGCCAGTGACTTCGGCCTCGGTGCGGTGCTCAGCCAGGTGGACTCTGCGAGCCAAGAGCACCCAGTCTTGTACCTGAGCAGGAAGCTGTTACCAAGGGAAGTTGCCTATTCCACGATGGAGAAGGAGTGCCTGGCCATAGTGTGGGCCCTGCAGCGTCTGCAACCCTATCTATACGGGCGCCACTTCATCGTGGAGACGGACCACAATCCCCTCAGCTGGTTGCACACCGTCTCTGGGACGAATGGGCGATTGTTGCGATGGAGCCTTGCGCTCCAGCAATACAACTTCACCATTCGCCACAAAAGGGGCCGTGACCACGGTAACGCAGACGGGCTGTCCCGACAAGGAGAGGTCGCGGACGGGCGCACGGGGGAACACCGGAGTGTGCTGCCCCCTAGCGCCCTCAAAAGGGGGGAGGTGTGAGGCAAATCCCGGGATATGAAGATGAATTATGACTCCAGTCATAATCCCTCATCACTCCCTGGCAGTGCCCCCTCCCTTCTTGTTCTCAGTGTTCCACTTACACCTCCATGGCCATGTCCTGTGATATGGAAATTAGGTGGCTTGGGGACAATGGACACAGGATGACTCCCTGCCGTGACCCTGTAGTGGGGGCTGCTAGCTAGTTAGCAAGGCTATGGAAATAGCCAGACAGAACGACTCCAGTAAAAAATGGTTCATATCTCGCAAGCCATATTTCCGATAAATATGGCAACCATAAAAATGGTGTCTCCGCATGCGGACGATGCCGGCACACCCTTTTTATGGGAGCAGGACATTGGGAAATGCCCCAGGCGTGATATCAGCCAATGTGGAACTAGTAGACGAGTCATGAGTCCTCTCATTCTGTAGCTAAATTCATAACTGTCACAATGAGAGCATTGGCGTCCGCCTACGACGCTCCCAGGCAAAGTTATGGCCCATATTCCATGTTGTGGATTGTCCATAACTCAAGCCAGGGGTGGAGCAGTGCTCCCTCTGAGGTCACTAAGGTAGGAGGGGACCTGGATTTGCCCAGGTTGATAACCCTACTTCGGCCATTTTCCAGGGTTCTTTTCGCTGGGGGCACGTGTAGGAAACATCTGTGGGAAGGATCCTAGAAACCTGGGTACAGCGCCCCCCTGTGGCCAGACGCAACAAGGTAACTGCTGGAACTGTGTATGCCTGTTTGTAACCCATGCTTTGATTGTAACTGTACTCTGACATATGTATATTCTGTAGATTCCCTATTGTATATATTGTAGTTTCTAGTGTGCTTTAGGCTGATTAAATTATATAATTAATCTTGGGCTGTTCTGTTATCTCGATCTTGAATCCCACGTCTGTGTGTTCGGCTAATAGTTACCGTAAATCGGTTGGTGGCAGCGAATTGTGCCAAGGATTATTGTGGGGAGGCCAGTGAGATTCGGGGAGATTTTATATATTCCGCCCGCGGAGGTCGGGGGAATATATACCTTACTCTCACCGGGGACCCTTCAATAATCGGCATAAGTAGTATAGCGGCCTCCTGGCTTATGGTCGGGCAATTCCATAATTGGCCTGACTATAAGAGGGGCGCTAGAGAGCGCGTCACGTGCTCTGTCTGTCGGTCGGGAGGTATAAAGGAGGGGTGACCCCCACTTGTTACCCCCCGATTGTGACGTACTGGTAGCCAGCGCGGGGGGATTTCTGAGTGACCCCCCCGGTGGTTTGTGACACACATACATACCAACACACACCCCCCCACCCTAGACAGTTACACCAGTCAGACAAAAAACCCTTGTTGCCTCCCTCCAGGGCCTGATGTCCACACCCGGTGGGGCGGAGCCAGGCGGTTGGCCCCACCCACCGAGGAGTTCACAGGCCTGGAGGCGGGAAAAGTGTCAGATTAGTCTTGGAGGTGAAAGTGAGAGGAGTGAACACTTGAGGTGTCTAAGTAGGAGCCCAGGCACTGACAGCAAGGTTGGCAGATGGTGGTGGCCGTCTGCAGGAGTTGGTGGAACTCCGCAGAGCCGTAAGGACCGGGGTCGGCCCGCCGGTACCAGACCGGGGAACGGAGTGAAGCTAAGCATAAGCACACAGGCAGGGCCATCGGACCCCGACCAGGCTTGGAGCCGCCGTCAATAGTCAAATCCGAATGTGACAGAAACCCCAGGGGTTTGCTAACAACCAAGTCCCGATTGAAGGCAACAGACCACCCAGAGAGGATATACAGCCACCGCCACAGGCTAGAGATCCAAGGGCCAGCGACTGCGAGCAATACGGGCTCCTACGGCACCTATACGCCGGGGAGCGGACTACCGGTGGGCAACCACAGGAGTCAGAACATTCTAACAGGTGCAGGAAAAGACAGCCACCATCAGCCGTCCAGAGAGAGCACAACAACAACGCTGCAGCCGGCTGCGGGACCCGTCCATCCGGACGTTTTGGTTTACCAGAGACTCTGTCAGTGATTGTCTGAGTGAGTGCACCAGTGCCATCCGGCACCGCGCCGCGCTGCCCCTGCAACCCTGCACCCCAGCCATCCAGCCTCCCCGTCACACCACCGGGCCCCGGGATCACCAACCCCCCTACCCACGGAGGGGACAACATCCTAGCTGCTCCCTACCATCTCTCCCGGGATCCCCGTTATCAGCAGTGGTGGTACTATCATCACCACGTCCCGTGGGTGGCGTCACGAACAATCTCCCTAAACATACCACCCCCTTTTCATTCACGGGTGAGGAGTGCTGCTCGAGTCCCCGGGGCCGGTCGACCGCTCGAGCCACCGAGCAGCAGCAGAAGCCCCGGACCCGAGCGTGGCGAGCGCATCCCCTCCGCCCGTGACACTTCTACTGTACAACTACTAGTACTGTTTTGGACACAGCTAAAACACTCTACATCCAAAATGCTACGGACACTTTTCGTAGGAGTGTACCCTTAATAGGGTTTTTCAAAATAGTTTTTCTAATCTAGACAATAGACAACCCACTTAACTTGAACTGATCTGTATTTTCACTGTACAGCGGAGCTGATTCATGAAACATCGCAACTTACCATTAATTCTGTTAGAATATGGCAAAGGTTACGGCATAAATGGCATAACAAAGTACAATGCAGAAGACTAGCCTGCATTACTTATTAGCAGTAATTAGAAAAATGCCCACACACAGCACTGGAAATGTGTAGCTCCCTATAAATGCTCCGTATAGTGCAAGTCACGTTATAGTTTTTAATCTTGGAGAAAATTTACAGCGCCATTACCTATTATACGATTCATATAAAACAGGTGACTTTCCTAGTTAAAAAAGGCGGCTGAAAAGCTAAAAGTGATGTTATCTAATAGTGAGGAATGTTACCAACAAAATGCACATGGCTATTAAGACTTTTACCGTATCCCATCAAGTTGCTACTGGGCCCCCAGTTCTATTTGTTTTCATTGTGCACTGGTTTTACTGGTTATCATACACACAATACAAGTTCTGTCTGACAAAAGGGAATTTCCTATTGTTACATGTATGCTTACAATATATTTCAACAAATACGCAATGTATTTTAATGGAATATTTAAAGCGTAACTGTCATTTTAATTTTTATTTCATAAATCAATAGTACACATGAAAATAAGCAACTTTGTAATAACCTTATTGGACAAATTTACTTCTTTCTGTCAGAATTCATCAGTCATTATCAAAATCCACAATTCTGATGTAAAATCTGTATTCAGTGAAGACTTTCCCATTAGGCCGGCTTCACACTTGCGATTAACTCACACGAGTGCAATGTGAGAAATTCTCGCATTGCACTCGGACCCATGTTAATCAATGAGGCAGCTCCCGTCTGCTATTTTTTTCTCAGTCCAAATCGGACAGAGAAAAAAATCGCAGCGTGCTGCGTTTTGGTGAGTTTCTCGCATGAGTCTCTCCAATGCAACTCTATGGGAGCGGGTAAATAAACGGATGTCACACGGACCGCACACACACCATCCTAGTGACATCCGTTTTTCTAAATACATTTATCGCATGTTTCAGAAAACACTGGAAATGAGTGAGGTCTGACAATGTCAGTCTGTCAGTCGGTCTCTCCCTCTCAGTCTCTATTCTCTCTCTGTCGGTCGGTCTCTCTGTCTCTTTCTCTCTCTCTCTGTCCATGTCGGTCTCTCCCTCCCACCCCCTCTCTCGTACTCACCGATCCACGGTCACCGGCGTGGCGCTGCACAACGTTCACACTGTGGCGGCTTCTCTTTTGAAAAAGCCGACCGCTCATTATTCAATTTCGTATTCCCTGTTTTCCCCGCCCTCCGGCGCCTATGATTGGTTGCAGTTAGACACGCCCCCACGATGAGTGACAGCTGTCTCACTGCAACCAATCACAGCTGCCGGTGGGCGGGTCTATATCATGAAATAAAATAAATAAATAATAAAAAAAAAACAGCTTGCGATCCCCCACAATTTTGATACCAGCCAGGGTAAAGCCTCATGGCTGGAGGTTGGTATTCTCAGGATGGGGAACTCCACATTATGGGGAGCCCCCCACCCTAAAAATATCAGCCAGCAGCTGCCCGGAATTGCCGCATCCATTAGATGCGACAGTCCCGGGACTGTACCTGGCTCATCCCGAATTGCCCTGGTGCGGTGGCAATCGAGGTAATAAGGAGTTAATGGCAGCAGCCCATAGCTGCCACTAAGTCCTAGTTTAATCATGACAGACGTCTACCAAAGATAACTTCCATGATTAACCTGTTAGTTAAAGAAAATAAACACACACATCCAAAAAATCCTTTATTTGTAATAAATGACAAAAAACAACCTCTTTCACTATTTTATTAAAGTCCCCAAATACCCCTCCAGGTCCGTCGTAATCCACAGAGGTCCCACGACGCTTTCAGCTCTGCTACATCAGAAGCTGACAGAGAGCGGTCACAGACCACGACCGCTCTCTGTGAGCTCCCCGCAGCGACTGAAGTGAGTCGCGCTATCAGTGATGACGTCACTCAGGTTACCCGCGGCCACAGATCTCAGCGGAAGGACTTCTGCTGTGGCCGCTGGTAACCTCAGTGACAGCACCGCTGATAACGCAGATCACTTAAGTCACTCAGGGGATTTGTGGTCACCAGTGAGACCTTCACCGGTGACCGAAAATCAGGCCTCGACACACAGACAGAGCCGCAGGATGACAATGAAGTCGAGTGACGTTCATCTGACTTCATTCTGATCGTGCGGCTCTGTCTGTGCCTGCTGTCAGCGGGCATGTAGCAGAGCTGAATGGCAGAAGACATAGCTGCTGAGAATAAAAACGGATCACATACGCATCAAACACGGATTGCACATGGACTACAATCAAGAGAGAAATCACAGAATCTCATTGCAGTTGCATTGCACACTGATCATAACATGAACAGAGCTCATGCTACTTTCTAGGATGAGACTCGGACCGATTTTACACGCACAAGTGTGATTCCAGCCTAACTGAGATAGGAGATAGCAGTTTTTTCGGATGAGATTCTATGTAGATAGAAGAGGGAGGAGTGGGGTAGCTGTGTCTCTAGCTCCTTCCTCTGTCTCTAGCTCCTCCCTCTTCTATCTACATAGAATCTAATCAGTAAGGCATAAGACACACGCTATGAAAATTGGAGCGAGTGGAATGCAATAAAACATCGCATTCCACTCGGACCAATATTACTGTATGGGGCAGCAACCATGAGCGAATATTTTCTCTGCCCTAATCAGACCGAGAAAACAGTCGCATGCTGCGGATGCAATGTGATCCTCTTTCTCTCGCACCCATTCAAGTCTATGGGGGAGAGAAACATCGCACTGCACTCACATTACACCGGTGTAATGCGAGTGCAGAGCGAGAATGGCAATAGCTGGCAACGGAGGAGAGAGGGAGATAAATCCCTCCCTCCCCTCCACAGTGCCAGCCCGCCCCTCTTCAGTGCCAGCCCTCCCCCCGCAGCTGTGGTCTGATCGCACGATCGGACCTCAGTCGCAATGACAGTCCCATGACATTCGGCTCCCACTGTGCTGCCAGCGTGAGACCAGTGTCATGCGAGGATCGCAGTAGTCCCTATAGAGCCCCGGCCTAACAGCTGCCATCTCCTACAGTATCTCACAAATGTGAATACATCCCCTCTGTAAATATATTATATCATTTCATGGGACAACACTATGCATGTTTGTTATCTCTGAATCGTACTGACCTGGAGAATCACACTGCCAGATCATTTTCACAGTAAAATGAACACTGTAGATAAAGTACATAAAACAGAATTGTGGGGTTTTTTTTTTGCTATTTTGTCACACTTGATAGTTTTTCCTGCATTCCATTACATCATATGATAAAATAGTTGGTGTCACTCAAAAGCACAACTCATCCTGCAATAACTAAGCCATTACACGGCTATATCATCGTACAAAAAAAAAGGGAGAGAAGTTCCGTGCAAGCCATTGACCTGGCTCATCCTGATTGCTCTGGTGCGGTGGCAACTGGGGTAATAAGGGGTTAATGGCAGCTCATTACTAATCTGTAAGTGAAAAGAAATAAACAAACACCGAAAAAATCCTTTATTTGAAATAAAATACAAAAAAAACACCCTCTTTCATCCCTTTATTAACCTCAAACACACAGTTTCAATGTAATCCACATGAGGTCCCATGACGATTCAGGCACTGCTACATACATACTGAAGGCACAGAACATGTCCGCACACTGTGGCTTCAGGCAGAGACACAGCCACAGCGATGAGTGACATCACTCAATTTATTTGTGGTCATGAGATGCCTCCCATTACTAATCTAGGGCTTGGTGGCAGCTGTGAGCTGTCATTCTTACCACAATTGCCACCACACCAAAGCAATCGAGATGAGCCAAGATTGTCGCATCTAATGGATGCGTCAATTCTGGGCAGCTGCAAGCTGCAAATTTTAGTCTGTGGGAGCACAATAACCATGGGCCTCCCCAGCCTGAGAATACCAGTCCCCAGCTGTCGGTTTTATCATGACTGGGTATCAAAATTGGGGGGACCGCACGCCGTTTTTTTTTACAATATTTATTTAAATAATTTTTAAAAAAGCTGTATAGAGTCCTCCTTATTTTGATACACAGCCAAAGAATGCACACTGCTGTGGGCTGCAGCCTATAGCCATATGCTTTATATGTGCTGGGTATCATAATATGGGGGAACAAGATTATGATACCCCATTATGATACACGCAGTCACACAGGATGGGGGCGCAGTCTGACTGTAACCAATGACAGGTGGGTGGAGGAAGCAGTGCATACGCATGAGATTAATGAGCTGCCCCGGAATTAGTATTACAGTCACGATGGAGACTGGTAAGGATAACGCACCTGTTCTAATCCCCTATCGCTTCTACCACCATTTTAAAGCACCTTATTCTGGTCCACGTATACTTATATGAGGATTGGCAAGTATCTAGGATTAATTCCGCGCCCAAACCTGTTTTTTTTTTTTTTAAATCTGATTGGACCCGCCGATCCAAGGTATCTGCGGGTTCACCCATCACTAGTTGAGACAATTACAAGTACCGGCTGCAATTTCCACTGCAACAATATAATTGTTGTTCTATGCTTTATAAGGAAGGAACACAAATGCAACTGAAAAAAATGTCTATTTCCATTTCACTCTTAGGCCTCCTTCACACGTCCGTGTCTCCGATACGTGTTTGGTCCATTTCCTCACGTGCCGGAGACACGGGCACACGTAGACCCATTAAAATCAATGAGTCTGCGCTCATGTCCGTGTTTTGCTATGGACCGTGTGTACGTGTGGAGCATATGTGTGCCTGTGTGCTCCACACGTTGACATGTCCGTTTTTCTCCGGCATCACGGGTGTCACACTGACCTCAAGGATGTGATCCGTGTGACAAGCACCGGAGAAAACACACGTGTCTGTGAAAAAAATAATAATTTCTATACTCCCCCTCTACAGCACTGCACTGTTGTCTCTGCCGCTGCTGTCACTTGCTTCCGACCCCCGCTCATTATGCTCATTACATAGTCACTCCACTGCGGGCCGGAAGCGGCAGCAGCGGGGAGTAGGCCTGACCGGAGACCATAGATTAGCACCACAGACAGCAACGCCAGGGACAGGTGAGCAGAAAGTTCCCGTTCTCCGTGTGTTATCACGGATAACACACGGAGAACACACGTGTGCCATAAACACGGCACACGGAGGGCAATACGCACCTTTGACATGTCCGTGAAAAACGTGCGTGATTTTCACAGACGTGTGAAAGAGGCCTTAAACTCAGTGTATTAGTTAAACAACTCCTGAACATAAACTGTCAGAAAATATGAACAAGATAGAAAGACTGCTCTTACTCTGATCGGTTAGTAGCTGCATACGGCTTCTTCATACGGCTAGTGAACGCTGCTAACAATTACCTGGGGAGTCTTTATACTAAGAAGGATTTTTCAAGTTAAAAACAACCACAATTATAGCTTTAAAGATTTTAGGACTATAGCTCATTAATCTGAAGCTCTGAACAGTTACAAAGAAAATTTTTATAAAATGTTATTAAACATTTTATAAAATAGTGGAAACTGTAACTATGGCCATTAAAAAAAAGAATTAAAAAATATGCAAGCCTGAAAAGAAAACAGTTAAGAAAAGTGCAGGAAATATATCTATGATAGTGTCAATATTTATACACATTCATTCACACTGTATACAGGTCATCAGACTATGTGGAGGAAGGAACCACTGGGATTATAACTATTGCAGGTCATATTGAAGCGCTATCCTTTCCTAATAGCAGTGTGTCTTGTTTACTAGCCACAGGCAACCATACTTTGGCACATGGAATGTGGGGATATGTGGAGATTGTAATGTGTACTGCCACGTCCATGAAGCTTTACTGTGTGGTGTAAATTGGGTGTCCTAGTTTGGGCTTGCAAATACTGAGGTAAAAAAAAACCCAAACTACTCACCAAATACTCATTGTGTGCACGTGGCCTAAGATTGTCTTCCCAAAACATGTTTTAGATGCCAGCAGAAGACTAAAGCTCTTCAGGAAAATAACCGCTGACGTTCTCATAAAAGGCCTTCACCTTTGTATTCCAGTTCTTTTCGCAGCAGCTCCGTTGCTGGCATTTTTGCACTATATTTTCAAGTGTATAGAGCAGGCAACTGACAAAGTCCACCAAGCAATGAACAGGTCGCTTTATTTAACCACTTCTAGGTTTCTGAATTCTGAAGAGGTTAGAAGAAGTGATATCAGACCAAACACGTGCCCAGCAATGTTGTTATGACACAGCTGTGCATGGTGTTTATTTTTTGCAGCAGTATTATGGCACTTCTTCAGGATGGTTCCAGGAGGAAACTGACTGAAAAAAGACTTCATGGGCACATACCCTTAGGCCAAGTGCACACATTGAGCAATTGGTGAGTTTTTTACCTCAGTATTTGTAGCCAAAACCAGCAGTGGAACAGAGGAAATGTATAAGAGAAGTACAAGCACCACTTCTGCATTTATTTCCTACTCCTGGTTTTGGCTACAAATACTGAGGTAAAAAACTCACCAAATACTCAACGTGTGCACACGGCTTAACTTGTATGCATTTCATGATCAGTGTACCGACTGCAATTTCCAAAATAGCCATGAGCCTTCCGTTAGTTCACATCATAAGACCCACTGTAGGTTCCAAATTCATGATTTAAACACAGACTATGAGATGCAGATGCATGAAACTGGCCTACAAAAGCATATCTGTAACATCCATATTCAAACTTGCCCCTACTACCTCTGCGTACGTCACTGGTTTTAGGCCGGCTTCTCACTTGCGAGTTTCTCGCAGTAGAGCAATGCGAGAAAATCTCGCATTGGAATCGAACACATGTTAGTCAATGATTCAGCTCGCATTTGCGATTTTTTTTTTTTTTTTTTTTCTTTTTTTTTCCTCAGTCCAAAATCGGACTGAGAAAAAAATCGCAGTATGCTGCTTTTTTGAGAGTTTCTACTGCGAGTCTCTCCAATGCAAGTCTATGGGAGCGTGTAAATAATCGGATGTCACGGGACGGCACTCACACCATCCTAGTGACATGCGATTTTCTAAATACATTTCTCGCATGTTTCCTAAAACACTGGAAACGAGTGATGTCTCACAATGTCTGTCAATCACTATTGTCTGTCAGTCGGTCTCTCCCTCTCGGTCTCTATTCTCTCTCTGTCGGTCCGTCACTATCTCTGTCCCTCTCTCACAGTCTGTCGGTCATTTTCCCCTCCTCTCTCATACTCACCGTTTACTCAATTAATAAACTCAATTATTTAATTATTTATTTCACTGCACAGTATAGACACGCCCACCGGCTGCTGTGATTGGGTGCAGTGAGACACCTGTCACTCAGCGTGGGGGCGTGTCTCACTGCAACCAATCATAGGCACCTGTGGGCGGGGAAAGCAGGGAATACGAGATTGTTTAATGAGCGGCCGGCTTTTTCAAAATAGTAAAAGCCGCCAGAGCAGTGTGAATGCCGTGCAGCGCCGCGCCGGGGATCGGGGATCAGTGAGTATGAGAGAGGGCTGCTAACTTCAGTCACTCAGGGGATTAGCAGTCACCGGTGAGCCCTTCACTGGTGACCGCTAATCAGGACATGACACAGACAGAGCCGCAGCATGATAATGAAGTCGGGTGAAGGTCACCCGAGTTTACTCTGATCGTGCGGCTCTGTCTGTGTCTGCTGTCATCTGCCATTCAGCTCTGCTACATGGCTGTCTGTGTCTGCTGTCAGCGGCCATGTAGCAGAGCTGAATGGCAGATGACATAGTAAAAAATACGCATTACACACGCTAGTAAAATCAATAATTTATTCAGAAAAAGCATCGCACTAGCGTTGCACTCGGACCTAACGTGAACTAAAATCAGCCGAGTTTTTTTCAGCCCAGTCGGACCGATTTTACTCGCATAGATGTGTTTCTAGCCTTACACTTCCATTGCAGACAATATAAACCAAAGGACGCAATCGTCAAGTGTTTTCTGGCACTTGTGGTGCTTTCCAAACAGGGGCATGTGAGTTATACCTTATTGTTCACTTAATTAGCTCCTTGCTGTAGACATTGGATGGGGCTACACTCTATTTGAACCAGCAGCCTTTCACTGTTTCCAGTAAGGCCATGTGCACATGTGCCGCCCCAGTGCCAGCAGCCTGCCGCTGCTTGGGTCCGGACCTTCCGGTGGGTGGCTCGAGGGTCTCCGGACCTGGGGGATCCCGTGGACACTCCGAATGAAAAGGGTCGGGGGGTGTTGGACGTATATGTACGGGCTGGGCCGTACTAAGTTCGTGACGCCACCCACGGTATGTGGTGATATTGGACACCACCGCTGCAGTTACGGGGCACCCGGGGCAGATGTTGTGCAGCAAGTTGTTAACCCCTCCGTGGGCAGGGATGGTGGCCCCAGGACCCGTTGGGGTTGGTGGTGCAGGGAGATGGGCGACCGCAGGATACTAGTGTACTCACTATTAAGAAAACACACGAGTCTCTGGTAAACCAAGGTGATGGTGGTCGGTGCCCGCAGCCGGCTGCGTTCTGGTTCCCCCACGTGGCTGGTGGTCTCTGTCTTTTCTCCTGCACCTTTTTAAGAACGGTGGACTACCTGTGCTTGCAACTCCAGGAGTCCGCTCCCGGCTGGATGTGGCCTAAGGAGCCTTTGCCCACAGACGCTGGCCCGTGGGATCTCTGAGCCCTAGCGGTGGCCTGTTATCCCCCTCGGTGGGCTGTTGCCTTCAATCGGGACTTTGGGTCGGACAGGACCTCTAGTCCTGGCCACAATCAGTTAATTAACCAGTTCCAGTCGCTTCTGGACCTAGCTTCAGGGTCTGAGTACCCCCCTGTGTGCTGTGGTTTCCGAGTCGGTTCCCCGGGTCGGTACCGATGGGCCACTACCCTGTCTCGGTCCACCTCGGTTCCACCGAGCCGTCTTCCCGGCTCCTGCAGACGGAGACCGTTGTCTGCCTCCTAGCCAAAGGCACCAGGGCTCCTACCCTGGTACCTGTCAGTTTTCTTTCAGGCCTCAGACACAGCCTGACCTCCTCTCTCCTTGAACTCTACCACTCAACTCCTACTGCACTGAAACTGAACTGAACTGTTGTTTTCCCTGCCCCAAGCTGTCTAAAACTCCTAGGTGGGCGTCTTCCAACCGCCTGGTTCCGCCCCCTGCTGTGTCAATCAAGCCCTAAGGGGGTGACTAGGGTTTTAGGGTTGGCTGATGTCACCTGTGAGGGACGGGTGTTGTATGGGGCCCTATTTGTGGCTACCTGGCCTGGCCAGGGCGTCACACACACATTGACTATTTGGTGAGTTCTTTACCTCACAATTTGTAGCCAAAACCAGGAGTGGAACAATTAGGCTGGGGCCACACGGGGACTACTGCGATCCCCTTGCATGAGACTCGGCTCGTGCTGGCAGTACAGCAGAGCCGAGTCTCATGCTTGTGTCCTTGCAACTGAGGTCCGTTCGTGCGAGCAGACCTCAGCTGCAGGGGGCGGGCCGGCACTCAGGAGGGGAGGGAGGGATTTCTCTCCCTCTCGCCTGTGTAGCCGGCTATAGACATTCTCGCATTGCACTGGCAGTACACCGGTGTACCGCGAGTGCAGTGCGATTTTTCTCTCGCCCCATTCACTTGAATGGGTGCGAGAGGAAGAGTCTCGGATTACAATCGCAGCATGCTGCGATTGTTTTCTCGGTCCGATTAGGGCTGAGAAAATAATCGCTCATGTGCGCTGTCACACAGGCTAGAATTGGTCCGAGGGGAATGCGATGTTTTATCGCACTCCACTCGCACCGATTTTCTCGCCGTGTGGCTTAGGCCTTAGAGAAAAACTATAAGGCCGGCGTCACACTTGCAATTGAAAAATCGGTTTGATTCTCATGCCGGAGAGTAGGACGATTTTTTTCTCACTTTTCATCCATGTGCTCTCAGTGTGCTATCTGTTTTTTTTCTCAGCAGCTATTAGTCATTACAGTCATGTACAGGAGCATTTACAGTGTTCTCTGCTACATGATAGAATTGTATTGAGAAAAACGGATGTTACTAGGATGGTCCATGTGCCGTCCGTGTGACATCCCTTTTTTTTCTCGCACCCATAGACTTGTATTGGAAAGTCTCGTACGAGAAACTAGAAATTGCAGCATGCTGCGATTTTTTTTTTTTTTTTTTTTTTTTTTTTTTTTTCCTCAGTCTGATTTGGACTGAGAAAAAAAAATCTGATCGGAGCTGCCTCATTGATTAACATTGGTCTGAGTGCAAGATTTTATCGCATTGCACTCGTGCGAGTCAATCGCAAGTGTGACGCCGGCCTAATAGAAACACAGGCACCACTTCTGTATTTTTCACCCTTTCCTGGTTTTGGCTCCAAAAACTGGTATCAATTAATCTCACCAAGTACTCAACGTGTGTATGTGGCCTTATACTTTTCCTCTGATTTTTCCACTACTGGTTTTGACTTACAAATACTGAGGTAAAAACCTCACCAAATACTGAATGTGAGCACGTGGTCTAATAAGGCACACTTAGGCTTCATTCAGATATCGGTGGAAAGTATGTGCGGCATCCGTTTTTTTTTTCATGGATACCACATGTACCCATTATAACGTATGGCGCTTTTTCCATGTCCTTACAAAACACACAGAGACATCTCCCTTTTTTTTCGGGCAACATGATGACAAGGGCCAAAACAAGTCTATGGGTCCATGAAAAACACATGTGATATCACATTGATTAAAAAAATTGATTGACACCAATATCGTTTCTTCACGTAGATATGTAAGCATGGATGTGTGAACGAGGCTTTATGGTATGTGCAATGGCCCCGATTCATTAAGACTTAGTGGTTTTCACACAAGTCTTGATGAGGAGGTGTTCTGGAGTCGGAGCATCCAGATTGATTAATAGACGGACACGTCTTAAGAAAGACAGCGCGTTTGACAAGTAGAATGTGCCTCCCCACAAATCTTACTCCAGTCAAAGACTAGAGTAAGATTTTTGGTGTAAAGAATGCCACAGCTTGTCATGAATTTAATGAGTGAAGATTGCCAACCCCTTTACAAACTCTGCCCACTTTGCTGGAGCCAATATCTTTTTAGGCAGATTGGTGACTTTTTTTATCACTTTTACAGGTGCAAAGAGAATGAACACAGCCATGTCAAATCGAATTGCTGTGCATATGTTGTCTTTTTGAACTTCTATTTAGCAGTTTTAGGGTTTCCAAAGCCAAAAAAAGTGACCTAATGATTATTTTAGTGGTTTCTGCTCAGAAGGCGCTCACTAATAAAACAAATAATTAAGAAAACAAATATAAACACCAGCAGAGACGTCACAAAACACCTCAGGAATGATGCCAAAGAAGAGCATGCAGAAGATAGAGTGTCGATATACCCTTACACAATTCCGTTACCACTGTTTAACTTTTATTCAGCCTATTAGATTTCTGTTACTGAACTTAGCATCCTCCTGACCACATCGCTGACTTCTTATTTTGTCGCTGCCTTTACTTCCTGAATATGACATGGCTGCATGTGTGACGCCCCTGGACTATCGGGTCGTCACAGGGTATTGCACAATCTGCCCTCCCGTGCAATATCCATCTCCTTCTTGGTTTAGGGTCCCTAACTACATGGTGTTGCCTACATCAGCTAATCAAATCCTAGATACACCCTGCACCACACCCACCAAACACACCAGTGGACGGCTTGAGTGGAATACAGTTGCCCACCTGGGGGGTTGGAGAGGGGAGGTCAGGAGTGTCAAGAGGAGAGAGTTGGGTCTAAGAAGTGAAAGTGAGAGGAGGTCAGGAGCGGGGCCCCTGAGAAGCAATCTAGGTGGCAGACAGTGGTCTGGGCCTAGAGGAGCTGGACACAGAGGATCGTGGTTCACAGGGGATCGTGGCAAGGGGCACGGATCTGTCGAGGAGGACAGCTGGCGGCCTTCTACCATCACCGGGCTTGGACCAAGGCACGACGGGCTACATGGACCCTAGATCGGGGAGTAGCTTCAGGCAATGGGGCATTAGCGCAACTAGGGGGATAGGACTTTCCAATTCAAAATGGTCCAGAAAATCCCAAGCGTGAGCCCTGAGAGCAAACTCCCACACTTAGCCATAGTGGGGAGTGGCACCCGGCAAGTTTCACACTACCGGGACCACCAAAGAAGTAAACTTAGTGCCAGGAGACAGGTCACGGATCACCAGGCAGCACCATTGGGGACGGGACCCGAACTAAGCTCGCCTCAGCGGCAGTGGTGACCAGAGACTTGTTTGACAAGTTGTCGGTGTCAGCTTAATGGACTGAGTGAGTACCACAGTTGACCCCCTTGCATCCAATGGCACTCCCCTTCAATCATCGAGCCCCGGGGTATCCCCTCTACCCGTAGAGGGTCACAACACCTGGCTGCCCCATTTCATCATCCCCGGGTACTCCCAACTGCAGCGGTGGTACTCCTAATTACCACATACCACGGGTGGCATCACAAACTCCATAAAACCCCTTGTAAATAACCCCCTTCATTTGAGTGGCCACACGACCCCCAGGTCCGGAGACCCTCGAGCCACTGAGAACCCAGATCCAAGCAGCTCGGCTGCTAGCACGGGGGTGGCACACATGACCCTTATCTTTGCCAGCTCGCTCCACAAGCCAGCAGCCAATACTTCATGGATGTAACCTAGGGGGTGAACCATAAGACCAGATGACTGTATATTGGATAACTAGAATAAGGCTGGGGTTCACATTAGGAATACCTTGTGTAACGTCTATCCATAGAAGCACTATTAAGAGCTGACAGTCTTCCACATACACAGCGCCTTTACAATATATGACTGTATATACAGTATTTCCTTTTGATAATTTCTGCAAAGTTCTATAAAACACTGTATGTAAGGAGTGATAATACTAAGAGCAAACACTGACCTATGACGATAGTAATGGACTGGTACACATAGCACTATAGTGTGATATTTCTTTGCTGACAGTTCATTGACAAATTACCATGATTAGCACAACTGTGTGAAACCAGTGTCAAATTCCACAAAATATCAATTATAGACAGTCCATAGTTCCCAATTTTAACTGGCCATAGTGAGACATTCCCAGATAGTGGAGATGTGTAACTGTGTGTGTACCACCAGTGGCTTAAGCTTTAAAAGTAAAATGATTCCATATCCCAACCTTAACAGAAAAATCATCCCATAACAAAATACATAATGGCTGTGAACCCATCTTAGAAACCACCTAAATAAGGCTGTGTCCGCACTTTGCGTTTTTACCTGCATTTCTGCAGCGTTTTGAACTGCAGCATTTTAATGCCAAAATGCATGAGATTTGATTTTCCAGCAAAGTCTATGGGAAATGGGCAGGGCCAGATTAAGGTTGGTGGGGGCCCCTGGGCAGAAAATCTGATGGAGGCCCCATAACGTTAACATTTTTAGCCATAACAGTAGAGCGCGAACCGTAGCATTTAGATATAAATCCAATGAACATTTATCTTATCCTGTTCTGCCACATTCAGATTTACAGTACTACAATACAGATACAGTCCAGGATAAATCACAGCTGTCCACTTACACACAGAAAGTAGAGTTAAGGCTGCTTTACACATTTCGATCTCGTATGCGATCGCACACGCCCCCATCGTATGTGCGGAACAGGCAATTTGTTGCCCGTGTCGCACAAACGATTAACCCCCGTCACACGTACTTACCTTCCAAATGACCTCGCTGTGGGCGGCGAACATCCACTTCCTGAAGTGAAAGGGACGTCACACAGCGGCCGGCCAATAGAAGCGGAGGGGCGGAGATGAGCGGGACGTAAACATCCCGCCCACCTCCTTCCTTCCGCATTGCCGGCGGGACGCAGGTAAGCTGCAGTTCATCGTTCCCGGGGTGTCACATGGAGCGATGTGTGCTGCCTCAAGAACGATGAACAAAGAGACGTTCAATTTTTAGAAAATGAACGACGTGTATGCAATCAACGTTTTAACGCACAATCAGGGTCGCACGTAGCTGTCACACACTACAATATCACTAACGATGCCGGATGTGCGTCACTTACGACGTGACCCCGCCGAGACATCGTTAGATATATTGTAGCGTGTAAAGCCCGCTTTTGTCACATATTTTTTATTGATCCCAATGTTAAGGCAGCCAGGGCCAGCTCCAGGGTTTTGTGGCCTCCGGGTGAGTCTCAGTGGGCCCCATCCACACACAGACACGCACACACACATACAGGCATGCGTATATACATATTTGAAGACAAATTCAGAAAAATACATATAAACAGACAAATATATGCACAGTTATATACACTGACATACATGCAGACACAGACGCATTAGGGCTCGTGCGCACGTTGCGTAATTACATGCATTTACGCTGCGTATAGCACTGCAGTGTAAATGCATGCGTCCTGCGTCCCCTATACAATCTATGTAGATTGTGCATGATACGTGCACCCATTGCTTTTATGAACGCAGCGATTTGGGTGCTAAAATGTTGACCCAAATCCGTGCGTTCATAAAATGAGCATGTCAATTATTCCGTGCGCTATGGATGCAGCTCCCACTCTGTCTATGGTGGGGGCAGCAGCCAGAGCGCATGAAATCGGCTTTTTTTGTACAGAAAAACTGCATCCATTATGCAGTGTTTCTGCAGCGATTTGACGCGCACATGTGCTGTCAAATCGCTGCAGAATATTCAGCAGTTACGTGCGCATGAGCCCTTACAGGTATTAATATGGGAAAGTCGCCAGCAGCCTCACTCACCTCTCCCGCTTGTTTCCGTCCAGCTCCTTCAGGACATGTGGCTGTTTCACGATGGCTGTCACTAACACACATGACTGCACACTGACAGCACTGCTGTATATACATCACAGGAGGGGCTGGGGGCTACGATATATACATTACAGGAGGGGCAGGGGGCATAGACGTTACTGGAGTGGCAAACAGCTCTGGTGGTGTACTCATCACTGCGATGGGTGACATAGCGCTCTGGGGAACCCATATAGTTCTGGGGGGGGGCGCACAGACTGCTCTAATTCATATATACACACATAGTACTGCTTCTTACACACACATCTCTGACACACACACACACACACACACACTACAATGCACCCCCCATCACCCCCCCCACACACACACACACACAATACAATGCACCCCCCATTACCCCTACACACACACGCACACACAATACAATGCACCCCCCATTACTCCTACACACACACGCACACACAATACAATGCACCCCCCATTACCCCTACACACACACACAATACAATGCACCCCCCATTACCCCTCTCCCCACACACACACAATACAATGCACCCCTCATTACCTCTATACACACACACACACACACACACAATACAATGCACCTCCCATTACCCCTCCCCACACACAATACAATGCCCCCCCCATTACCCCTCCCCACACACAATACAATGCACCCCCCATTACCCCTCCCCACACACAATACAATGCACCCCCCATTACCCCTCCCCACACACACAATACAATGCACCCCCCCATTACCCCTCCCCACACACACAATACAATGCACCCCCCATTACCCCTCCCCACACACACACACAATACAATGCACCCCCCATTACCCCTCCCCACACACACAATACAATACACCCCCCATTACCCCTCCCCCTACACACACACACACACACACACAATACAATGCACCCCCCATTACCCCTCCCCCTACACACACACACACACACACACAATACAATGCACCCCCATTACCCCTCCCCCCACACACAATACAATGCACCCCCATTACCCCTCCCCACACACACAATACAATGCACCCCCATTACCCCTCTCCCCACACACAATACACCCCCCATTACCCCTCTCCCCACACACAATACAATGCAACCCCCATTACCCCTCTCTCCACACACAATACAATGCAACCCCCATTACCCCTCTCCCCACACACAATACAATGCACCCCCCATTACCCCTCTCCCCACACACAATACAATGCACCCCCCATTACCCCTCTCCCCACACACACACACAAACACAATGCACCCCTCATGACCTCTCCCCCCACACACAATACACCCTCCATTACCCCTCCCCCCCACACACAATACAGTGCACCCTCCATTACCCCTCCCTCCACACACAATACAATGCACCCTCCATTACCCCTCCCCCCACACACAATACAGCCCTCATCACCCCCTACACACACAAATTACACTGCTCCATCCCTACACACTCCTGCCTCCCCCCCTCCCTCGGAATACAGTACTCCTCCTCTGCCTGTCAGAGAGCTGTGTTCCTTCACAAATGTTCCCCGTTATGTGTCCTCTGCCCCTCCTCACTCATCCCCATTAATTACACCTGTCTCTTCAGCTCCTTCATGGAGCGCTCGCTTACTCATGTCCCCAGTGTGGCGCCGGCAGCACTGTGATGACGTCAGCAAGGTGCTGATCTCATCACGTTGCTGCACGTCGGGGGCGGGGCCCAGTCCCGGTGCGCTGTTCAAATGTATTTACGTCTGAAAGACGCAAATACATTTGAATAGGAACGGAAACAGGAAGCTGCGGTCATCGGCTCTGCTGCGCTCCTCTGCAGTGTACATGCCGGCACACAGCAGAGCCGGCACACAGCAGAGCCGGCACACAGCAGAGCAGAGCCGGCACAGCGCGCTGCCTCCTGCTCCTGCTAGTGTGCCTGGCATGTAAGGAGCGCAGCGGGGACAGCAGACAGCGGCCCACCACACCGTGCCCCTGCTTCTAGGTACGGCCGCAGCACATAGCAGGGAGCATTAGCACACCTCTGACCCTGGAAGTTCAAGCGGCCGCTGGTGCTTCCGAGGTCAATCAGCGTCCTGTGCCCGCAGTTTGTTTTTGCGTCTTAAAGACGCGGATGCAAATAAATAGCGGTGCGCCCCCCCCCCCCGAAAACACAGCTGATTTATTAGACTGTCTTTACGGAGGGGGAGAGGGTGTGAAAAAAAAAATGCTGACAGGTGCCTAGTGCCAAGTATGGTGGGGGCCCCCTTAGAAGCTCTTTTGGTGGGGGCCCCTGGGCTCCAGCCCCGCCTGCCCCGCCTATAATCCGGCCCTGGAAATGGGGATTTCTGGTGCGCACTTTGCAGTTAAAAACGCAGCGATTTAATTTGCATATTTTTGGGCAAAAACTAAGCGTTTAAAGAAGCAGCATGTCAGTTGTTTTTGCCATTTTGGCAGCGTTTTGCTAGTATTGAAGTCAAGGAGAAGTTTTAAAACACAAGCAACATCAAAATTCTTGCATTTTACATGCTTTTTTGATGATGAAAATATGTGTTTAGGACCAATTAATTGCATGCGTTTTTGCCAAAATATTAATGGTTTGATATGTCCCTTTACACACACACAGTCCGACAATTATTTTTAAGAAAATCCATAAATAAATGTAATTTTATGCATAA
Organism: Anomaloglossus baeobatrachus; assembly: GCF_048569485.1. Classification (NCBI taxonomy): domain Eukaryota; kingdom Metazoa; phylum Chordata; class Amphibia; order Anura; family Aromobatidae; genus Anomaloglossus; species Anomaloglossus baeobatrachus. Next base: position 371,601,555 of record NC_134353.1, read on the forward strand.
TTATTATCACAAACTTATCATTTTAATAAAAATAAGCCATTTTTTGATTGTTAATCATTTTGATCTTTGTTATCATTTTTTTTTCCATTTTTTCCATAGTGTTTGAATGTTTAAACTTTATTTAGTAGTGTCTTTGTATTCAAAACGCATCTGACTTTAAGCAATGGAAAAGCATGTAAATTGCGCTAAAAATGCAGCAAAACGCGGTAAATACGCAAGTGTATTTATCGCGTTTTTGTGGTCAAAACCAACTTTGGCAAAAACCATTTCTGCCAGAGGATGCATTTAGAACTGCAACTACCTCGACGCAAGGTCAGAGCCAAGACAACTCCACTTTAGGCCCCTTTCAGATGTCCGTGTTTAATCAGGTACAAGCTACACGCATCGGTATGGTCATATGTGTGTCAAACGTGTGACATCTGTGTTTGCATACGTGTGATATCAGTGTGACACGTACCGGAGAAAACACGTACATTTGAAATAAAAAGATTTTCTATATTTACCTGTATCCAGTGCTGTTTTTTTCGGCTCTGCTACCTCCTGCTTCTGTGCCCCACTCATTATATTCATTAATTATTCAGTGCACTGAGGACCTGGAAGCCGGAGCATTGCGGTGACAGACCACAGGGACAGCACCACCTGTGACAGGTGAGTATTCAGCAAGCAAACAGTGTGTGTGCAGTGATGTCCAGGAGGTCATTGGAATTCCCAATGAACTCATGACATCCGGATGACACCCCTGCGACACCCGCGCTACAGAGAGTGTCACCATGATGACTTCACAGGTTCATCAGAGTTCATTGGGAACTCTGATGACCTCCTGGACATCACTGCACACACACTGGTTGCTTGCTGAATACTCACCTGTCACCAGCGATGTGGCGATGCTGTCCTCGGCGCTGTCCCTGTGGTGCTCTCCTCATAATGGTCCGGCTTCCAGCTCCTCAGTTCAGTGAATAATTAATGTATAATGAGCGGAGGTCAGAAGCAGGAGGCAGCAGAGCTAAAGAAAACAACGCTGGATACAGGTGAATAAAGATATCTTATTTCAAAGACTAGTGTTTTCTCCGGTACGTGTCACACTGATGTCACACAGATCACCTCAGTGTGCGATCCGTGTGACACCCGTGCTGCCAAAGAAAAAATGGACATGTCTCCGTGCGGGGCCACGAGGGGCGTGCGGGGCCACGTGTGAAAACAAGGCCGTGTGAGTAACTCCAGAGAATAACAAGGGTACGTGTGGCATCCGTGTTAAAAACAGATGTCACACGTACCTGAAAAATGGATGTCTGAAAGGGGCCTTACTAGAAGACAGAAAAAAGAGAAATGCACAGCTCACTGGATAAAATTGAGGGGGGTGGTGCACGGACAACCTGCTTCGGCTGGCAGGTGAAGAACAAAATAGGAGGTGAAAAATCCAGCACCATCAAATAAAATGTAAAAATTTATTTAAGCATAATTAAAAAGTCCATAACAAAACTTGTTAGGGCTGGTACAGAGCAAAGAAATGGCAACACTTTTCAAATGAAAACAGGCATTGACATTTCTTTGCTCTGTACCTTTTTTCACTTAAAACGCGTTGACGTTTCTTTGCTCTGTACCAACCCTAACAATTTTTGTTATGGACATTTTAACTATGCTTAAATACATTTTTACATTTTATTTGCTGGTGCTGGATTTTTTCACCTCCTATTTTCTTACTAGAAGACACCTGACTTTACGGCTGCACCTTTAATTGGTATGAGTCACCGTGAAGTCATAAGGGAATGTTCACAGCAACAGTAGAAAAAGCACCAGCATGAATTAATTTAATCACACTCAGTTGATTTAAAAAAAATTGGATTGACAATATGTTTTGTTTTAATTTTTCATCACACATAACACTTTGTTTCTTTCCTTGTATGCATGACTCCTTTGTTGCACTAAATATTAATTGCATCCCCGCAAATACTCTGGATTGGCAGGTCCAAACGAGTTTAAAAAGAAAATCCGGTTTGAGCCCGGAATTAATCCTGGATATCTGGCTGGACCGGTCATCATATAAGCCTATGGGGAACTGAATCATGCGCTTTAAAATGGTAGTAGAAGGGATAGGGGGATTCGAGCAGCCGCATTATACTTACCAGTCTCCAGCGCGGCTCTAACGCTACTTATGGGGCCACTTATTAACGTCATGCATATGCACTGCTTCACCCACCCACCGGCAGTCCCTGTGTCTGTGATTGGTTGCAGGCAGAGCGCACCCCAACCCTGTGACAGCATGGCTGACTGTTTGCAATCGCACACTCCGTGTGTATCACGGGTCCGGATAGGGCCCAGGTTTGGTGCACGGGTACCTGTGAACCCGCGCGGATACGGACTTTTACAGTCCGGGTCCGCCATCACTATTTAAGAGCTCATTCAGATGTCAGTGATATTCCTCATATGCAAAGTTTCTTCAGTGTTTTTTTAATCAGACGTTCATCAGGGTTTGGTTTGAATAGGAGTTTTTGCAATCAGAGTATCATCAGTTTTTATCTTAGGCGAAAAAAAAACAAATAAAAAAATCTGATGGAGGTTTCTCAAGCTTCTATCAAACAATCCATGAAAAAACAAACATCTAAGTGCTGTACATTTTTTTCCACGTATCCATTGACATGTATTAGTGAGGCTGATCTGAGATTTGATTAAAACTGGACATGTCTCACTAATTTGTACGGACAACTCAGTCCCTACAAAATTTTGGACATGTGAACCACTCTATAAACTATAAGGCGAACTTTGTGTCGAGGTAGTTGCCGTTCTAAACACATCCTCTGGCAGAAATTGCTTTTGCCAAAGTTGCTTTTGACCACAGAAACGCGATAAATACGCGTGCGTTTTTACCGCGTTTTTTTAGCGCTTTTTACATGCGTTTCCATTGCCTAAAGACAGATGCGTTTTGAACATAAAGACACTGCTAAATAAAGTTTAAACAGTCAAACACTATGAAAAAAGGAAAAAAAAAAGAAAACAAATATAATTAATTAAATCATAAGGAAAATAGTTATATTTAATATAATTATAGCGGTTTTATACTATTTATGGCTAAAATAACAATTAATATTTTTCATTAATTTAATTGTAGGACTATGTGTGTGTGTAAAGGGACATATTATTCCATTAGTTTGATGTCAGAAAAGCATGAGTTTATCTAGTCCAAAACGCATGGTTTCTGCAGCTTAAAAGCATGTAAAACGCTGGAATGATGTTGCTTGCTTTTTGCTACTTCTCATTGACTTCAATGTTAGCAAAGCACAGCCCAAATGGCAAAAACAATTGACATGCTGCTTCTTTAAACGCTGAGTCTTTGCCCAAAAATATGCAAATTAATCGCTGCGTTTTTAACTGCAAAGTGCGCACAAGAAATCCCCATTTCCCATAGACTTTGCTGGAAAATCAAAACGCATGCATTTTAGCATGAAAACGCTGCAATTCAAAACGCTACAGAAAAGCAGGTGAAACGCAGGTAAAAACGCAAAGTGCGGACACAGCCTAACTGAGAAAAACAGATAGCAATCAAATCTGAAAACCTTACAACTGAATGCAGCCTAGCTGAGAATCTGTCAGTGAGCTTGTTCTTATGGCAGACTTAGGCTATGTGCGCACGCTGCGTTTTTTTGACGCTGCATTTTTGTGCGTTTTTGGCCGATAAAAACGCACAAACGCACCCGCGTCGAAAAAACGTATCAAAAACCGCATGCGTTTTTACCGCGATTTGGTGCGTTTTTGGCTGCGTTTTGCTGCGTTTTTGATCTCTACGTTTTGCTGCGTTTTTCCAATGCATTGCATGGGCGGAAAACGCAGAAAAACGCAGGAAAGAATTGACATGTCCAATTTTTTTTCAAGCTCAAAAACGCAGCTTAAAAAAAAGTTGTGTGCGGACATCAAAAATGAAAACTCATAGACTTTGCTGGGGAAGCAAAGTCATGCAATTTTGAGGCCAAAAACGCACCCGAAAAACGAGAAAAAACGCAGCGAAAAACACACTGTGCGCACATAGCCTAAAGGGGGCTTTACAGGCTACGACATCGCTAATGCGAACTCGTTGGGGTCATGGAATTGGTGACGCATATCCGGCCGCATTAGCGATGCCGTTGCGTGTGACACCGATGAGCGATTTTGCATCGTTGCAAAAACGTGCAAAATCGCTCATTGGTGACATGGGGGTCCATTCTCAAAAATCGTTACTGCAGCAGTAACAAGGTTGTTCCTCGTTCCTGCAGCAGTACACATCGCTCAGTGTGACACCGCAGGAACGTGGAAGCTCTCCTTACCTGCCTCCCGGCCGCTATGCGGAAGTAAGGAGGTGGGCGGGATGTTACATCCCGCTTAGCTCCACCCCTCCGCTGTTATTGGGCGGCCGCTCAGTGACGTCGCTGTGACGCCGCATGGACCGCTAAAGTCCAACTGTACCCGGCAAACCCAAACTTCAACAGGTCCGCTCATCTCTAACCAGAACTAATACCTCAGACCCCCATGCTGAAAATTCATTATACGTTTATTTTCATTGGGACACTCAAATTTAATAATCAAAGAAATCAAACCATAGATGTCCATAAATTAAGATATGTGTAATAAAGAGAAATGACACGGGGAAAAGATGTACAAAAAGCCATGTAAAGTCATGACACCAGCTAAAATCTATCAGTAAATAGAAAATAGTCCAGCCATTTAGTAACAAAATATCAGCTGATTCAACTGATAGCCTATAAAAAGGTGTATCATTACCAATGTGCCACACAAAAATGATCTCATGAAGGGTAAAACTAGTGAGCGGTCTCAAAACCTTCACAAAATTATTGTTGCAAAACATACTGATGACATTGGTTTCATCATTTTTTTTTTTTTTTTTTTTAAAAACTATTGAATGTTCCAGAGAGCTCTGTTGAGGCCATAATCCGGAAGTGGAAAGAACATAATTTCACCACAAACTGGCCATGACCAAGGGCTCCCTGCATTATTTCAGACAGAGGAGTGAACACAATTATCAGAAGAGTTGTCCAAGGGCCAAGAACCACCTCTGGAGACCTGCAGAAAGACTTGCAATCAGAAGGTTCAATTGTTTCAAAGAAAACAGTAAGTAATGCACTCAACCTCCATATCCTGTATGCATGCTCATTACACAAGACTCTATGGCTGAAGAGAAATTATGTTCAAGTGCGTTTAAAGTTTGCTAAATAACATTTAGACAAGTTTGTGAAATGCTGTACTGGAAAATTATAGTCTGGTCAGTTGGGACCAAATATGAACTCCTTGGATGATATAATAAACCCCATGTTTGGAAACCAAAAGACTGCATATAACCTCCGAAAACACCATACCAATAGTGAACTTTGGAGGTGGGAACATCATGGTGTGGGGCTGTTTTTCAGCATACAGCACTGGTAAACATCATATAATTGAAGGAAGGATGAATGGATAAATGTACTAAGGCATTCTTAATAAAAATTTGCTGTCATCTACCAGGATGGTGAAGATGAAACAAAGTTGGTCATTTCAGCAATGATCTCAAACACACAGCCAAGGGAACTCTCATTTAGCCTCAGAGAAAGAAAATAAAGCTATTAGAATGGCCCAGCCAATCTCCTGACCTGAATCCAATAGAAAATTTATGGAAGGAACTAAAGCTCAGAATTCATAGAAGGAGCCAAAGGAACCCCCAGGATTCAATGGGTATTTGTGTGGAAGAATGGACCAAAACCAAGCTGGTAATTACAGCACAAGCTGCCTTCTAGCTGACCTAGTTAGTTTATCTCCTGAAGCTAAGGGGTACATCTCACATAGCGAGATCGCTAGCGAGATCGCAGCTGAGTCACGGGTTTTGTGACGTACCAGTGACCTCATCAGCAGTCTCGCTGTGTGTGAAACTAAGCAGCGACCTGGCCCCTGCTGTGAAATAGCTACGTATACAGGGAGCCAGCGCTGGCCACCTGTAAGCAGTGTACGCTGGTAACCAGGGTAAATATCGGCTAACCAAGCAAAGCTCTTTGCTTAGTTACCCGATATTTACCCTGGTTACCAAGCGCAGCATCGTTACACGAGTCGCTGCTGGCTGGGGGTTGGTCACTGGTCGTTGGTGAGATCTGTCTGATTGACAGCTCACTAGTGACCCTGTAGCGACTCACCAGCGATCCTGACCAGGTCGTATTGTGGTCGGAATCGCTGGTACGCCGTTTAGTGAGACGGTACCCTAAGATACACATTGCTTGTAAACAACAGCATACAACAGCACACAATGTGATAAAAGAAGCATTGCTGAAATCTGTGTTAACAATCACAGCATGCTGTCTTCAGATTACACAGCAAAAACTTGCTAAGGGGTGCTTCACACATAGCGAGATTGCTACCGAAATCGCTGCTACGGCACGGTTTTGGTGACCTAACAGTGACCTCATTAGCGATCTCGCTGTGTGTGACACTGAGCAGCGATCTGGCCCCTGCTGCGAGATCGCTGCTCGTTACACACAGCCCTGGTTCGTTTTCTTCAAAGGCGCTCTCCCGCTGTGACACACAGATCGCTGTGTGTGACAGCGAGAGAGCGACGAAATGAAGCGAGCAGGGAGCAGGAGCCGGCATCTGGCAGCCTGCGGTAAGCTGTAACCAGGGTAAACATCGGGTAACCAAGGTGGTTACCCGATATTTACCTTAGTTACCAGCCTTCGCAGCTCTCACGCTGCCTGTGCTGCCGGCTCCGGCTCTCTGCACATGTAGCTGCAGTACACATCGGGTTAATTAACCCGATGTGTACTGTAGCTAGGAGAGCAAGGAGCCAGCGCTAAGCAGTGTGCGCGGCTCCCTGCTCTCTGCACATGTAGCGGCAGTACACATCTGGTTAATTAACCCGATGTGTACTGTAGCTAGGAGAGCAAGGAGCCAGCGCTAAGCAGTGTGCGCGGCTCCCTGCTCTCGCGGTTATGATCGCTGCTTCGGCTGCTGTGTTTGACAGCTAAGCAGCGATCATAACAGCGACTTACAAGGTCGCTGTTACGTCACAGAAAATGGTGACGTAACAGCGACCTCGTTGTCGCTGTCGCTTAGTGTGAACCAGCCCTAACAGATTCCCTGTCCTGGAATCCAGAGCACAAAACAGGCAAGACTTGATAAATCACAAGCAATAGTGGACATTCCTAGGAATTTGGAGTTGTTGTACATTATGGCTGAAGCTTAATAACTTTACTATGTCCACAATCTATCGATTATGTCAGTCTAGAAAACAATAAAAGGCTGACATGAAAACAAGGTTCATGCTGTGGATGAAGCAGGTGCAGAGTCGAGTGCTAATTATACAACAATAATAAAAAAAAGATATCACATATTCCTTAAATTTGCAAATCTATTCAGATTTTTCATACTTGAAATTCAGTGAGAACAGCATGCTAAAAATACCGGTCCCAATGCATTTATCATAATTATTCATACATTTTAAAAAGACAACTTTTTATGCATAAATAACTATCTCCTGAGTAAGTTACATCTAATTCCTATCATCTGTAAATGGGTTATCCAATCCAGTCAAATTTTAAAGAACAGAATGTTATAAAATTACAAACTGGGTAATACAGCTGCAAAAGAAAAGATGGCTGTGGTGCACTATGGCAGTAGCGCAGTTCATTAAACAAGTTACATTAAGCAAATGTTCTTTTTTGCATATACACACGTGGTCATAATTGTTGGTACCCCTCGTTTAATGAAACAAATACCCACAATGGTCATAGAAATAACATGAATCTGACAAAAGTAATAATGAATACAAAATCTATGAAAATGAACAAATGAAAGTCAGACATTCCTTTTCTGCTTCCACAGAGTTTTTTTTAATAAATAAAACCCATGAAATACGCCTGGACAGAAATGATGGCTCCTCCTTAACAACATTTTGTTACACCAGCTTTTGAGGCAATCACTGCAATCAAACAATTCCTGTAACTGTCAATGAGACTTCTGCACCCCTCTACAGGTGTTTTGGCCACTCCTCAAGAGCAAACTGCTCCAGTTGTCTCGTGTTTGAAGGATGCCTTTGCCAGACGGCATGTTTCAGCTCTTTCCAAAGATGCTCAATAGGATTTAGGTCAGGGGTCATAGAAGGCCACTTCAGAATAGTCCAATGTTTTCCTCTTAACCATTCTTGGGTGTTTTTAGCTGTGTGTTTTGGGTCATTATCCTGTTGCAAGACCCATGACCTGCGACTGAGACCAAGCTTTCTAACATGGGTAGCACATTTAATTGTACCCTGCACAGATTCAAGACATCCTGTGCCAGATGCAGCAAAGCAGCCCCAGAACATAACAGAGCCTCCTCCATGTTTCTCAGTAGGGATAGTGTTCTTTTCTTGATATTCTTCATTTTTCCATCTGTGAACATACAGTTCCATTTTTGTCTCCTCTATCCATAGGACATTCTCCCAGAAGCTTTGTGGCTTGTCAACATGTAGTTTGATAAATTTCAGTCTGGCTTTTTTATGATTTTTTTTTTTTAACTATGGTCTCCTCCTTGGTCATCTCCCATGAAGTCCACTTTGGCTCAAACAACGACAGATGGTGTGATCTATCTGACACTGATGTTCCTTGAGCTTGAAGTTAACCTTTAATCTCTTTAGAAGTTTTTCTGGGCTCTTTTGTTACCATTCATATTATCCATCTCTTTGATTTTTTTTTATCAATTTTTCTCCGGAGGCCACATCCAGGGAGGTTGGCTACAGTCCCATGGATCTTAAATTTCTGAATAATATGTGCAACTGTAGGCACAGGAACATCAAGCTGCTTGGAGATGGTCTCATAACATTTAACTTTAACATGCTTGGCTATAATTTTCTTTCTAATCTCCTGAGACAACTCTTTCCTTTGCTTCCTCTGGTCCATGTTGCGTGTGGTATACACCATGTCACCAAACAGCACAGTGAGCATCTATTGCCCTATGTACAAGCCCACTGACTGATTATAAAATTGTAGACACCTGTGATGCTAATTATTGGACACACCTTGATTTAATATATCCCTTTTGTCACATTATTTTAAGGGGTACCATCATTTCTGTCCAAGCCTATTTCATGAGGTTTCTTGTTTGTTTGTTTGTTTGTTTTTGTTTTTTTTTAAATTCTGTTGAAGTATGGTTGAAAAGCAATGTCTGACTTTCATTTGTTCATTTTCATAGTTTTTTTTATTCATTATTACTTTTGGCAGATTCCAACTATTTCTGTGACCACTATGGGATTTTCTTTCATTAAAAGAGGGGTACCAACAATTTTGACATGTGTATTAGGTCTTGCTATGACTACAGTATGTATTTACAATGACTGGGACCATGCATGGTAACGGTCTATATTACAAAAAAGGTCACATCCTTTTATGTTTAAATTGGAGTATAATATAGTCGTCACCATCACCAAGCTATGGGGTATAATAACTCACTTAGCCTACAAAATGGTATTGACACAGTACTGTCTTTTCATTTTTTCCAGAAAATCATAATCATGTGGCCTAAGTTCCTTTTGTCATTTGGACTACATTATTTACAAGCCTATAGTTCATGATGATTAAGGTCTTTGATTGGCTGTAAGTCTCAAATGTTCCCCACAGAACGTCGCAAATAGCATTATGTAAACTAAAACTACCGGAAAACTTTAGGGCAGGGGTGGACATACCATGGGTGGTACCTGTGCAACCACACAGGGACCTAAGAGGTATGGGGGCCCATTACCACCAAAGCAGGTGGGATTGTGCTTTATGATTAGAGATGAGTGGACCTGATTTTTTTAAAGAGAATCATCCATCAGGATTTTCATATATAAAGTAAAGTCAGTGCTATACTGGCACTAGAATGCTGAATGCAACCATATATTTTGTTCTGAGATTGGATGTTTTATTTCAGAAATATGTGCAAGTAAAGTTCCAGCAATGCCCTGCTATTTGAGTGACAGGCGCAACAGGAGGAGAAATATGTGGGTCAGGTTTTGCCATCTATTCCTGCCCCTGTTTGCTGCCTGGTCTTGGTAGATGATAGACTGTATGGGCTCCTTCCAGGTACAAGTAATTTCTGTCACATGAAAGGGGCCTGTTCGAAATGCAGCTTATACAGTCTAGCATCTACCACGGCCAGGCAGGCAGACAGGGGTGGGAATAGATAGGAAAACCCGATCCACATATTCCCACCCCTGTTGCACCTGTCAATCAAATAGCAGTGCACTGCTGGAACTTTGCTTGTATATATTACTGTAATAAAACATCCAATCTCAGAACTGAAGGTATGCCTGGATTTAGCATCCTATCACCAGTATAGCACTGGCTTTACTTTATATATGAAAATCCTGATGGTTGGTTCTCTTTAAGTTTGGTGTTCATACTGAATACAGACTTTACAAAAAAATCAGTGGTGAAGTTCAGCCTTCAGGTGCTTTACATATGCAAACCACTCAAGTGAGCAGCGCTGTGCTCAGGTTTGCTCGGCCCAGTTCGAGCTGCTTCCAGTGTTTCAACGGCTCACAATGGGGGTAAAATCAGTGTTATCGGATGTAGTGTGTGTGGCGCCCTGGACAAGCCAGGGGCCACAGGTAACAACACACACACACCCCCACCCCCAGCAGTTCACAGCAGACATCCCCAGTGAGACCTGATTTCCTCCCTCGGGTTCAGACAGACACACCAGGTGGGCGGAGTCAGGCAGATGGAGTTGCCCACCCAGGGGTCTAGCTGGTCTGAGGCAGGAAACAACGCAGACAAGTCCAGGCAGAGGAAGAGAAAGGAGGTCTGCAGAGAGGCAGACGCAGACTGGGGCCTAGGTTGGAGCCTAGGTCCCTCGTGTAGCCAGTGGGGCAGACGGTAGTGGCTGTCTGCGGGAGCCGGGAAGACAGTCTTGGTGGAACCGTAGGTAGCCGGGGCTGGGCGGTGGCCCACCGGTACCGAACCGGGGAGCCAGCTGGAAACCGGAGCGCAGGAAGAGCGTACACGAAGGTGCAGGAAAGGACTTACACTACCAACCTGGGGTCAGGGGAAAAACACCGCAGCCGCCTGTGGGACCAGTCCATCCAGCCGTTTGTTTGACCAGAGACTCTGTGTAAATTACTGGCTGAGTGAGTACCACCCTGCCGAGGTGCACCGCGCTGCCCCTGCGACCCTGCACCTCACCAGGCCCCATAACCCGCCTGCATTCCTACCCCTCACCGGGCCCCGGGACAACCAACCCCCCTACCCACGGAGGGGAGAAATAACATCCAAGCTGCTCCCTGTCATCGCTCCCGGGATCCCCGTCCAGAGCAGTGGTGGTGTCACAACCTCACCACAACCGTGGGTGGCATCACGGACAATATCCCTAAACCAAACCACCCCCTTTCACTCACGGGCGAGGAACGCCGCTCGAGTCCCAGGGATCCGGCCCACCGCTCGAGCCACCACCGAGCAGCAGCAGCCGGACCCGAGCAGTGGGTGAGCGCAGCGTCCCCTCCTCTGCCCGCGATATGTGCACCACACAAATAAAAAAAAAAATAGAAAAAGGCCCTCCCACCTACAGAAGTGTTCTATTTATGGCTGGCTGCATGTGGGAGGACCCCAAACTGCCAATCAGTAACTTCCAATGAAGTTCAGATCAAGTCTGGGTCCAGAGCAGAACTTTATATAAAGCCCGGCAGACCCTGCAAAACCTGAACTTCCACAGGTCTGCTGATCTCTAATTATGATGAACTATTGGACTGAAAATTGCCCATATATTGTTCTTTCCCATAGGCCCTATGCAGTCTGTGTCTGCTCCTATGGACATTGACTTTGAAGGGTCCCTGTGCAGGACACGTGTCTAGACTACCTCCTCTGTCAGGCCCCAACCACATATCCACATATACATTTATTTGCATATGCACATTAGGCATTCATACATGATATGTACATGATAATACATAACATGAGCATCTATACATTACACATACATATACATATTACAAACATGCACATAAGCATACACATGACACACAACATTTTTGTGATGCAATTGCCATTCTGAGCGGCGGAACGGCGGCGGTCGCCTCAGTTCCGGCTAGGCCGCAGGCGCGGCCTTCTAGCACATCCAGGCCGGGGGCTGCAGATTTTCCTGACGCGTCTGGGGCGGTCTCGCCGGCGGCGGTACGGATACGTCCACAGCGCAGGTGCCGGCCTCCAGAGCATTTCTCTCCTGGAGCGCTGGGACCCTCAGCAGCTGGATCCAGGGCTGTCTATGGATATGCCTGCGAGGCCTTTGCGGCGGCGCAGAAGCCCCTCACCGGACCCTCCGGTGGTGGGGGAGCAGTCTGGCCATGGGAGCCGCCCCCAACCCAGGAGGAATTTAACAGCGCAGTAGCATGTACCGGGTGTGCTGAATTCCATTGCTGATGCTCTTTCTCATTTTCAGTGGGAGCGTTTTAGGGCATTGGCTCCTGGGGCTATGGCTGTGGGATTGAAATGCCCTGCCGATCTCTGGAGTGTGGTATCTTGGCTGTTGGACATTTGATTAAGAATTCCTTGGCTGAGACGACTTGGACCACTTACCAGCAGGTTTGGCGGCAGTGGGAGGATTGGGTGGAGTCTTTTGGTTTGCTGCGATCGGAGGAGGATCAGGTAGGCGCTTTGTTGTTGTGGGTAGGTTAGTGGTCGGTGTGGGGTTGGTCGCCGGCAAAAGCGAGGAGGTTTGTGGCAGGGTTAGCTTTTGATTTCAAGTTACATAATGGGCCTGATTTGACAAAACAATTTTTGGTGCGGCAGGCTTTAAAGGGTTTTCGTCTGCGTCAGTCCAGGTTACACCAGAGAAGGCCGGTGTCATTTGCTTTGTTGGAACGGTTGGGGGCGCAATTGGGTTTGGTTTGTAGTTCGAGCTTTGAGGTGTTGTTATTTCGGTTGGCATTTTCATTGGCGTTCTTTGGGGGCCTTAGGATTGGGGAATTGGTTGCGGTCATTCGACATGGCTGTGGTAGCATTCAGGCCCAGGATGTGGTTTTATTGGGGTGGAGTTTTGGATTAGGAGGTCAAAGACGGATCAGGCAGGCAAGGGTAGGCGTGTGGTGCTTGGGGTCGTCTCGGGCTCAAAAATGTGTCCATGGCGGTGCTTACGGGAGTTTTTAGAGTATGGGCCTCGGGCGGATGGGCGATTGCTTTGTCATGACGAGGGTTCCTTTTTATCCAATTATCAGTTTAGGATGGTTTTTCGGAGGTGTGTAGAGGCCATTGGTCTAGATCTGGGTTGTTATGCGCCGCATTCTTTCAGGATTGGAGCAGCTACTGAGGCGGCTGTGTGTGGTTTGAGTCCGGAGATAGTGCGAGGACCACACCCCTATTAATGTTCTTTGTTATTTATGTTTTAAATAAAGGCTGCTGTGGCCATTTCATCCAGCTTCGTGTCTGTGGTTATTTCGTAGTGGGTACGTTAATATGGTGGGGAAGAGAGGTGAAGTAGGGGTCACCAGAAGTCCACCATGCCAAAATCAAATAGTTTAGCTTTTGTAAGTGCCATTTTGCCAAACACAGACATTGACTCCAGTATCCTCCCATTCGTTCCTCATTTGTTTTGTTGTGCATTTCCTGTTTTGGAGATATATTGCTTTAAGTTTTCTGTCTTGACGCTTTGATGTCTTCCTTGGTCTACCAGTATGTTTGCCTTTAACAACCTTTCCAAGTTGTTTGTAATTGGTCCTGATTTTAGAAAGCTGACTGTGAACAACCAACATCTTTTGCAAGATTGCATGATGATTTACCCTCTTTTAATAGTTTGATAATCCTCTCCTTTGTTTCAATTGACATCTCTCGTGTTGGAGCCATGATTCATGTCAGTCCACTTGGTTTAACAGCTCTCCAAGGTGTGATCACTCCTTTTTAGATGGAGACTAATGAGCAGATATTATTTGATGCAGGTGTTAGTTTTGGGAATGAAAATGTATAGGGTGATTCCATAATTTTTTTCTCATAATTGAGTGATTCCATAATTTTTTCCCCCTGTTTTAGCCTTGAAAAGTAACAGTTACTGGCGAGCAAATTATGTTTTTATGATTTTTTTTTAGTGTTTCTTAAAGCCAGAAAGTTGACATTTGAAATTACTTTAGTTTTGTGCCATTTTTGTGATCTGCTTTCTTTAAACAAAAGTAAACAACTGAATGAACATCCTCAGAGCCAGGTGATTCCATAATTTTTTCCAGGGGTTGTATATGAAATCATCTACTGCACAAAAAAAAAAGATGCTGGGGGACCTTCCTCTATTGTCATGAGTTGAAGAAGGTTATCCAATTACATGTAAACTCCTCTTCATTATCACACCAATGTGAGAGAACTCCTGTGTGCGGTGCAACATAGAGGGAAAACCAGGGAAGATGTAAAGGAAGGCCCTGGCTTTAGGGAAAGGGGTCACCACCTCACACTCACCTGTGGCTGATCCCTGCACTCTCTAATTTCTCTAGATGGCACCCAAGCTGTGACCTCAGGTGAACTCAATGAACTCAGTGAACTCACCTGAGGTGAACTCAATGAACTCAATGCTGGCTTAGGTTATGTGCACACATTGATTATTTGGTTGCAGAAAATCTGCATCTCCTAGCAAAAAAACGCACCAAAAAACGTGATGCGGTTTTGATGTGTTTCTCTGCCAGAAAAAACCCGAATAGTAATACGGACTCCCTTGGGTGTCCGATATGGACCCCTTTTACAGTTTAGGTTCGACCACTACTAGTCAGAATGTTTTCTTTCGTGTATACACACAATGTATTAGGTTTACTGTGTGATATCGTCACATCACATTTCTATAATTGAATATATAAATTGCAAACAAAATGTATTGGTTATTCAAAAGAAAGATAAATTGTGTGCATTAAATTGAATGTACTCCCTGTGTTGTCCCTTATCTTTTTCTGGCTGCAGGTTAGCCAATAAAACGTAAAATAAATCCAACAAAAAAACCCTCACCGTGATAATGGTGAAAAAGAATTATATTTACTGCTCCCATAAAACATTTCATGAAATGTAATAATGTTCAAGAGAAGAAGCCTTTACTTATCTAGCAATCTCATTATAGCAGGCCAGTTTTTTTTAAGCAATTCACACCTGACGTTGTGAAAGCTGGGTCTTGATTACCCTTCAGTGATTTTTCAAGCATGAACGAATGGCTGATGTATTTTTTCTCCAAATTACTTGAAAAACCAATGTTGGAAAAGAACTTCTATATATGCAATACAAAAGGCCATTAGGTGAAGATAAATTAGGTTGGACATTTTTAGTTGTTTAGCAATTTTGGATGTTGCAACTCTTATTCATCCTCATGACAGAACTTTGTCTCTATCTACTGGTAAGTTCTGAGTTATCATAAGAACATTCTGTGGATCAAAATCAAATTATTCATCCAGCATTTCAATGAGCATGCATAGGAGGAGATTCTTCAATGGGCTTTAGCTACAAAACTGTCGCAAAACACTTTGAAAATATACAATTTTATTGCACAATGTGGAGCTGTGCAATAAATTTGGGAAGTGGGCAGGGCTGAGGAGGAGTCAGGATGAAGCATGACAGCAGACGCTCATCAAATTCATCATTATTGCCGACATTTCCTATTTAAGAAATGTTACTCCAGTCCTTGACTGGATAAACATTTCTCGAGAGGCGCATCCAACTAATAAGACGTGTAGAATTCATTTGTTAGTGTGCACCTCTTAAAGCAATGTGCGCCTCTTAAATCACCAATTACCAGGATTTTCCTATATAACCTAAAGTCAGTAGTATATTGGCGCTATCATGCTGATTCTATAAATACCTTTAGTTGTGAGCTAGGATGTATAGGTTTTAGTGAATTTGGTGCATCTTATTCCTGCACGGCACTAATTAAGGCTGGCACACAAAATGCCATTCTTCATGAATTGTGGCCAAACTGTCTAAATACATAACTAACACTATCCAGGGAATTTAATAGACAAATATTGATTTAGATCCAAGCAAAGAAAAGTGAGAGTTGGTGAGAACTACGTGTATCTTATTAAAGTGAACTTGTCAGGTGCAATATGCCCCCAGAATCATTTAAGAAGTTAATACAGTTGAGAAAAGCAGGTGTGTGTTGTTTAAAGGGAAGCTGTCAGGTGTAACATGCACCCAGAACCACGAGCAGTTCTGGGTGCATATTGCTAATCCCAGCCTAACTGTCCGAGCCTATAGTAGCACAGATAAAGACATCTTTAGAAAAAGTATTTGTAAAGATCTTTTATGATATGCTAATGAGCACAGGGACTAGTCGCAAGGGTGTTACTTTCTCCGACTAGTCCGCCCTCTTAGCATGTTAGTACGTCCACTGGGGCGTGATAACATGCTATTCAATGCCCATTGCCCAGCGAAATCAGAGATAACGTGCGTACCTGTGTCCGTTGTCACCAGCTCAGATGCTGAGCTTAGGCTCA
The DNA here is from genome assembly GCF_048569485.1 of Anomaloglossus baeobatrachus. NCBI lineage: Eukaryota > Metazoa > Chordata > Amphibia > Anura > Aromobatidae > Anomaloglossus > Anomaloglossus baeobatrachus. The sequence goes on from NC_134353.1 coordinate 371,617,954, forward strand.
GTGCGCATCATCAGAAGTCTCTGCACTTCCAGTCATGCGCAATAGACTTCTCTTGAAGCTGGGACGCGTATACCCGGCTTCTTAGTGAGCACGAACAGAAGTGCCAGGAGAAGCGCACTGAGCCTAAACCCGGCGTCTGAGTCGATGACAAGGGAAACAGGTATGCGAATCACCGCTGATGACGCTGTGCAATGGGCATTGAATAGCATGTTAGCATGTCCCTGTGGGCGTGCTAACATGCTAAAAGGGTGGACTAGTCGGGGGAAGTAACGCCCTTGCAAATAGTCCCTGTTCTCATTTGCATATCATAAAAGATCTTTAGAAATATTTTTTCTAAAGATCTCTTTATCTATACTAGTGTATTATTATTATTATTATTTATTTATAGAGCACCATTAATTCCATGGTGCTGTACATGAGAAGGGGTTACATACAGAATACATACACAAGTTACAGTAGACAGACTAGTACAGAGGGAAGAGGGCCCTACCCTTGTGGGCTTACATTCTATAGGATTGTGGGGAGGAGACAGTAGGTGGGGTAGTAGGTGGTGTATACAGGAACGGTTAGGCAGGGATTAGAAATATACACCCAGAACTGCTTGTGGTTCTGGTTGCATATTGCACCTGACAGGTTCCCTTTAAACAACACACACACACACACACTTTTCTCACCTGTTTTAATTTCTTAAATGGTGCATATTAAGCTCTGGAAATTTCCATCATAATGATATGTATAATGAATGAATAATGGTGGACAAATGTGCTTATGACAAAATACAATTGCAAGGACCAAAAACTGGAAATGTAATTGTACCATGAAATCGAGTTAGGAAGGTTTTGCAGCATAGTTTGAAGCAGTAGGTAGCGCCGACAAATTTGTATCCAAACATTGTTTGCAACAGCTTCACGCTGTATAGTAAATGTTTTTACCAAAGAAAAGAGCAATAACAGTGAAGCCTGTAAAAACAAGCTTTTATTTCATCTCTTGAGGCAATTATGTAGATTTTCATTGCAGCTTTCATTCATTGCTATAAAAAGAGTGGATATCCTGTGGATATGCCATAAATGATGGGAAGATGAGATGAGAATACTTCCTTTTAAACCACATTAAAATACATTAGTGTCATATGTACTGTGCATTAATGTTTGTGTGTGGATTTGGGTACCATATATTTGTACATGACTCTGCTATTGTTGATTATTCGGTGGTCAAAATAACTTCTCACCTTCTTCCCATGCACTCCCACATCCTACCAACCTACCACATCTGCCCTAATAAAGACAGACTAATTGGATAATATTGGCCACAGCAGCATTTCTTAAAAATAACTACAAACACTTTAAAAAACCTTTTTGAAAAGCGTGGTAAGGTCCTTGAAGCAACAAAAATCTGGTGATCCTAAATAAAAATTGTAAACATGATTACTCCAAGTCGTGACCCACCATTAAGAAAAGAGGTTCCTTCAGGAATACCCAGGGACCCAACATTCCCTTACCATAAGTCCCATAAATCACGAGACCTAATAACTGGGTTTATAATTGAGAGATCCATATCCTGATGGTTTCCCGTGACCAATTTAAACCAACTTCAAGGGTCCTGGCAAATACCACTAGCCACCATGACCCATTAACTAATACACAACAATAGTAAATAGGAAAAACCAACAGGACTTGTCTTGTGGCCCAGAGATCAGGAAACTGGGCATCTCCATCCACACGCTGGCCTTATAAAGCCCTTCAGGTACCCTATTCTTACTACCAAAAATTACTCCCACCTCCCTTGAAACCCTCATGATGCCGGCCTCCGCCCATTGGCCAGTATTGGGGCTCCAGCCTCTACTTGATGCTAGTATCGTCAATTTTTCAATGGTCCAGATACCATCTCGTCTTCTTCCCATGCACTCCCCAATCATACCAACCTAGCACACCTACCCCAATAAAGACAGATTCGATAATTAGATAATATTGTTCACAGCAGACTTTATTAAAAATATCTACAAACATTTAGAGAAAAACATTTTGAAAAGTGTGGTAAGGTCCTTCAAGCTATAAAAGTCTGGAGATCCCAAATAACCATAGTCAACAAAATTACTCCCCGCTATGATCCACTGTCTCGGGAACACCATAATCAAAAAGGGTTCCTACAGGAATACTCAATGCCCAGGGGCCCAACATTCCTTTACTGTAAGTCCCACAAATCACCAGACCATATAACCAAGCTTATAATTGAGAGATTCATATCCTGCTAGATCTCTAGGATTAATTTAAACCAATTTTAAGGACCCGCCAAACACCACAATGAGAGCACTTTGAACATCTGAAATGCTTGAGACCCCTTTCAGTAAACATATTGCCCTTTCAATGCCCTCTTGTATGGCCAAAGCCCACAAAGCAACACTCATGGCATTCAGGTGTATTTTGTCAGCCAATGAAAAGATCCAGGTGATGACCCCGTTAAGGCAAACAAGTTTAGAAATTGCCCTATTTACTACCACTTCTTTAGATGCTAAGCTGTGTATAACCTCGCCCACACCAGGTTTCTGTGTACACTATTCATAGGCAGAAAACTGCCAATCAGTGGGGTGTGTGGTTATACAGATTTCATGAATATGCAGGACTACATTGCAGGTGTTTACTAGACTTTTAGTGATATTTTGTTCTCAGATGAGATAGCAAAAACATGATGACATTCCTTTTAAGCATTTAAAGTAGCTGGCCACTACTAGGACAACCTCATCTCATTCCACATGTACTCACCCTTAAAATGAAAAAGCTTATAGTTATCTCCTGTGCCACGCTGTGTCAGTGGTGTCAGTGCTTGTGTCCCTGGGGCTACGTCATGTGAGCCCCGCTTCCCTCTTCCCTTCCCATCTATAAGTAATCAACAGGAAGTGAGAGCTGCAGGTGGCCACTCCCTTCCTGTTACTTACTTATATGTCTCAAGGCTGGGACAGTGAAGCCAGCGGTGACTGGACGTGGAGCTCGAGTGACATAAAAACGTCATATGAACCTTGGGAACATGAGCACCGTCACCACTGAAACGGCACCGGCAGTAGAGGCGAGTATAAGCTTCTTTTCATTTAATGAAATAATATATGAGGAAAGAGAAGGAGTTGTCCATGTAATGGACAAACCTTTTAAGATATGTTTAGTTAGCATTGTAGTATGGTGTGTAGCTCACTCATCTATATCTTTGTATATTTATAAGGCAGATGCAGAAGACAGTATTTTTGGTCTGTGTGCCATCCAACAAAACATCGGATTGCAATAAGACCAATGTTATGGGGCTGTGCAAAAGTCCGATTTTTTTTTTATTTTTGTTTTCCTCGGACCAAGTCTGTCCGAGAAAAATATCGCAGCATGTAAAAACGTAAATCTGATTGCATTCAGCAATGGAAATCATTGGGTACGTGGAAAACAATCGGACCACACTTAGATGACATCAAGAGCAGCCCAATTTTCGCGGACTGACAGAATGAATATAGAGAATTTTTTTTCTCTCTTTTCCACATCCAAGAAAATCGGATGACACTCTGATCATAGAATGATTTTCTTGGATGACCAAAAAAAAAATAAACGGTTGTCTGCACCTAGCTATACTTAGCAAATAAAACACGTCACTTACCAGACTTGACTTTTATTCTATGAACTTTTGGGCATTGGAGCATTGTTTGTTCTTTTCTGTGGGAGAAGATAAGATTCTGTGTTATTCTTTATGTACATGACTAATTTCTTTTGTATTTAATGTTGTATAGTTATATTTCAAATCAGGGTTTACATAGTAAAAATGCAAATACCATTATACATTACCCAATTTGCCACTTAGACAAGAATAGCTGAGCCCAGACGTTCTGCAATTAATTATAAAAGTTACAAGTTCTGTCTGTGTTAAATCACCATCAATAGTGCCAAAGTGAGTGATGAAAGTATTTATTGGTAAAGCTCCACCGACGACACCACAAATTAATGCTGTGTCACAGCCAAAACACTACAGTGCTGTGATCATAATTGAAGACAAACTAAAACTTCTGGATGCTAGTACAAATATCCAGCACATAACAAGGCTGAATAGTTTCAGCCGAAGAATTTCCACTAATGCTGCTGAAAAATAATGAAAAACGTTGAGATACATTACAAAACTAATGAATTAAAAGGACAGAATGTTATGAAGTTAAGGAAAGTTAAAAGAAGGAAAGAAGAGAAGAAAGAAGAAAAGAGAGCAAAAAAAAGAAGAAAACAGGTTACGGTAACTTACGGACAGGGAGGCTTATATCCCATAGGGACCATAATAGGAGTTGGAAACCTATTAATTAACCTAAAAATGATGTGAACTATGGACAATCCATAAAGTACTGCAATAAGAACCATACCGAATTGAGAGAATCTCAGCAATCATTATTTTCTCTACTATAAGTTCCTCCTTTCTCATTTTCTGAGAAAGAAGCACTCTACTGAATGTTAAGCTGAAACGTAAATAGATGGGTTCTGCGGGAATAGGAAGAAAAATACATTACATATTGTAGATACATTGTAAATGTGAATATATTTCTAAATAACTTTAATCAGAAAATCACTGTTATTCTATTAATGCAGGTAATCACTTTAGTACATTAAAATGGTCTCCATATTTTCACCCTTACAGAAACCTGTCCTAAATATTAATAGGACATGTGCCTTCCTGTGAGCATGTGCAGTAGGAAGCTCTGCGGCTGTGAGTTTAATGGTATCGAAAGGTATGTAGAAACTTATTAGTAATTGCATTCTTTTTATTCCCATAAAACCCCTTTAATCTATTTCCCTGACGAGGATGCATCTCATATATCTTGGCAGGGTGGCAACTAAGTAGTCAAGGACATAAGGGATACAGCCTGGCTACTAATGGCTTGATCACAGCTTCTTTTGAAGCTCAGACTCTGAGCTCAAGACCGGATTAACAAGAACATATTTAATGGTCTGTATACAGACTGCAATGCTCTGACTGACCGCCGGTCTCTTGACCCAAACTTACAGCCTTATATGTAAAACACTTGAACCTTGCCTCTCCCCCCCATCTCATTGTAGATTGTAAGCTCTCACGAGCAGGGTTGTGTTTTTCTTTTTTTCCTCTAAATATTGTATTTCTATAACTATTACTTGTTTGTATATGATCCTCCTGAATTGTAAAGCGCTGCGGAATATGTTGGCGCTATAGAAATAAAGATTATTATTATTATTATGTGTCTAGAGACCAGCAGTCAGCCTGTGTATTGAGCCCTACTGATTATACCTGTATGATCCCGGCCTTAAGATGAGACCAGATTTGCCACTGTCTCTGCAATTAAATTAACGATATACAGTGGAGAAAAAAAGTATTTAGTCAGCCACCAACTGTGCAAGTTTTCCCACTTAACCCCATTACGACCGCCTTACGGAGATAAACGGCGGCAGAATCAGGTCCTTATTCTGATCCGCCGTCTATAAACGGCGGTCAGAAAAAGGTAAATAGCGCCCCCCAGCGTCAGAAAATCTCCGGGGTTTCAGCTACCGGGGGTAGCTGAGACCCTGGAGATCATGATTCGGGCCGGTTTTTCCGGTCCCCGCTCACATGATCACCGGTATACACCGTATACCGATGATCATGTAATAGTAGATCACAGCGCCGGTAAACAATGATTTATCTCCCATCTGGCATGATCAAACATGTCAGCTGGGAGATAAATCTGCTCCCCCGGTCCCCTCCGGTCCCCCGGGGTCGCCGAAGTGCCGACCCCCAACCCCCAACCCCCCCGAAAATCCAAAATGGCGGCGCGCACAGCAGCGCACCGCCCGCATTTCCCCAGTTCCTTTGAATTCTGTTGCATGTGCCATCACACATGCGACAGAATACTGCTCCCCAGGCCCTGCCAGGTCACCCCCTACTCCCACCCCGGTGTTCCCCGGTGTCCCCCGTACCTGTGGGAGCGCTGATCCCCCGCGGCCCCCTCCTCCGGCTCCTTCACAGCAGTGCCAGTCACATGTGCAGAGCGCGGCTGACAGCTTCCTGTGTCTGACTCAGATGCTGGCTGCTGCTGCTACACAGAGTCTGCAGCTGTGACCCGGGGAGGGTGGGTGCAGATTCTTTGCACCCACTCTCCTCAAATGGAAGGTCTGCACTCCTAGAAAATGGGGGACACGTTCCCTGAACGTGCCCCCCATATTCTAGAAGATCGTGGGACTTCCAAAATGGCTTACAGGAGATTTTTTTTTTCCTTTCAATAAATTGGTCAAAGAGGGATGGTTGGGGAGTGTTTTTTCAAATAAAATTTTTTTTGTTGTCAATTTTTTTTTGTATTACTGTCAATTAGTTATGTCTGGTATCAAATAGACGCCGTGACATCACTAATTGCTGGGCTTGATGCCAGGTGACATTACACATCTGGTATCAACCCCATTTATTACCCCGTCTGCCACCGCACCAGGGCGCGGGATGAGCTGGGGCGAAGCGCCAGGATTGGCGCATCTAATGGATGCGCCACTTCTGGGGCGGCTGCGGCCTGCTATTTTCAGGCTGGGAAGAGTCCAATAACCATGGCTCTTCCCACCCTGAGAATACCAGACCCCAGCTGTCAGCTTCACCTTGGCTGGTGCTCTAATTTGGGGGGACCCCACGTTTGTTTGTTTTTTAATTATTATAAATTTTTAAAAAAAAAAACAGCTTGGGGAGCCCTCCAAATTGATCACCAGCCAAGGTGAAGCTGTCAGCTGTGGTTTGCAGGCTACAGCTGTCTGCTTTACCCTAGCTGGCTATCAAAAATAGGGGGGAGCCCACATCATTTATTTTAATTATTTTTTTTTCTTTTTGGGCTAAATACAAGGCTAGGCACCCTTTAGTGCCACATGAAAGTCACTGAAGGGTGCCAGCTTAGAATATGCAGGGGGGTGGGATGTTATATATGTTTGTCATCTATCCATTCATCCATTGTAGCATTTTAGGCTATGTGCCCACAATCAGGGTTTGCAGCGTTTTGGGTGCAGAGTGTTTTTCCTGCGTCTATAACGCTGCATTGTGCAGTAGAAGCACAGTGGAAGGATTTTTAGAAATCCCATGCCCAATGTGCTTCTTTTCTCCACAGCATACATTGACCTGTGGTGCAGCTTCCCGAGCCTCAGCATGTCAATTTATGCTGCGGAGACGAGAGTGTTCTCTGCACGTAGAATAGAACTAAAGTCCACAGCAGCCTGAACCCAAATCGTGGGCATGGGCAGCTGTGTTCTCCCGTGGACAACACTCACATCTCTGCAGGAAGGCTGACACTGTGTACTAGACGACGTGTCGCTGGATCATGGCCACATAGCCTAACAGTGAGAAATTTGTTGCTACAGCAACATTTTTGTGAAGTACCTGTGGAATCAAAATGCTTACTATACTCCTGAATAAAATCCTTGAGGGGTCCAGTTTCCAAAATGGGGTCACTTGTGGGGGTTTCTGCTGTATAGGCACCCAAGGGGCCCTGCTAATGTGATATGGTGTGCGCAATTTATTTCAACTTTTCCAAAATTCAAATGGTGCCCCTTTCCATTCCAAGCCCTCCCATTTATCCAAACAGAGGTTTTTGGCCACATGTGGGGTATCCCTGCGCTCACAAGAAATTGGATAACAACCTGTGGGATCCATGTTTTGTTGTTGCCTCTTGAAAAAGTGAGAAATTTGATGCTAAATCAACATTTTTGTGAAAAAATGAAAATTTTCAATATGACAATGTAACGTTATCAAAGTCTGTGAAGTACCTGTGGGTCCAAAATGCTCACTATACCCCTAGATAGGAGCCTTAAGGGGTCTAGTTTCCAAATGGTATCACTTGTGAGGGGTTTCTGCTGTTTAGGTACCTTAGCGGACCTGTAAATGCAACATGGTGCTCGCAAATCTATTTCAACCAAATTTGCTTTCCAAAATTCAAATATTGCTACTTTCGTTCCAAGCCCTCCCATTTGTCCAAACAGGGTATTAACGCGTTCATAAGAAAGTGGGTAACAAGTTTTGGGGTCCATTTTGTTGTGTTATTTCTTCTAAAAGTGAATAAATTTGGGGTAGAGCAACATTTTAGGTAACATTTTATTTTTTGCTTTTTTTCATTCCACATTGCTTTAGTTCCTGTGTAGCACCTGAAGGGTTAATAAACTTCTTGGATGTGGTTTTGAGTACCTTGAGGGGTGCAGTTTTTAGAATGGTGTCACTTTAGGGTATTTTTTGTCACTTAGGCCTCTCAAAGTCACTTCAAATGTGATGTGGTCGCTAAAAAAATGGTTTTGTGAATTTTGTTGAAAAAATGTGAAATTGCTGATGAACTTTGAACCCTTCTAACTTCCTAACCACAAAAAATTTTGTTTCAGAAATTGCGCTGATGTAATGTAGACAAGTGGGAAATGTTATTTATTAACTATTTTGTGTGACATAACTCTCTGGTTTATGGGCATAAAAATTAAAAGTTTGAAAATTGCAAAATTTTAAACATTTTCATCAAATTTCCGATTTTTTTACAAATAAAAGCAAAAAATATCGTTCTAAATTTATAACTGTCATGAAGTACAATATGTCACGAAAAAACTATGTCAGAATCACCAGGATCCGTTGAAGCGTTCCAGAGTTATAACCTCATAAAGGGACACTGGTCAGAATTGCAAAAAATGGCCTGGGCATTAAGGACAAAACTGGCTTCGTCCTTAAGGGGTTAAACAGATGACAGAGGCCTGTAATTGCCATCATAGGTAGACCACAACTATGAGAGACAAAATGAGAAAACAAATCCAGAAAATCACCTTCTCTGATTTGGAGAAGAAAAAAACACAGAATGCAAAATTTTCCTCCAAGAATTGGATGGCACTTGGTCATTCTTCTCTATGGGTCCATGGAAAAAATCTGACCACACTCAAATGACATCCGATTGTGGTATAATGACCTAATACAGAAGGTGGAGAATATTTTTTTATTATTCTCCACCTCCGAGGAAAACTGATCCCACACTCTGGTCAGAGTCTGATTAGCATAATTGGACTGTTTGTCTCAGATGGAGACAAAACAGTTGTGTACACCCAGCCTAAGGGTAGATTCATACGACCCTTTATTCCATCTGTGAAAAATGGTCCAATAATACTAATCAGACTCTGACCAGAGTCTGATCAAAGTGGGATTCATTTTTTAGAGGTGGAAAAAAGCAGATCTACAGAAAAGTATCTTTTGTAATCATTGCAGGTGACTTTGTGCTTTTCTGAATCATCTTTTTGTCTTGATTTAAAACATGCATATAGTTTTTCTGTAGCACGTATAGTTTCCGTGGAGCAGCATCATTATTATAAGGTATAGGAAATATACTGGCGACATTAAGAAAACAGTGATTTACATATAAAAACACATGCTTAACCCCTTAACGACCCATGACGTACTAGATACGTCATGGATCGTGTGCCGGTAAGCCCCGCCCCCTGCCGCCGGCAGGCGGCGGCGATCGGCGCACATATCAGCTGTTATCAACAGCTGATATGTGTGCCTGCTAGCCGCGGGTGGAATCGCTTCCACCCGCGGCCATTAACCCCTTACATTTCGCTGCCAAAGTCTTGGCAGCGATATGTATATGGGCGCCGCCATGACAGTGACTTACCCCGCCCCCACCGGAAGTCACGTGACATGATCACGTGACTTTCGGCGGTTGCCATGGTAGCACAGGGTCATGTGATGACGCCTGTAGCTAACATGAGTCACTTCCTCTCAATGCCGGAATACTGCCGGCATTGAAAGTGAAGCAGCAAATCTGCAGTTCTCAGCTCTGTAGCTGAGATCTGCAGATAGTGCAGAGCGATCGGATTGCTGATCGCAATAGCCCCCTAGGGGGACTAGTAAAATAAAAAAAAAAGTTTTAAAAAATTAAAAAAAAATAAAAAAACCTAAAAGTTCAAATCACCCCCCTTTCACCACATTGAAAATTAAAGTGTTAAAAAAATAAAAAATACACACATATTTGGTATCGCCACGTTCAGAAATGCCCGATCTATCAAAATATAAAATCAATGAATCTGATCAGTAAACGGCGTAGCGGCAAAAAAATTCCAAACGCCAAAATTACGTTTTTTGGTCGCCGCAAATTTTGCGCAAAATGCAATAACAGGCAATCAAAACGTAGCATCTGCGCAAAAATGGTACCGTTAAGAACGTCAGGTCGAGACGCAAAAAATAAGCCATCACTGAGCCTCAGATCCTGAAAAATGAGAACGCTACGGGTTTTGGAAAATGGCGCAAAACGTGCGCCACGTTTTTTGGACAAGCTTGTGAATTTTTTTTAACCCCTTAGATACAAGTAAACCTATACATGTTTGGTGTCTACAAACTCGCACCGACCTGAGGCATCATACCCACACATCAGTTTTACCATATAGTGAACACGGTGAATAAAATATCCCAAAAACTATTGTACAATCCCACTTTTTTTGCAATTTTTCCGCACTTGGAATTTTTTTGCCGTTTTCCAGTACACTATATGGTAAAACTTATGGTTTCATTTAAAAGTACAACTCGTCCCGCAAAAAACAAACCCTCATATGGCAAGATTGATGGAAAAATAAAAAAAGTTACGCCTCTCGGAAGAAGGGGAGCAAAAAACAAAAACGCAAAAACGGAAAGTGCCCGGGGGCTGAAGGGGTTAAAAACCTTAAACAGTTTTTATTGAACCAAAATAATTTCACATGCAAAATAGAAACCAAAATATGAGCAAAAATTAAAAGGGCTTGACATTAGACTGTTGTTGATAGGATTTTTCAGGGTTGTCCCCATATAACATCCAACAGAATCTGCCATCATTGAGTCATTCCAAAAACCCTAGTAGCGGTGTTCCATTACTTTAATGTCCTAGTGAAACCGCTCGCCTTTTTCATCACTTACATCTCCAAGATTATGAGGGAAGAAATCTAAATGTGAATGCAAAAAGTGCATTTTCAGAGACACGCGACATCCAAGACACTGGGATGCCTTTAGCAGTTCCTCAAAACCTTCAACATATTCTGGAGATTTATTTTTTTCCTAAGATGTTTTCACAGATCCAGTTGAAGCTTTTCCAAAATCTCAATTCCTTATCACTTAGAGTTCTTTCAAACACATCATCTCTCATAAGCTCTCTGATCTGAGGACCAACAAATACCTCTTCCTTCAGCTTTGCTGGTGAAATGCTGGAGAATTTCTGTGTAATGTACTGGAATCACTGTGAATTTGTCTTTGCCATGGCTTTTGCAAAGTTTTTAATCAATGCCAACTTTAGATGTAGTGAAGGAAGAAAGGTTTATGTTGGAGCAACTAAAGGATTATCCTGAACATTGGTTCAGTTCTTCAAAGAGGCCATTCACTAGTCACAGTGCACCATTAGTCCATCAACTGTGAAAAATTGTGTTAAAGGGTTACTTCTGTTTCGATAATAACACACTTTGACATCATCATAAAGAAGATTCTTCTGTATCAACCTAGATGCAAGAAGTTCAGCTTTATCTTTTGACAATGAAAGGTCTCTGATGAGATCATTTAATTCATGTTGAGTAAAGCATTCTGGCTGCTTGGGTGCTCCATCAGGTACATACTCATCTTGACTTGAGATCTCCATGTTTTCTCCAGTAGCTTCAGCTCCATAGTCTTCATATTCTACTTCATTTTCATCCAATCCAGACAACGGTGGTACAAGAACTGGCAAGGTCCCATCATGTGGAACTGGCCTAATCACAGATTCAAGTTCAGGTTAATTAATCTTATATTTGTTCTTTGCAGAAAAGCCCCTCAGTTTGACAAAACAAAAGTAGCAGTCATCACTATGATTTTTGGGTTCTCTCCAAATCATGGGAACAGCAAATGGCATAGCCACTTTCCTATATATTCAACCAGTCACGAAGACCATTTGAACAACTTGAGCATATCACATGAGGGACCCCTCATACATTGAAAAGACAAAAATAACGTAATAACAAAAATACTTCTATCTCAGAAACTTTGTGCGATAGAGCAAAATTAAGCATATTTTTTGGAATCAGGACATCAAACTCCATAAAACAGACATACTACCTTTGCTCATAATTTTTTTGTATTGACCAGTGTAATAAAAAAAAAGCTTCTTTACCTTCTCCATTATTACAGTCTGCAAAAATCGGACTACTCTCAGATGTCATCAGCGCAATCTGATTTTTTTCCACAGACCCACAATCTTGAATGGCTGAGTGCCAGGAAATTCTCAGAGGAAAAACGTGCGTGCTGTGATTTTTTTCAGAAACCAACTTGGTCAGAGAAAAAAATTTGTCATCTGCACTACCCAAGTGAATAACACTGATCTGAGTGCGATATATTTTTTTTAACGGATAGTATTTGCACCAAAAATACAATAGTGTGCACAAGTCCTAACCGTGAGTTTGGCTCGGGTCATGAATACAGCTCCAAATGTTGTATCATTTTGAAGATGACAATTTTGCAGCTTTGATTTAGGCTGAGACACAGCTCATTAAAATGCCACCCTCCTTTAGACCTGAAACACACTTCCGCATAAAAAATGTACGTGTCTCACGTTCCATTTTTCGGGTCCGTGCTCGTTTTTTTTATGGGCGTTTCTCCGGTACGTGTGACATCCGTGTGATGGAGTATGCTTGCCGTGTGTGCGTGTGGAATGTCCATGTATGCGTACGTGTCATGTCCGTATGGTGTCCGTATGTGTTGATCTGTGTGTGTTGTAAAATGTCGTTGCTACATACCCGCTGACAGCCGACACAGACAAAGACGAGCGATGAGAATGAACTTGGGCGAACCTCACCCGACGTCATTGTCATACCATGGCTCTGTTTGTGTGTGGCGTCCTGATTAGCGGTCACCCGTGTTGGAATCACCGGTGACCGCTAATCCTCTGAGTGACTGAAGTTAGCGGCGACATTTGCGCTGCCGTCACTCAGGTTACCCGCGGCTAGCTGGAGTCACCCACCCGACACCACAACTCACCTGTGACTTCTTCGCTGATCGCGCAGCTCACTTCAGACACTTGGGTGACTCGCTGTGACTCACTGTCACAGGTGGAGAATCCAGTGGTGGCCGCGAGTAACCTGACTGACGTCATCGGTGATCGCGCGGCTCACTTCAGTTGCTGCTTGGAGGTGATAGAGAGCGGTCATTGTGTGTGGCCGCTCCTGTCACCTTCATGTAGCAGAGCTGAGAGCGTCGTGGGACATCCATGGATTACGGCGGACCTGGATGGGATTTTTGGTTTTATTAAATTGGTAAATGAGGGTGTTTGTTTGTTTTAATTATTATAAATTAAGGATTTTTTGAATGTGTGTGTTTATTTAATTTTAATAACAGGTTAAACATGGAGGTTATCTTGGGGAGACGGTTGCCATGATGAACCTAGGACTTAGTGGCAGCTATGGGCTGCTGCCATTAACTCCTTATTATCCCAATTGCCACCGCACCAGGGCAATTCGGGAAGATTCGGGTAGAGTCCCGGAAATGTCGCATCTAATGGATACGGCTTTTCCGGGCGGCTGCTGGCTGATATTGTTAGGGTGGTGGGCTCCCCATAATGTGGGGCTCCCCATCCTGAGAATACCAGCGTTCAGCCATGTGACTTTACCATGGCTGGTATCAAAAATGGGGGGAAAGCACGCTGTTTTTTTTAATTACTTATTTATTTATTTTACTGCACAATGTAGACACGCCCACTGGATGCTGTGATTGGTTGCAGTGAGACAGCCGTCACTCAGCGTGGGGGCGTGTCTGAATGCACCCAATCATAGGCCTGGCAGGCGCGGGAAGGCAGGGAATAGTAGATTGAATAATGAGCGGCCGGCATTTTCAAAATAATTAAAACCGCCGTATCTTTTGCACAGCTGTTCTTTGCTATGCTGGTGATCGGGGATCGGTAAGTAATGGACAGGGGGAGATACAGACCGACCGACAAAGGAATATTGACTGACAACCACAGAAAATAAGGTAAATTGACTGACAACTAAATTAAAAATAGATTGACCGACATCGCTAACTTAAAAACGCACACGGACAGTACGTGTAGCACACGGACATGCTACGTGTGCCGTCCGGTCAGCCACGGACCCATTGACTTTAGCGGGTCCGTGCCTGCGTGATGCTGGCGAAAAACGGACATGTCGACCGTGTGGGAAAACGCACACACATACAAACGTGTGGTTTTACGTGTGTGTGCCTGCTACCATAGGGTAGCATTGGTCTACGTGTCTCCGGTACATGGAAAAACGTACCAAACACGTACCGGCGGCACGGATGTGTGTCGGAGGCCTTAGCCAGTAGAAAAGGGAAGGGGCTGTGGGGGGAGCTGACAGGTCACAACAGAGACAGGAGAACAATGATATAAAATCTCTTGTCCATGAATAAGCATATGTGTGTAGCATGTGTATCACAGCAGCAAAGGAAAAAAATATTAGAAATAAAAAAAATTATAAATAAAATAGTAATTTTTTTCCTTACAGTCCTTCATTACAGAAAAAAATACATATTTGGCATCATTATAATGACTCGAACTATAAAACTAATTCTTCCCTTAGCTCTCTCCATGAACACCATAAAAAAATAACCAGAATCCATAACGACCCAAACTATAAAATGTGCACGCAATTTATCGTACCTAGTAAACACCATTAAAAACCAAGGCCAAAATTGCAATTTTATGACTATTTCACTTACGAAATTAAAGAAAAGCACTGAAAAAGGCTCCTAAATGTCAAAATGGTGCCAATAAAGACTATATTTCATCACACAGAAAAAAAGAAAAAATAAGCCATAATATAGCTCTGATGATAAAAATAAAAGTTAAAACTTGTATATGGTGACACATAAAAGCATTATTTTGGAAAAATTAAATGTTACTGTTTGTAAAGTTGGTATCTCTTTAATTGTACTGACCCATAGAATAAAGTTAAAATGTCACAAGTTTAAAAAAACAAAACAAAAAAACAACAGGGCAAAAATTTGCAATGTTCCCTTTTTTCCTTATGCTGCAAATAAAATTACTAAAGACACTTCAGGGTTTACAATGGTAATTACACCCCTTGATAAATGCTTTTATGGGTATAGTTTCCAAGTTAGGGTCACTTAGGCTATGTGCACACAGTGCGTTTTTCACTGCGTTTTTGCGCGTTTTTGGCCTTAAAACTGCATGACTTTGCTTCCCCAGCAAAGTCTATGGGTTTTCATTTTTGCTGTCTGCACACAACTTTTTTGTTAAGCTGCGATTTTGAGCTTAAAAAAAAATGGACATGTCAATTCTTTCCTGCGTTTTTCTGCGTTTTCCCCCCATGCAATGCATTGGAAAAATGCAGAGATCAAAAATGCAGCAAAATGCTGCCAAAAACGCACCAAAACGCGGTAAAAATGCATGCTTTTTTTCCCCCGCGTTTTTTTGCCGCGGGTGCGTTTGTGCGTTTTTAGCGGCCACAAACGCACAAAAACACGTCAAAAAAACGCAGCGTGTGCACTGGGAGTTTCCACTGCATTAATCCTTCAGCGACTCTGTAAATGAGATATGGGCCAAAAGAGTAGAATGCAACCATATATAGGTGTCACGGTACAGTGACGGAGGGGAGAGAGGGAAGTGGATCCACTGTTCCCAGAACCTGGCTTACCCTGAGAAGGGTGTGACTAAGTACCTACCCAGTCTTCACCAAAGCCTCAGCATATTGTGACACAGAAGCAGGGATGCACTGCGACTAGGAAGGGATAGGAAAGGGCAACCCCTGACACTTGCCCTCAGCAGCCCTGAGCTCCCTGACGTCCCTAGATGGGTTCTTTCATCGTGCGGCAATCACGTTCCTATCCGTCTTTTCCTGAACACAAACCTGCCTAGTGCGCAGGTCAGCGGGAATGCTAGTCCCACTCTAGGTTAAAGACACAGAAAGGATAAGACAAACATGGGTAAAAGAAACATCAATTGTACAAGGTACGCCAAACAGGAAGGAGTAAAGTGGAATAGACAAGTGAGGTAAATTAAAATGGGATTAAAGGAAGGGTAAACACCACACAACGGCCACGCAGTAACGGCTCCCAAAATGGCACCTAGGTCCTCAGCTCACAATTTCAATCTTGAGGCTTGCTTTAGCAGGGCTATCACTGACAACTCCCAAAGTGGAGAGGGGAGTACTTATAATGGAGGTGAATGGGAAACTCGGAACAGCTGAGGCCTGGCTTTTTATCCAGCGTTAGCAAACCAGACAAACTTATTAATTCTTGCAGCATCAGAACCAGGGGAATCAGCACAGTTAGCAGAGTTAACCCGCGCAAGTGTGTGTATAGCCTTGTTTTGCAATATCATGACACCAGAAATAGAGGAGACCACTCTCCGGCATGGTACCCTCATGACAATAGGGCACTGCCATAGTTAACTGAAATTAGGTAACTAATTGTAGGGTGCTTTTTTTTTTTGTACATGTCAAAAGGCCAAAATTGTCCTGACTATTAGAGCTGTTAAGGCTAAAATTCATCAGTGTTTACATCAGAATTGTGTTTTAAAATATTTTGAAAAGTTGTGATTTATTAACAATAATATACAAATTTCCAGTCCTAATGAATGGGTTCCTAAATGTCAAAAAACCCAGGCGGCAAAAAGGAACAATCAGCTGGAAAGTAACTGTACATTTCTTATGTCCTACATTTGCCTCACCTGGTCAGATGGGCATTACTTTTCTCTTGCTTACACGATGACTGACATAGTAACTGCAGTGATAAGTCTAAACCAAGTCACCCCTTTCCTATCCCATAGCACAAGAAAGGAATGTGTCTACCATCTTGGAAGCTAGAAAAACAGCAACATCTAGTTCGTCGATAGTGGTCTCTTAGCCAAGAATATTGTGACCCAAAGGATTTTGGGTCACAATGTAGTGTCCAGTGTCAGAAAGCTGGGCTTGTGTCCTAGTTCACAGGTCTTCCAGCAGGACAATGACCCCAAGCATACTTCAAGAAGCACCCAGAAAGGGATAGGAAAAAAGCCCTGCAGAGTTCTGAAATGGCCAGCAATGAGTCCGGATGTAAATCCCATCAAACATCTGTGGAGAGATTTTAAAATTGCTGTTGGGAGAAGGCACCTTTGAAATAAATGAAACAGTTTGGAAAAGAAGACTGTTCCAAAATTCCAGTTGAAAGGTCCTAGAAGCTTGTTGATAGTTATAAGAAGTGATTGATTGTAGGTACTTATTTCAAACTGTGTGTTCAACCAAATAAGTTGAAGGTGCCAACAATTTTGTTTGGACCATTTTGGGGTTTCATGTGAAGTTATGTCCAATTTGCCTTTTTCTCTGGTTTTTTTTGTGTTCCAATAAGGAAATAAATGTCATGAGGGTACCATGTTGGAGAGTGGTCCCCTCTATTTCTGGTGTCAGGAGATCAAAGCACAGGGCTACATGCACAGTTATACAGTTTAATACTGTTAACAGTACAGATTCCCCTGGGTCTGGTGCTGTGAGGGTGAAGTAGTTCTTCTGATCTCCTTATTCAGGATGAAAAGTCAGGCCTCAGCTGTTCTGAGTTTCACCTCTGCTATAAATACTCCCCTCTCAGCTAAAGGATTTGCCAGTGATAGCTCTGCTTAGTTAGCCTCTAGACTGAATTTGTGAGCTGAGGACCTTGAAGTCATTTTTTGAGCTGTAGTTGGAGTTTGCTGTGTGGAAGTTGTGTTGTGTTTTCCCTGTCTTTAATCTCATTTCCCTTTGTATGGCTTGTCCACTGCACTTTACTCCTTCATGTAGTTTGGAGTGCTTGTACAATTGCTGTTTATTTTACCCCTGTCTGTCTTATCATCTGTGTCTTTACCTAGAGTAGGTTTGTGTTCAGGGAAACACAGGGATAGGAACATGATCATGCACACGGTGAAAGTGTAAAGTGCCAGGGAGGGTCAGTCATGGGCAAGAGTCCTCAACCCACCCCAGCACAGTACAGACACAGGTAGAGTGGTGTAAGGAGTGTGGATGTGATACCTTTCTGGTGCTGTCCTTCTAAGTCCCGTTCACTTCCATAGGCCTTGCACCCTGTACGATCAGAAAGGAGACGACCACCAGGTAAAACTTACATAACTTTCTCCCCAAAATCCTATAGAATATAAGCCCGTAAGGGCAGGGTCCTCTTCCCTCTGTATTAGTCTGTCTACTGTAACTTGTATATGTATTCTGTATGTAACCACCCTTCTCATGTACATCACTATGGAATCAATGGCGCTCTATAAATAAATAATAATAATAGTAATAATAATAATAACTTTACAGAATAAATGTTTAACAGTTGCGTTCACTTTTCTGAAGGCAGATTCATCATCATCATCATCATCATCATCATCATCATCACCACCATTTACAGTTATTCGTTTCTGTATCTGGTTCAGCTCTACAGTGATAGCCACTATGAGACGACTTATCCTCCTGTTCCTGACCTAATCCCTCAGCATGATGGCAGATCATTTATTTCCTCATACACTGTAACCTTCGAGCAGGGCCCTCACTCCTCTTGGTATCTTAATTTTGTTATTTTGTATTGTCTCATATTATCTGTACATGTCCCCTCTGAATTGTAAAGCGCTGCGGAATATGTTGGCGCTATATAAATAAAACTTATTATTATTATCATTCCCTCAGGTACTGACAGGTGGCAGTCTTAGGTAGGGGTGCCCAACTTCTCTTCTCTCTGCTCCCTGGTCTTACACTTCACTGCAGACGAGCTCCCTTCTTTTCTGGATCCTCCTCTCTTCTCACTTCTCCAATCCTGTCTCTGTCACCTCCACTCCGCTTCGTCCGACCCTGTAGGTCCTCTCTTTCTTGTTTTGCTCACTCTTCCAACCTTTCCCTATCTGACTCTACCCTGGCCAATTCTGCCCTATATCTATTCCTGTGCTGGTGAACCACCTCCTCACTTAACCCCTGCTACCTTGTCACTTCCAATCCATCTCTTCTCACTAAGGGACCCAGGAAACAGTGACATCTGGTGGCAGTCGGGCATATTACACAGGAGGTGATGTCATACAATGCAATGCAGTAAAAGAAAACACACATATACTGTGCAATACCACAAGTCACCAGCTCAAAGTGGGGGCAGTAGGGCACTGGACAACCTATTACAAAAGAACCCGTCTAGGGATATCAGATAGCTCAGGGTTGCTGATGGTAACTGTCATGGGTTGCCTCTCGCTATCCTCCCCTAGTGGCAGTACATACATTCCCCTGTCTGGCCTTGCGCCAATCTTTGTGGAGTGCGACAACCAGAAGGTGCTCTGCAGTGGTACCTGGAGCCTATAGTCAGATAAGTCCATCCTCATCATCATAGGTTCTAGTGAAGACTGGGAAGGCACTTAGTCATGCCCCTCTCAGAGTAAGCCTGGTTTTGGAAAAACGTTGTCTATGGCCTTCTCTTTCCTCAATCAGTGTACCGTAACAATAAATATGTGTATGAGAAAACATGTGTAATTGAAATAATTTTCTGGGAGAAATACTTCATTTTCTGGAACAATTATACCTGGAAAGGCACTGCTGTTATTGCAAACCTTTGACTTTTAATAAGCAAACAATAATCTATATGAAAGTTTTTAGACATTTAATTAATTTCATAAAAACCAAATAATTTTCTTTATTGAATGCATATTGCAGTATTTTATGACCAAAACAGTCAGTTTGCCAGGGACAACAGACAATCCCAACTGTCTACGTAATCCACAAAGAGAAAGATGAGACACAATGGGGTGTCTTACTTCTGTATTTTACCACTGTTCTCTATTTCATTTTAAGACTCTCGCCAACTTCTTTTGTTTTGAATTTCGTTCTTTTTACAATTGTTTTTCATACATTGCAGAAACGTCTGGGAAACCAGTCCTGCAAATAGTTGTCAATGTTGGATTTTTCACATACTTAGATTATAAGTGAGGTCACACAATGCAGTATAATTCCCATAAACATACGTAGATTATGTTTTACACAGAATGGTAACCTGAGTAGTAGACACCATATTGGAAGAGCTTAAATTTACAAGCACAAAAATCCAGCTGCTGTGGAGAAGAAGGCAGCTCGGGTACATCACAGAAATCTACTAGCAGCTGTTGTTCTTGGCAACTTCTTAAGACATAAGCTTTCTAGATTAGCCCTCCCTCTACATCGGCATCTGTATAAACAAGAAAAGTTAATTCTCTACAACGCTGGAAAATAGTGTTGGAGATGCTGGAGAATAAAAATCTACAAAATAATGTCATCATCTAATAAGGAAAAAGATGTATCATCATATATCAAATTGTTGCCAGTAACCTGTAGAGACAATGAAGCCATGACCATCGTAACTATTTCTATTACATATTAGTATTCATAATTCGTTATTACACACCAAAGAGGGGCTGGACGTCTAATTTTCCTTCCAAGTCAATATACTCTTAAAGAGAATGTGTAATTTGAAAATGTATTAAAAAAGGAAAAACATTTCCCTGCTTACCTTCTTAAAAATTACAACTTTTATAGATGGTTCATTCATGAATTATACTCGGTGCAAGGGAACAATCCAGAGCCGGCTAATGGGTGCAATATACTGAATCAAATCCAACTGATTTAAAATCCAGTGTAATGAGTAAAAAATGTATAAACATCCCAATTTCAGAAAAATCTAGCCATTCTTTCCTATGAATTTTGAACCTTCGACTTTCAATTTTTTTTAGTGATGAAAAAAACCCTTGAAAGTCAATTAGAAATATCTAAGATAGTATGGCTATATTTTTCTGAACTTGGGATGTTTGTACATTTCTTATTCTGCGATGGATTTTAAACTATATGAGGAGGGATAGAAAGATTTCATAGAGAAGAAGAGTGCTGAAAGTTTGTTCACTTGTTATTTTGATTCAGTCATTTGAAAATGACCTATTGTTTATTTCAAATTTTATATTTTTAATATTTTTTTTTTTACTACTTTTGATTTTTTTTACATTTTATACAATGAATTATTTTAAAGAAAAATCCTTTGAAATACTAGGAGTGATATACTTTTGTCATTCTTGGGACATAGCATTTCAATTGATTTTTCTGGCTAACACGGTACCACAATATTACCTTGTATTGCATATTGAAGGAAAAATCCTGAAATTTGGTCATTTTCATACTAGCCACTAAGCTTAAAGGGAACGCACGGCCTAAATCAAAAAGTCCGAAGTCCGTCTATGTGACTGCAGACTTATGAATCCTCTCAGCGCACAGTGTGTTTTGCCAGTTTCATCATAGGGAACAGTGGTCATGTGTGGGAATATGCATTGAGCGAGGCATCACCCCTCTAGTTGGAATCTGGCAGGTAGTCTTCAAATCACATACTCGCGGCCATGTGACCACTGTTCCTGGCTCTGAAATTGGTGAATCCTCACAGTGCACAGGACGTTGTGAGGATTCATAACTCTGCAGTCACATAGAGTGACTGCCGACTTGAATTTAGACTGGACAACCCTTTAATACTAGACTCATGCTTTTGATCTATAAGATATCACCCTTCAGTAGTCATTATGATTGCAGGCAGGATTAAATTGATAGATCCTGTGTTATTTAATGTATCTATCGTTTGCAAATGTAAGCCCGCAAGGGCAGGGTCCTCTTCCCTCTGTACTAGTCTGTCTATTGTAACTTGTATATGTATTCTGTATGTAACCCCTTCTCATGTACAGCACCATGCAGTCAATGGTGCTCTATAAATAAATATTAATAATAATAAAAAACAAATCTCACCCCTCCTCGCACAATGACCTTCTGCACAGATCACAGAACATGCCTAAAAATACACTTAAGCTGGGGTCACACTAAACGACAGCGACAACGACGTCGCTGTTACGTCACCATTTTTTGTGACGTAGCAGCGACCTTGTAAGTCGCTGTTATGATCGCTGCTTAGCTGTCAAACACAGCAGCCGAAGCAGCGATCATAACGACAGTGCTGCAACATGTGCAGAGAGCAGGGAGCCGCGCACACTGAGCGCTGGCTCCTTGCTCTCCTAGCTACAGTACACATCGGGTTAATTAACCCGATGTGTACTGCAGCTACATGTCACAGTGCAGAGAGCAGGGAGCCGCGCACACTGCTTAGCGCTGGCTCCCTGCTCTCCTAGCTACAGTACACATCGGGTTAATTACACGATGTGTACTGCAGCTACATGTGCACAGAGCAGGAGCCGGCATGGCAGCGAGAGCGGCAAAGGCTGGTAACTAAGGTAAATATCGGGTAACCACCTTGGTTACCCGATGTTTACCTTGGTTACAGCTTACCGCAGCTGCCAGATGCCGGCTCCTGCTCCATGCTCGCTTCATTTCGTCGCTCTCTCGCTGTCACACACAGCGATCTGTGCGTCACAGCGGCAGAGTGACGACCAAAAAATGAAGCTGGACATTCAGCAACGAGCGGCGACCTCACAGCAGGGGCCAGCTCGTTGCTGGATGTCACACACAGCGACAGCGATGGGACGTCGCTGCAACGTCACAGAAAATGGTGACGTAGCAGCGACGTCGTTGTCGCTGTGTGTGACACCACCTTTATAGAAGTCAGAACCTGTCTATAGCCATCCATGGTCCATGTAGCATATCTCTTAATGCTGATAATGGCAGTTTAGGCAAGATAACCACCCTACAATTATGTAAATAAAATAAAATCATAAAGTTTATAACCAGAAAATAAAACAGATTAGAATACTATCAGTATCTGGATTTTTATTATTCTAAAATATTATAGTGTGATACATTCCATTTAAAGGAACAATGACGTTTCTAATATGCATCTATAGTTTTGAGTAGTAATTTGATCTCTATAAGGCCCGTTTCACACGTCAGTGAAAAACACATACGTTTTTCACTGACGTGTAAAACACGCACATGTCCCTCAGTGTTCCGTGATTCACGGCACACGTGGGTTGTCCATGTGCAATCCGTGATCCGTGATTGCATATGGACAATACTCACCTGCCTTCACTGCTGCTGTCCATGGTGCTGAACTCCTCGGCTCTGCAGTGTCCGCCCACTGCTCTCAGCACCTACTTCCTGGTCGGGTTTTCCTGCTCTCATGAACATTCATGAGCCAGGCAGGAGCTGCCGAGAGCAGAGGCTGCACAGCGAATCGCAGGCAAGGTAAGTTGAAAATATTTAATATGTCCGTGATTTTCTTGTGTTTCACTGATCACACACGGATCACACCATAGTGTGGTCCATGGGTCATCAGTGATGCCAGAAAAAAACTGACTTGTCTCCGTGCAGAGTCACGGCCACACGTGCACGCTGCACGGAGACACGTTCAGTGAAAAATCACTGATGTTTGAGCAGACCCATTGATTATAATGGGTCTGCGTATGTCAGTGATTCTGGTACATTTTAAAAAAAGCACAAACGTGCCAGAATCACTGACGTGTGAAACAGGCCTAAGAAATATGCACAGAGTAACGCTCCATGAAGGAAATTATTAAATTGGCATCACATACAACAAAATATATAAGTTTAAAACAAGGCAAGCCCCTTGTAGAGCTTTGGCTTCATTCACACCCTGTCTACATTAAACTTTGCTGTATGGATGGCCTGTGCATTAGGGAAAAAAAAACAGGTAAAACTAAAATATGTAGATGTGTTTTTAAGTATGAATGTTGTCCTTTGAAGATCCAGGATCAACATCCACTGGATGCTATGGCTATGAAAATGGTAAAAAATAACTAGCTATTAATACGATATAGACAGCAAACATACATTTGCAAACATTCTTTAAACAGAGAATCCAGAAATGAGCGATAAAGAATACTTTAGTGTCAGTATCTGAGAAGCAAACGGTAAATCAAGCCAATTATGGTATTCACTCAAGATTGTCAACTCTGCCTCACTGCACCCATTTCTAGATTTTAAATAAGGTCATGGTTGGCTTCCACACAGTTATTCCCTCTTTGACATGCTAGGGTGTAAATCTATCACAAAGTGAAATACTATTTCTTCAGCCATGAATATGTTTTTTAAAATTATAAAAATCTCCAAACGTGCTTGTCATATTCCCATGGAAATGCCGTAAGTAAAATTCGTAGCTGGTGGCTTTATCTACCAACAGTCTTAAAAAAAGTGATTAAATTAAAATACTGTATGTAAACTAAAAGAAATAGCCTGATAGACATTCAATCCTGTTTTACTAGTCCAGGTGTACTTACAGGATAAATATGGAGCATTTGAGTGCAGGCTTCTTTTTACTGGTAGTAAAGCAACACTCCACTCTGCTTAGAGGGTATTCCATAATTAAAGCAAGCAAAAACTATTGAAAAGCAGAGATGATACCTTAAGAACAGAATACCATATAAAAATAAATATTCTTATCATTAATGATGGGTGAGCATGCTCGGTATTGCTCGGTACTTGATTGGTGCTTGCGGTGCTCAGTCGATTATCGCAGGTACTTAGATGTATTGCCCATGAAACATCGGCCACAAATCATAGGCTCTCTTCACTGAATAATGCGAGCCGGCACCACAGTGAGAGCCACTTGCAGTCTTTGAATGGCTCTGAGGGTTAAAACAATGTTATCGGATGCAGTGTGTCCAAAAAGAAAAAAAAAAAAAGACCCTCCCACCGGAAATGCTCTTTTTATGTATGGCTGCCCAATAATTGTCTTCCATGATACTTGAGCCCGTCCGAGCGTTTGACGAGCTCGACTCGAGTAACGAGCACTTGAGCATCGTAGTGATCACTCATCATTTCAAGTATTGACCACAGAGCATTGTACTGCTTGATCATCATTTATCACATTTAATTAAATTGGAACACTGACTATATACAATACTAATATGGAAATATGGAACAGGAGAGGAGGCTGTACAGGCTAAGATTGAAAAGCCAGGAAACACAACTAGGTAGGATGTGCGATATTAGGCACAGGCAAGGATGCACTATTAAACGAGATCCCAGCATTGGTGAATAAGTCACACAATAAAACAGAAACTGAGTATAAAAACTAAGGCTTATGGAAACAAAAGACAGGGATAATTTATCCGACAGATAAATATGGGTGATATAAATACTGGGCAGAAATCAGAGTATAATGCAGTTAAAACTATTAATCATTGTTAAAAACAATACAGGCCAAACTTACCAAAGCATGACAACCACTGAAACACCAAGAAAATCACATTTATATTACCTACTAAATCCCACCATGGTAAAGCAAACCATGGCCTCATCAAGAGAACCTCAAGAGATTAATCTCTCTATCTTCTCCATTGCTTTCTCTGTATATATCGGACTGCACTCAGATGACATCCAATTGCAGTCCGATGTTTCACACACCCATAGACCTGTATGGGTATATGTGATCTGAGCTTCACTGCCAATTGCAGCATGTAGCAATTTTGTTCCTCAGCCGAATTACAGCTGAAAAAAACTTGCCAATCTGACATGCCTCATTGAATAACATTGGGCAAAGTGCAAATCCAAATTTTTTAGCTTAAATTGCACTCAATCCTTTCTGTATGTGCTGACAAATGCCCTTGTGTTACATGTCTGTATATCAGCTAAGGCAGGGGATACGCCTGACAGCACGATCTATAGGGCCACTAGTCACTAGCATCCACTGTAAATATATTGCCATATCTTTCAAATCTCTCCAGTTTAACAATTAATCCTTTCATTCTCCTGAACAGAAAATGACGCACATTAAAAACAATATATTGACACATAGTGTTAAAGGGGTAATTAATTGCTACAATTACAGATAAACATTAACATGGCCAAAGGCCACGTACTGTCATGTACTTCACAAATCCTATGCAATGTAACCACCAATACTGCAGAATACTTATTTTTCTCCCAAAGGTGAATAATTAGTTAATATAAATGCATATGTCTGTGACTCATATTTTATCTTATTTCTTAAATTTTTATGAAAATGTATATGTACAATAAAATATATTTTTTTGTTTATTAAATGAAGTGGTAGTAGCTATAGTTCATGCATAATAAAGGTTTATTTTAGTGATAAATATATAAAAAGGCAAAACCATGCTAAAAATACACCTCTAGAATCAATTTCCACAAAACTCTTGCCATGAATCCTGCATATATAGTAAATAAAATCCTACTTAAGACCCTGTGCGCACACTGCTTTTTTGTTGTGATTTTGCAGCTTTTTTGGTGCAGTTTTGGGTGCAATTTGTTCCCCTAAACTGCATGTGTGACCTTCCCCAGCAAAGTCTATGAGAATTCAGACAGGCTGTGCGCACGTTGCTTTTTTTTTGCCTGCAGTTTTGGATGCAGAAAAAAGAAGCAGCATGTCACTTCTTTTCTGCATTTTTCCATTGAATATAGTGAAAAACCGCATGGGCAAAAACGCAGTGCGCAAAACCGCACCAAAACGCGGCAAAAAGCATCAAAATGCGGCGAAAATGCACAAAACAAATGCCGTTTTGATGCATTTTTCGGCCAGAGGTGGGTTTTTCGGTCAGAAGGTGCGTTTTTAGCTCAAGAAACAAAACTTTGGTGTACACACAAACAATGATCACAAACTCCTATCATCCACAACCAGGAATTGAACAGCCGATGGGAAATTACATTTTACTGTATCTTCATCGCTCCCTGCAATCTAGATTACAGACACAATCGGAGCATGTTTACAAGCTGGAAACTAATCAGACAAAGGCTATGTGCGCACTAGAAAATGGACTATTCTTAAGAAAAATACGCACCCTCTGGCAGAATACCGCACACGCAGCAAAAACGACAGTACAACCGCACCCGTGTTTTTGCCACGGTTGTTCCGTAGGTTGGTCCCTGCAATTTTTTACCATTATCTATGGCAAAAACCACAGGTACCTGCAGAAAACAAGTGACATGCACATGACTTAGGAACGTCTGACTGACGGCCCTAACTTGCCGTTCTGACCCAAACCAGTTATCCACCTTTCACCACTTTTCCACTAAAATAAGACACAGACTGCGTGACATTGGATGTAAAGGCCACAGCAGCCTCGTTTATTAACACCAAAATAATCAATAACATTTTATTCATAAATATAGTAAATAACTCCATAAGCATAACCACCAGCAAAGGAGGGGGGGTAAGTGAAGAGTCCCTTTGTCCATGATTGCAACACCAGCTCCACCATGTGCCCTCAGCCGCACCACACCGACTCGAGGACACCCAGCCGAGTGTTGCTCCACCATGTGCCCTCAGCCGCACCACACCGGCTCGAGGACACCCAGCACATTAACATGCCCTGCTGTGACCCAGCACAGCAGGGTCCCACGTTAACATGTCCCGCTGTGACCGAGCACAGCAGGGACCCACCAACCATACCATTGCACACCAGGGGTAACCCGCTCCTGCACTGGGTTCCCCCCCGCTCTTTGTGCAATCCACCGACTTCAAATACCCCCCTCCTTTCCGCCGACTGCTGCGACAAGGTCGATCCTCCTCGTCTCTCCATGACGATCGCCAGGAATCCAAAATAGGGCGGGTGGGCGGGACAATTCAAGACGTCTTCCAGGTAGTGAATGACCTCCCACCTCCTAATTTAGCCCTGTATATACTCCCCTACACTAGCAACCCCCTGACCAATTACATGGCCCCACAGCCCTATAACTCCACCTCCCACTTTTCCCGCACAAAATACCCTGTACCTTAACCCCTTGCTAACCCTCAGGCCTAGCATCCCTCCTCAGTCATGTTGCCCTCCCTTGAGCCCTTTCAGGGCAGGCGTCCGGGCTTTTCTTGACTTAGGAACGTCTGACTGACGGCCCTAACTTGCCGTTCTGACCCAAACCAGTTATCCACCTTTCACCACTTTTCCACTAAAATAAGACACAGACTGCGTGACATTGGATGTAAAGGCCACAGCAGCCTCGTTTATTAACACCAAAATAATCAATAACATTTTATTCATAAATATAGTAAATAACTCCATAAGCATAACCACCAGCAAAGGAGGGGGGGTAAGTGAAGAGTCCCTTTGTCCATGATTGCAACACCAGCTCCACCATGTGCCCTCAGCCGCACCACACCGACTCGAGGACACCCAGCCGAGTGTTGCTCCACCATGTGCCCTCAGCCGCACCACACCGGCTCGAGGACACCCAGCACATTAACATGCCCTGCTGTGACCCAGCACAGCAGGGTCCCACGTTAACATGTCCCGCTGTGACCGAGCACAGCAGGGACCCACCAACCATACCATTGCACACCAGGGGTAACCCGCTCCTGCACTGGGTTCCCCCCCGCTCTTTGTGCAATCCACCGACTTCAAATACCCCCCTCCTTTCCGCCACAGCGAGCACGTATGACACCTTGTACGTGCGAGCCCCACCACCAAAACCCGACCCGAGCCGACTCCTCGGGTCGAGCAACCAATACTGCGGGACCAATGTCAATCAAGCAAAATGACCTCCCAATAGACTTTACGATGTCAACCTGCACTAAACCACCAATACAACAAGGTCAGCCGACCCAAGACCTGCAACTAGCCGAACACATCATCCGATCCTATGTACCGCCTGCGCGACCAGTCCCCAACGAGCCACCAGAGCCGCCGCCCCCATCTCCCCGGAATAGGGGGCAAGCTTGGCCTCGTTGAGACAGCTACCCTGCAGGCGCCACTGAAATTTACACATCCACTGATAATCAAACAAAGCCAACCATTATTGGTGTACCAGTACAACAAGGGCAGCCGCCCCAAGACCAGCAACTAGCCAACACGCCGTCCGATCCGATGCACCGCCTGCGCGACCAGTCCCCAACGAGCCACCAGAGCCGCCGCCCCCATCTCTACGGAATAGGGGGGGCAAGCTTGGCCTCGTTGAGACAGCTACACTGCAGGCGCCGCTGAAATTTACACATCCACTGATAATGAAACAAAGCCAACCATTATTGGTGTACCAGTACAACGAGGGCAGCCGCCCCAAGACCAGAAACTAGCCAACCCCGCTGTCCGATCCTATGCACCGCCTGCGCGACCAGTCCCCAACGAGCCACCCGAGCCGCCGCCCCCATCTCCAAGGAATAAGGGGGCAAGCTCGGCCTCGTTGAGACAGCTACACTGCAGGCGCCTCCAAATCACATATCAGCTGGTAATTAAGCAAAGCCAACCTTTATAGTTGGAAACAAAACAACCTCCCCTGTTTCTCCAACCTCTGGTAGATCCTAAGACATACCAAATAATGAACCGCTAGACAGTCATGCCCCTGCGAACAACAACACGAGCACGCCACCCAGGCAGGAAGAAATGGCCCAGGGCAATCAAGCCCGATGTCACGGATCAAGCACCCCGGATGCCCCCCCAGCGACCACGTCTCCTCCACCCACGTGCGGTACCAAAACGCTGCTGTTCCCGTAAACTGTGTATTATCACACCGATCCTGGAATTACCACCCAGTCCAATAGCCAAAACCATTCCACCCCAAAGACACAACAACACGGGACCAACGACAGTCAAGCCGACCACCGACCTGAAGAAAAGACCTTAACTATATCCCACTGTGTAACCATACTCCCACCACCAGATGATTTCCCTAATTAAGTCAGCATACACCCTTCTGACCACCGCATAATGCTCAAAGCCCCGCAAAAGGGGGGGGCGCATAAGCACAGTTAATCATTGGTATCTCCGTGTGCTTTGAACCTGGAAGCACAACCCTACCGTTGCCACCCTCTCACCAAAGGCCAACTGCACACCACACCCCATCCCCGCCAAACTGCAGACTCAATACAACTCACAAAATGAGAGAACAGAAACTCCCACTCGACCCGTAATCCAGAGAAACACAAACACCATATTTCTCCGAAATTGCAGACACCATAAGCCAGGGCCAACCGTCAACGTTGCACCCACGAGTGTCTGGTGCCTCCCCGCCATTCAGCCCTAAAGCGCCGCAAAACAACCCCCCAAACGGGGCACCGCCCCAGACAATTACCACGTCCTTAAACCATAAGAGCCAGTGCATACCGCACTGGCTACCCCAGCCATCCAGCCCAACATTGCGGGAGGTAATGGCATAATTGCAACCTACTCACACACTACTTCAAATACCTCACCCGCAGCTGCGCCGCACCACTGTGCACCCGTGATACCTGCCGGTCCCGACCAATACGTAAGACCAAAGGAACCGCCCGGCAATGTACTGCCGGGAGGGGCTGCACCACCGCGTGGCAGCCCGCGAAACCCACAACAGGCCCCACAGTCTGTCCACATAATCAACAAATGGAGCAACACCCGCCAGCAGCACTACCTGGCTGGAAACTACCGCAAGTCGCCAATAGGAGGCCCCCCCCCGACACCAATAAGCCACACACTAGATCACCCAATGCAAATGTCACTTATTCCTTGCACCGACACATTACCCGAGCCCCCTACCCGGGGGGCACCAGGAAGAAACACACCAAGACGAACCATATACCCATAAGGCAAAGCCAAGTCAGCTGTACCCAGAAGAAACACCCCAAACCCATCGTAAACGAGAACCACCTACTCTTATTATAAACTCCTGTGGAGCTACTATCAACCGCCAGAACGAATGCCGCCCAATACGGACTGCCAACGTTAAGCCGGCAACCCTACTAAGAACCGCATACCAATCCGCGTGTATAAAACTTGTTAAAA
Source organism: Anomaloglossus baeobatrachus (assembly GCF_048569485.1). NCBI lineage: Eukaryota > Metazoa > Chordata > Amphibia > Anura > Aromobatidae > Anomaloglossus > Anomaloglossus baeobatrachus. The sequence continues at coordinate 371,648,537 of NC_134353.1, forward strand.
CTGCCCCTGTGCAGACACTGCCGGCAGACTCCCGTAATCTCCCCATGAACCCCCAAACGGCACGTGAACCCACGAATTCAAGAAGCCAAACTGGACCACAAAACAGTAGCATGATATACACGGGAACCAGATAATGGCCCGTAACTGTACCTCAAACATAGGGCCCCACCTATACAAACCACACACATCGATTTATCCCACACATTCTAACTCTGCAAATACACTCTGGGCATGAAGAAACAGCTTAGCAAGCCCAGGTTGTCCCAGAAACAGAAAATAAGCACTCAACCATCCCGAATATTGGAATAATACCCAACTATGGGAACGAACCCGAACCATAGACCCCAATAACCGGCATTGCGCAACCATAAAACATCCAGCTCCACACAATACATGTACGAAAGATATCGGAAACAAACACTGAAAAACGATTACAGGCAAAGGCAACAAAATCGTGACTTTTTTTTTTTTTTTTTTTTTTTATTTATCGCCTCTTACTCCTGTCAATAGACGGCTAGCCTGGGCACCGCATACAGGTGACTGGTCCACTTCAAGACCCCCAGAAAGGTGTCGTCCACCGCCGCAAGGAAGGACAGATATCCAAAACTGCTGTCCCCATCATCTCGACCTTAACATCTGGCCGCAACAAAACATGCCGCGCCCCAGTGGACCAGCAAAATACCCCCAGTACTCACACAACACCAGTTGGAGAACCGGGCTAGCCCGATGCCCATAAAACTTAAAGCACTCCTCTTAAAACACAACCACCTTCCCCTTCACCTCTCAAATAGCACACACCCCATGCAACGCTCCAAAGTAAGACGCCGAATGCAAATGCGCCCCCGCACGCCGGGCCACCATGTCAGTGGACTACCATCAAACTCTTATCACATATTATGAACCGAGATAATCCTCTAGCTAAAAGACCCCCATGACCATTACAGAAACCATGGAATTGCCGTGACCATGGCTATCCACAACCCATTTGTAAGTATTCGTATCCCTGCCTCAATCAAGAGAATGCAAGCGCCATTACGCCATCCAGAATAAACAAAGTCGTCACCTATAAATAGCCCTACCATAGCAAGGCACCCGGGACCACGTAGCCACCACTCACACACAAAATTCAACGCCGTACTCAGGGTCCCCAACCTCCTGCCGAAACTCGCTGACAAACCAACTACCGCCCTAATGCACCCAAAATCATACCTAACGACACCCTCACCACCCACCATAATTCAAGCATTAATACAAGGTTTTAAGTGAGCCGTAACTTACTAGGCTGACTCCATGGGATCCCACGGAACAGCCGTCACATGTCCTCCGCGTCGAGCACCGCCATCTTCTCCACGGGTAAACGCAGGTTGCAGCCCTCCAGGGCCGCAACGCAACCGGCCGGACTGGCCGGCCAGCCGGGGACGCTTGTCAAGTAGTCACCGGCTCGGAGCCACAACTTAGGAGGGGGTGGTGCGCTCCAGCCGCACATCCGCCAGCTGGCATATGCAGACGATCGCATGACAAGCCCAGCTCTGGGTCAGCCCTGTCGTTTGCTGACCCCCCGAGCCAGCGCCAGACGTGCCGCCACTGCCTGCTGGACCCCGTTCCGGCTGTTCCACCTAGATCCCTGGCAGTAGTAGACGACCGAGATGCCAGGGGCATGTGACTGCGCCGCCAGACCCCGCACCGCGCCATGGGTCACGTGGCCGCGCCGCCCAGGTATCACGCTAACCCCCGCACCGTACTGATCTGAGGCTGTCAGGGCCAGTGATGTCACTTACCACTGCCCGCACCGCTGCTGGACGGTCGTCTGGGTCTGCGAAATCCTCCCCGCATCCTGCTCTGCAGCCGCCGCCGATCGCTGCAGGATTCATCGCCGACACTTCCGGGTCAGCTGACACCAGCGCCGAAGCACGTGACCGCATCGCCAGACCACGTGACCGCGTCGGGTCACGTGGCCGCGACGCGCGCGTCACCAGTGCGCGCCGCAACCCGGAAGTGGAGGAGAGGCCGGTCACGTCATACCGCCCCGCTGCCGACATCCGATGCAGGTCACTGCGACGTCTTCCACTGGGACCGCAAGTGACCGCGCCGCCGGCCCACGTAACCGCGCCGCCCGCCCACGTGTCACCGCCGACCCACGTGACACTGCCGACCCACGTGACACCGCCGACCCACGTGACCGCGGCGGGTCAGGCGAGCGCGGCGGGTCAGGCGAGCGCGGCGGGTCAGGCGAGCTCGGCGAGCAAGTGAGCGCGGCGGGCCACGCAGCCGCGACGCGCGCATCACACTGCGCCCCGCGAACCGGAAGTGGAGGGAGGCCGGCCATGTCACTCACCGCCCCGCTGCCTTGATGCCCGTGGCCCGACTTCCGGCCCAGGCCCCGCTTTGTCCCGTTTCTTTAATCTGCCGCCGCTGCCGTGGGTCTTCCGCTGGGGCTCCTTCTCCGCCGTCGGGTCCTCGGCGGCGTCTCCGGGCTGAGGCGCTAGGAAACCGCGGTCTTCACTGCCGCTTCGGAGGCAGGGGGGGGTCCCCATCTGCAGAGCCGCCGACTTCACCGGGCCATCGCTGCAGCTGCTGCTCCTCCTCTTCATCTGTACCCCGAAGCCCTCAATTTTCAGGATCCAAGCGAATCAGCGACAATTCAAGACGTCTTCCAGGTAGTGAATGACCTCCCACCTCCTAATTTAGCCCTGTATATACTCCCCTACACTAGCAACCCCCTGACCAATTACATGGCCCCACAGCCCTATAACTCCACCTCCCACTTTTCCCGCACAAAATACCCTGTACCTTAACCCCTTGCTAACCCTCAGGCCTAGCATCCCTCCTCAGTCATGTTGCCCTCCCTTGAGCCCTTTCAGGGCAGGCGTCCGGGCTTTTCTTTAATTCCGCAGCAGAAATTCCGAGGGTAAATCCGCAGGTATAAACAAATGCAGTGTGCGCTCAGCATTTTTTTATACCCATAGGTTTTGCTGGGGAATGTTAGACACATTTTCAGCAGCAAATCCACGGTAAAATCCACGGTAAATCCACAGCGTGCACACATAGCCTAAGGTAGGAATTTATATACTATACATGCAGCATTCATGGCAAGAGCCTTGTGGCAAATGATTTTAGGTGCATATTAGGTTTGCCTATTTGTGTATTTATTTTCTTTGGATTCAGCATTTTGCAGCATATAGCTTGCTGCTTACTGCAGTTTTAGGCTATGTGCGCACGTTGCGTACTGGCCCTGCAGAAATTTCTGCAGCGATTTGAACAGCACACGTGTGCTTCAAATCGCTGCAGAAAGAGTCCGAAGTGAAAAAAAACGATTCCATGCGCTCTGAGTGCAGCCCCTTCCATAGACAGAGCGGGGGATGCAGGCAAAGCGCAGGAAAGAAGTGACATGTCACTTCTTAGAACGCGCGCTTCGGGCAGCAGCCGAAGCGCTGCGCTCTAAGACGCCACGTGCGCACGGCTCCTGCATAATCTTCATAGATTATGCTGGGGACGCAGGACGCATGCAGTTATGCTGCGGTGCAGATTGCAGCGTAACGGCATAGAAATATGCAACGTGCGCACATAGCCTTATGTACCTATGGGCAGGAGCGCCAATATACTTGTATAGTGCATCTCAATAAATTAGAATATCATCAAAAGTTAATTTATTTCAGTAATTAAATACAAAAAGTGAAACACATATATTATATAGAGTCAATACATACAGAGTGATCTATTTCAAGTGTTTATTTCTGTTAATGTTCTTAAAGGAATTTTCATAAAACTTTCCTAACAGCAAGCAATGTAATAACATTAATAAAGTAGCCACAATATATCTTTGAAATCACCTATCATTCCAGCACTGCTGTTCTGACAGCCCTCCTCTGGTCACATGACTTCCATCACTACGTGAAGGCTGCAGTCCATCACCTCTGAGACTAGTGATTGGCAGCACTGGCCACATGACGCTTGTACACTACATGCCTAGATGAAGGAATAGCAGGGACTACAATAGCGGTGATGCTGGGGATTTGGTTGGAGAGTTATGATTTTATTATGTTTTGACAATTGTTAAATTTGCTGTATGTAAAATTCTGAAAATCTCAAATACCTATTTAGGCCCCCTTCACACGCACGTCTCCGGTACGTGTTAGGTCCGTGCCCGCATGTACCGGAGACACGGGCACACGTATACCCATTAAAATCAATGGGTTTATGTGCACGCACGTGTTCAGCTATTGGCCCGTGCCTCCGTGTGGAGCAGATGTGAGCCCATGTGCTCCATACGGATGCATGTCCGTTTTTCTCCAGCAGCACGGGTGTCACGCGGCCTGCACACGTACCACACAGATGTAGTGTGGATGCGGGCCCACGTGACACGCGCCGGAGAAACACACGTGTCATTTTAAAAATAAAAAAACACATACTCACCTCCACCAGCCCTGCAGTCTCTGCCGCGGCTGTCACCTGCATCCAACCCCCAGTGAATTTGAACAACGCATCTTCTTCACTGGGGGCCGGAAGCAGCGTCAGCGGGGCGGGGCCTGTACCGGACACTGTCATTCAGCACCACAGACAGCTCCTGAAAAAACAGGTAAGGCGGGGCTTTCAGTTCTCCGTGTGTTATTACGTATAACACACGGAGAACACGCATTTGCCACAAACACGGCACACGGGGAGCAAACCACCACTTTAATACGTCCGTGAAAAACAGTTTGTTTTTTTCACGTGCGTGTGAAGGGGGCCTTAAAAGAAGTTGAGCAACAAATGTTTATTTGCTTATCCTTAATAAGGTTCTTTAAGAGAAACAGTATTATAAACTATTGTTGGCACTGGTGTTTTTTATGAGCTGATTTGTGATGTGCAGAAAGTCCTAATAGTGCGCTTCTTCACTGACCTCTCAGTTATGAAAGTGAGTATTGAGAATGTGGCAGTTAAATATGTATATTTAGTAAAAAATATCATCTTTAGGCTGGACTCACATGAGCGTATAGCATCCGATGCGAGATGCTAATGACCCCCGGCTCAGGCTCTGCTGCAAGTGTGAGCCGAGTGTCATGCGACTGTGACCCGATCCTGCAGTCAGGTCACAGCTGCAAAGCTGTGGGTGGGCGCTGCGGAGGAGAGGGAGGGGTTAATCCTCCCATCACCTCCACTGGATAACATCCGAGTGCAGTCCGATGTATCTCTCGCACCCATTCACTCTTTCCATTCACTCTTTGCACTTCTGTTTCTCTTTACTTGTCTTTACTAGTCTCTGTCTCTTTCCCTGTCTCTTTACTTGTCTATGTATCTTTCCCTCTCTTTACTTGTCTCTGTATCTTTCCATGTCTCTTTACTTGTCTCTGTCACTTTCCCTGTCTGGTTACTTGTTTGTCTCTTTCTTTGTCTCTTTCCTTGTCTCTGTCTCTTTCCCCATCTGTGTCTTTCCTAGTCTGTCTCTTTCACATCTGTCTCTGTCTCTTTCCTTGTCTCTGTCTCTTTCCCTGTCTCTTTCCTTGTCTCTGTCTCTTTCCCTGTCTCTTTCCTTGTCTCTGTCTCTTTCCCTGTCTGTTTCCCTGTCTGCCTGTCTCTTTACCTACCTCTGTCTCTGTCTGTCTCTTTCGCTGTCTGTCGTGTCTGTCTCTCTGTTTGCCTCTTTCCCTGTCTGTCTGTCTCTTTGACTCTCTGTCTCTTTTTGTCTCTCTGTATCCATCTCCACACCGACATCTTATTACCTCACACATATGCTTCTTATACTAAGAATTTATTTTGTTCCTATAGCAACCAATTACAGATCCTATTAATAACCTAATAGCTCGCAGCTCCATTGACTTTAATGGAGGCAGTTTTTTTGGAGACTAATTGTAAAGTGCAGGGTTAAATTTTCCCGTCCAACCATAGTCTATAATGTTCCCGGAGTCACATGGGGTGTCTGTGCAAAATTTCGTGATTGTAAATGCGACAGTGCGGATTCCTTTAGCGGACATACATACGGTACATACATACATACATACACTCAGCTTTATATATTAGAGTTCCCTTTATGTAAAATTCATTAAAACATCAGTGTGTTGCTATCCTACCACTTTGATGTTTTAGAGGATATTGAATAGTGGTAGACGGACCCCGACTGTATAAATCCGGATGCTCGCAGGTTCAAAAGTACCCAAGCACCAACCCCGGGCCCAGAGTTCTGACGAAATTTCCGGTAACGATCCAGGTCTGGCAACTCAGGTAATTAAAAAAAAAAAAGGAAAAATAAATAACAATGGGGAAATCAGGCGCATTATACCTACCAAGTCTTTCAGGCGTCTGTCCGCTCATACTACTTCCAGGGCCGCTCATTATCCTTCATGTATATGCACTGCTTCCCCCGCCCACCGTAAGTCCACACATCTCTGATTGGTTGAAGTCAGATATGCCATCACCATGTGACAGCGTGTTTGACTGCAACCAATCAAAGGCGCTGTGTGTACATCTCTATTCGTGCAAAAATAAATAAATTAAAAAAAATGGTGTAGGGACCCCCATATCATGATACCCAGCATACGGCTACAGGCTGCAGCTCCCAGCCATGCGCTTATCTTGGATGTGTATCAAAGTAACAGGGACTGCATTTAAAAAAACGGTGTGCAGTTCCCCCCCCCCCACACACGATTTTAATACCCATCCATGGTAAATCCGACAGCTGGGGAATAGTATTCTCATGTTGGGGAGACCCATGCTTATTGGGCCCCCGCAGCCTGCAGCCACCTAGGATTGTCGCATCCATTACATACGACAATCCCAAAATTGTACACTGCTCATCTCGATTGCCCTGGTGCTGTGGCAATCAGTCTAATAAGGGGTTAATAACAACACAGCTGCCACTGAGCCCTAGATTAGTAATGGGAGGAGTCTATGAGACACCCCTCAATGCTAATCTGTAAGTGAAAAGAAATAAACACAAACACCGAAAAAATCCTTTATTTGAAATAAAATACAAAAAAACACCCTCTTTCATCCCTTTATTAACCCCCAAAACACCCATGTTCGATGTAATCCACGCGAAGTCCCACAACAATTCCAGCTCTGCTACACCTGAAGTCACAGTGCGCAGACATAGAACATGACGGGCCGTTGTGAGCTTCAGGCAGAGAATGAGCCACAGGGATGATCGGTGACATCACTAAGGTTATTTGTGATCACAGCTGGAGGATCCCACGGTCCTCCACCTGTGACCACAAATAACCTGAGTGATGTCACCGCTCATCACTGTAGCTAAGTCATTTTCTCCCTGAAGCTCACAGTAGCTGGTCATGTTCTATGCCTGTGCGCTATCACTTCAGATGTAGCAGACCTGGAATCGTCATGGGACCTCATGCGGATTATGTCTGACTGCAACCAATCAAAGATGCGGGGACTGCCGGTGGGGAAGCAGGGAATATGAATGAGGTTCTTGTGAGGTCCGAAAGTAGCAACCGAGCAGATATCCAAGATCAATTCCAGGACCGAACCGGGTTTTTTTTCCAAACACAGTTGAACCGAAAATTTCGGGTATCACTAAATTTAACCCCTTCACAACCGCGGGCAGTAAAATTACGTCCTATTTTAACGTGACTTAACGACCAGGGACGTAATTTTACTGCCTAAACTTCATTTGATTGCCGTGGCCATAGCAACGGCTTTCAAATGATGTCCCCTGCTGTTCCTTACAGCAGGGGACCTTTGCTTGACCCCAGGGGGGGTGGCATCGCAACCCCCCATCGACGATCGTTGTGATTGGCTGTTCAAATCTGAACCGCCAACCACAACATTCGCACTGATTTCGGCAAAAATAATGCCCGAATTAGTGCGATACTATGAGATCCTGCTATGATCTATTGTAGCAGCTACAGCAGATCATAGGTGGATCTCAAACATGCCGCCCCCAGCCCCTGCAGCACTGATTAGAGCGATCGTGCTATGACGCACAATCGCTCCAATCAGTGTGCAGTGGGGCGGTCTGATCTGCAGGTGGCCGCCCTCCCCAGGCCTGTGCTGGTCTGGGGAGCCTCCCCCAACATGTCTGCAGCGTGGAGTGGCTGGTACTTGTGGTACCACGCCACCGCTGCCGCCGCTAATGTCCCCGTCTTCTTGCCTGCTCCACGTGAGTATTGCACTCTTCTTCCAGCCCGTGCGCGCTCCCGTTATGGCCCCTGCGCGCTCCCGTTATGGCCCCTGTGCGCTCCCGTTATGGCCCCTGCCCATGCCCACCGATCTCCCCCCACGCCCCGATCTGCCCCCCGACATCCCGATCTGCTCCCCCTGCGATCTGCCTGCCTCCTCTGTCATCTCTATTCTGCTTCCTTCCTTCTTTCCTTGCTTCTCCGGTATCCCCCTCTGCTCTCCCGCCCCCCCTCTGCTCTCCCCCTCCCCTCTGCTCTCCCCCTCCCCTCTCCCTTTGATGTGCTCTTACCTGCCTTCACCGGGTCGTCCGATTTCTTCACTGGCCCGATCACATCTGCCTCCATCTCTGGGTCCTTCTGCTGATCTGTCCAAAGTCCTGCCTGCTGCTCCTGTACAGCTGTCTATCTCGCTTGCCTTCTGTTCCTCCTGCTACTCCTCTGGGTACTGAGAGTATAACTTTTTTTTTTTTTTTTCCCTGTATCCTGTCCATTTTTACACCTCATCTGTCCGTGCGTCCCGCCGAGTACTGATCACTGATGCAGATAACGGATCTGTATCCGTGGTCAATATTTGGCGTGACTTTTTTTTTTCCGTATCCCCAACGCGTTTTGTATCGCATCTGTCCATGCGTCCCGCCAATTGCTGATCAGGGATGCAGATAACGGATCTGCATCCCTGCTCAATTTTTGGCGTGACTTTTTTCCGTATCCCCGACACTTTTTGTATCTCATCTGTCCGTGCGTCCCGCCGAGCGCTGATCAGGGATGCAGATAACGGATCTGCATCCCTGCTCAATTTTTGGCGTGACTTTTTTCTGTATCCCCGATGCTTTTTGTATCGCATCCATCCGTGCGTCTCGCCAAGCGCTGATCAGGGATGCACATAACAAATCTGCATCCCTGCTCAATTTTTGGCGTGACTTTTTTCCGTATCCGCAACGCTTTTTGTATCGCATCCGTCCGTGCGTCCCGCCGAGCGCTGATCAGGGATGCACATAACAGATCTGAATCCCTGCTCAATTTTTGGTGTGACTTTTTCTTTTTTCCCGTATCACCGACGCTTTTTGTATCCCATCCGAATGTGCGTCCTGCAGCGGTCGATCAGTGCACCGCGTCTGTGCGTTTGAAAAGTCAAATGGCGTTCCTTCTCTTCTGAGCCCCACCATACGCCCAAACAATTTATTTCCACCACATATGAGGTATCTGCGTACTCAGGAAAAATTGCACAATACGTTTTATGGTGCAGTTTTTCCTGATACCGTTGTAAAAAAAAAAAAAGCTACCTGGTTGATGCAAAAATTTTGTGGTAAAAAAAAAAAAATGTTCACGGTTCAACGTTATCAACTTCTGTGGAGCCCCTGGGGGTGCAAGGGGCTCACCAAACATCTAGATAATTTCCTTGAGGGGATGGGGTCACTTGTGAGGGTGCTCCACTGTTTAGGCACCATAGGGGGTCTCCAAACATGACATGGCGTCCGCTAATGATTCCAACCAATTTTGCTGTCAAATGGTACGCTTTCTCTTCTGAGCCCTGCCATGCGCCCAAACAATTACTTCCCACCACATATGAGGTATCGTCGTACTCAGGAGAAATTGCACAATACGTTTTATGGTACATTTTTTCCTGATACCCTTGTGAAAAAAAAAGCTACGTGGTTCAAGTAACAGTTTTGTGGTGAAAAAAAAAAATTGTATTCATGGCTCAACATTATCAACTTGTGTGGAGCCCCTTGGGGCTCGCTAAACATCTAGATAAATTCCTTGAGGGGTCTAGTTTCCAAAATGGGGTCACTTGTGGGGGAGCTCCATTGTTTAGCCACCTCAGGGGGGTCTCCAAATGCAACATTACGTCAGCTAATGATTCCAACCAATTTTGCTGTCAAATGGTGCTCTTTCTCTTCTGAGCCCCGCCATGCGCCCAAACAATTACTTTCCACCACATATGAGGTATCGTCGTACTCAGGAAAAAATGCACTATAAATTTCATGGTACATTTTTTACTGATACCCTTGTGAAAAAAAGCTACCTAGTTGAAGCAACAGTTTAGTGATAACAATTTTATTTTTTTCTTTTCACGGCTCAACGTTATAAACTTCTGTGAAGCCCCCAGAGGTTCAAAGTGCTCACCAAACATCTAGAAAAATTATTTGAGGGCTCTAGTTTCCAAAATGGGGTCACTTGTGGGGTAGCTCAATTGTTTAGGCACCTCAGGGGGGGTCTTCAAACCCGACATGGCGTCTGATAATGAGTGCAGCTAATTTTGTGTTCAAAAATTCAAATGGCGCTCCTTCCCTTTTGAACTCTGCCGTACACCCAAACAATTGATTTTTACCACATATGGGGTATCAGCGTACTCAGGAGAAAATGCACAATAAATTGTAGGGTGCACTTTCTCTTTTCTCCCTTGTGAAAATTTAAAATTTTATGGCTAAAGTAACATTTTTGTGTTAAAAAGTAAAATTTTCATTTTTTCCTTCCACATTGCTTTGGTTGCTGTGAAGCACCTAAAGGGTTAATAAACTTCTTGGATGTGGTTTTGAGCAGAGTGAGGGGTGCAGATTTTAGAATGGGGTCACTTTTGGGTATTTTCTGTCACCTCGGCCTCTCAAAGTCACCTCAAATGTGATGTGGTCCCTAAAAAAAATTCGTTTGTAAATTTTGTTGGAAAAATGAGAAATTGCTGATGAACTTTGACCCCTTCTAACTTTCAAACGGAAAAAAAATTTGTTTCGAAAATTGCGCTGATGTAAAGTAGACAAGTGGGAAATGTTATTTAGTAAGTATTTTGTGTGACATATTTCTCAGATTTATAGGCATAAATTTTCAAAATTTGAAAATTGCGAAATTTTCAAAATTTTTGCAAAATTTCCTAAATTTTCACAAACGCAAAAAATATCAGCCTAAATTTACCACTGACATGAAGTACAATATGTCACGAAAAAACAATCTCAGAATCGCCAGGATCCGTTGAAGCGTTCCAGAGTTATAACCTGTCAAAGTGACACTGGTCAGAATTGCAAAAAATGGCCCGGTCATTAGGGTGTTTTAGTGGCCGGGGGTGAAGGGGTTAAATAAAGGAAATTATATATTAATCTAAAGTTCCAGCTATTCTTATTGATCGGGGTTAGCTGGATGTCCTGTATCATTTGCACTGACGGAGGAGCTGAACTGAGAGTTGGCTTTCCTTGTCTCCGGTATTCTATCAGTATAATATTACAAATCTGTACAAAGGTCTGTAAAACAGCCATGTTTATGTGCCCTAAAGGATATTTGTTAGGAAAGTCTATTTTATTTCACCAAATTTAATGTTGGCGTCTCATAATAAAATGTGTTTGCTCAAAATTGGAAATCACAAAATACACTTGTAGCTAAAGTAAAAGCAGCAGCACTGGCAATTTAAAAGAAGGGGTGCAAGCCTCTATGGACGTGATCCAGAAGTTACTAACAACCAATCTATATGAAATGAACCTTTTACTACCCTATGCAACCTCATTTGAGCTGAACGTCGCATGGGTTAAGAAAAGGTTCATTTCAATGGATTTGCTGCCTCAACATTTGCACAAAATCCATTCAGTAACCTACCTACAAATGTATAGGTTATCTTTCAATCGTCATCTCTGGCTGGTTTCACATGTCTGTACTTCATACTTATTTTAGTGTACAGTCTGTACTGTATAGTCATATGTAAGCAGAATAGAAAAGGTTATAATGTAAACCTAAGAACCTGTCTCATATAAAGAAAGCCTAAAGGGTGCTTTACACGCTGCAACATTGCTAACGATATATCGTCGGGGTCCCGTCGTTAGTGAGGCACATCCGGCGCCGTTAGCGACATCGCATCGTGTGACACCAAGGAGCGACGATCAATGAGCGTACAAACGTGAAAAATCGTTGCTCGTTGACACGTCGCTCCTTTCCCAAATATTGTTGCTGCTGCAGGTACGATGTTGATTGTCGTTCCTGCGGCAGCACACATCGCTATGTGTGACACCGCAGGAACGACTAACATCTCCTTACCTGCGTCCACCGGCAATGAGGAAGGAAGGAGGTGGGCGGCATGTTACGGCCGCTCATCTCCGCCCCTCCTCTGCTATTGGACGGCTGCCGTGTGACGTCGCTGTGACGCCGCACGAACCGCCCCCTCAGAAAGGAGGCGAATCGCCGGCCAGAGCGACGTCGCAGGGAAGGTAAGTCCGTGTGACGGGTGTTAGCAATGTTGTGCACCACAGGCAGCGATTTGCCCGTGACGCACAACCGACGGGGGCGGGTACGCTCGCTAGCGATATCGGTACCGATGTCGCAGCATGTAAAGTACCCTTAAGGCTACGTTCACACACGGCATCTTTTACTGCGTTTTTGATGCATTTTTTAGGTCAGAAAGATGCACCTAAATGCATGCATTTCCTTCTCCCGTCTCCCAAGTCTATGAGATTTCTATTTTGCGGTCTACACAGTGCATCTTTTTTTGGTTGCATCTTGGCTGCGTTTTTGAAGATGCAGCATGTCAATTCTTTTTGCATTTTTCCAGTGTTTTTGAGCCCTTCCAGTCAATAGATTTGACTTAAAAACATATTGGGCAAAATGCGGTAAAAACGCAGCAAAAAAACGCGACAAAAAAAGCATGCATTTTTTAATGCATTTTTGCCGTGGGTGTGTTTTTTGTGCGTTTTTTGGGACCAAAAAAACTACATCTTTGTGGTTAGAAGAGATGCAGTGTGTGAACAAAGCCTTATCATTCCGTAATTCAAAGTACAACATCAGTTTCTTTTCATTTTAAAAATATGGGCTTGATGTGGTTGAATGGGAATTCTTTGTGTTTTCATTGTTATATTCAGTGGGTTTAAATTTGCAAAGATTTAATGCTAAAATGAAAACTATGACCATGTGCTGGGTCTATTGCTCAATGGCTCCCAATGAATTATAATGACGACTAGCTGGAATCCTTTGAATTTTTCATAATTCTGATGGAAAGCTGTGCTATTGTTGCCATATAACAGAGCAGAGCTAATAAGGCTTCATACAATTAGGGTCTAGTTTACGAAATTATTTAGGAGCTAAATACTTAAAAATTTCAGATATTTCTTAACTAAATAATATGCTTCAGTGCATTAGTGTAGATGAAAGTTTGGAATTTACAGGAGTTGGACAAAATAATGGAAACACCTGGAAACATCAACAAAAGTTAGCTTAATATGGTGAAGGTCCACCTCTTGTGGCGATTACATCCTCAATTCTCCGAGGTGTGGATTCATACAAGGTGTGAATTGTTTCCAAAGGAATTTTAGCCCATTCTGCAGTTAAAACACCCTCCAGTTCTTTGAGCGACGATGGTGGCGGAAACCGACGTCTAACTTGAATCTCTAAAATCGACCATAAATGCTCAATAATGTTGAGGTGTGGGGATTGTGGGGGCCAGATGAGATGCTCAACTTCATTAGGATGTTCCTCGTGCCATGCTTTAACGATTCTAGCTGTATGAATTGGTGCATTATCATCCTGAAAGATGGCGTTCCCCTCCGGGAACAGTGCTTGAACCATGGGATGCACTTGGTCGCCCAAAATGCCTAAATAATCTCGGCTGTTAATTCTTCCATGAAGGGATATCATTGGCCAGGCGGATCTCCATGACATAGCACCCCAGATCATCACAGAACCTCCGCCACTTTTTACAGTTGGGAGAAGGCAGTCTGGATGGAATTCTTCTTTCGGCTGTCTCCAAACGTACACTCGGACGGAGGTCAGAAAAAGGGTAAACGATGATTCGTCTGGGAATATCACATATTTCCACTGCTCGAGGGACCAATTCTGGAGGTTTCTACACCACTCTAAATGCTTGGACACATTTGTCATTGAGAGCAGCGGTTTTCTAATTGCAGCTCTTCCGTGGAATCCAGATTTGTGCAGCTCCCGAAGAACCATTTTCGTGGAAACTGGGTTCTGTAGGTATTCATTGAGCTCAGCAGTTATTTTCGGAGCTGTGGTCTTGTGATGCTCTCTCACAATTCGCTTTAGAGTCCGATGGTCTCTTTCAGTCAACTTCGACTTTCGGCTGGACCTGTGCTTTGCTGCGGACGCTTTTCCTTCTCTTTCAAATGCAGTCATTACTTTGGAGACAGTACCTCTTGACACGCCAAGCATTCGGGCACTTTCTGTTACACTAGCGCCTGCCATACGAGCACCAACAATTTGGCCTCTTTGAAAATCCGAGAGGTTTGCCATTGGTATCAGGTTGTCATCAATGTTCTTACAATTCTGCAAAACAAACAGTTAATTTACATACACATATCACATAACACAAATAATCAACTACAAAACATGAATATATGTCACGGTTTGCATGTTTATAACATGTTCGAAGATTTTGATGCCAAAACGTTTGGTGTTTCCATTATTTTGTTCAACCCCTGTATGTTGATTTTACATAGCAGGTGTCATGATCCAGGCCACTATCTGCCGCCGTGGTACCTCCCAGCTCCGGCCTGGTCATGTCAGGGGTTAATTTCTCCCTGCCTCATTATGGTTTCTGGGATGCTATATTTGGGTGCTGCAGCTATGGTTCAGCGCCAGTGATAGTCTAGGTCTTATAGTGTATGTAGGTGGCTCTGTTGAGGTACCCGATCTGTCCTGCCTTGCACCCTCTCCTGCCTAACCTGTGTCTCTGTGTCCTCCCCAGGCCCTGTCCCGCTTATCATACCTTTGTTTGTAGTTTGGACTTCCTGGTACTTGACTTATGCTCCCATCCCTGACTTGGCTCTGTCTCTCCTTTCGGCTTTCTCTATTACCGTTCGGCTCCTGACCCCTTTGCTTGCTCCTGACTCTGAGTTTGTTCACTGCTCGTACATTGTTTTGACTTCCTGTTGCTGACCCAGCTCTCTGACTACTCTGCTGCCACTTTGTGGTGATTTTGCTGTACTACTCTGGGTCACATCTTAGTACAGCATGACGTTACTCTGATGCCACCTTGTGGTGACTCTGCTGTACTACTCCGGGCCACATGCAATGTGACAGCAGGCACTTGAATTGCCAGTAGATTGCTCAGGGGTTGGGTCATGAGTCCCCCAACGATTGCACAGCAGACTCACAGAAGAGAGTAACTCAGGAGACAGAAACACACAGCTCCTGTCTGAGTGTACACACAGCCCAGAGTATGGATTCCATGGAAAATATAGGCTATGAAATTCTGAATCTAAAGCCTATGGTTTCTATTGATTCCATAGCCCACTCATGCTGAGCACACACTTATCTGGAGTCTATTGTGCGAACATGAGACCCCCCCCAGATCTGCAGGCAATTCAAATGCCTGCTGAATATGCAAAATCATGAAGAAAATGTGCTTATTAAATTATATGGGTCTGTGCCCTCTGTTTCTATAAAAGTCAGCCCACAAATGAGAAATGCTACCTTTAGGCTCTTAGTTGTGTATAGATTTTAGTTTTTTGATGTAAGCAAGAATATTTCCATTATATAATCACTAAACCCAATGAACCGTACACTTACAAAATGTACACCGTGATTTTAGAAATATTAAAAATATGTCTGTCTTATTGAGTAAGCTTAATTTATATTTTTTAAATAAGCAGAAGTTCTACTGCTTAATAATGTATCACGAAATATGCACTGGTAATTAAATAATGTTCATTGCTTTCGTGATGAAGAATTAGTTTTTATACTTTCTGTTTCCCATGTAGGAGCCTAAGGGAAGCTTTATATAGCTATGTCTATTTACGAGCAATAAAAAAGTTGTTTTACAACTTTGTCTACTTTTATGCTGCATTCACCATTTTTCTAAAAGTGGGTGCAGTTGTTGGGTAGGTCAACCATTGTCCATCTATATTAGCATCAACTATAGCAAAATCAACAACAGCCCAAGATGCACTAAATTTATTATGACTTGTGATTCTCTTAATAATTTTCGTCTACCTTCTTCCAACAGCCTCTTGTTTTAGATTGCTGTATAGATCGGTAGTCTTAGTAAATTCCATCCTTAAAGGGATTGTCCAACATTTGAATACATTTTTTTCTTAGCATGAATGATTTTAACTTACTTAGGCTGCTTTCACACTACATTTTTTTAACATGCGTCCTGAACGTTTTTTAACGCAAAAACGGATCCAGTGCAAATGCATTTTCATTTCAACGCATTTGCAATAGACTCGCGTCAACATGCGTTCACCTGCGTTTGCGTGCGTTATAGTGAGGATCCAGCGACTTGCAGTTTTTTAACTTTTTTGAAAAACGCTACTTGTAGCGTTTTTGAGCTGCGTCCAAATACTGCAAATTGCTGGATCCTGACTATACTGCACGCAAACGTATGTGAACGCTGGCATGCTGATAGACAGGATCCTGCTTGCTCTACTGAGCATGCCCAGAAACCAGCCTGGATGATCAGTCTCTCTCTCCCCCTCCCTCTCTCCCCCTCTCTCTCTGTCTCTCTCCCCCTCCCTCTCCTCTCTCTCTCCCCCGCCTGAGAGCTGCGGACACTCGTAACCAAGGTAAATATCGGGTAACCAAGCAAAGCGCTTTGCTTA
The DNA here is from genome assembly GCF_048569485.1 of Anomaloglossus baeobatrachus. Lineage (NCBI taxonomy): Eukaryota > Metazoa > Chordata > Amphibia > Anura > Aromobatidae > Anomaloglossus > Anomaloglossus baeobatrachus. The sequence continues at coordinate 371,665,176 of NC_134353.1, forward strand.
GTTACCCGATGTTTACCTTGGTTACGTGTGCAGACGCTCGTAACCAAGGTAAATATCGGGTATCCAAGCAAGTTACCCGATGTTTACCTTGGTTACGAGCCTCCGCAGCTGTCAGATGCCGGCTCCCAGTCTGTCACGTTCAGTTCCCCTCACTCCCGATCACATGACTCCAATGCCCGCCCCTAAACATCCAGTGACAGGATCCTGTAAAATAACACATGCGTTTGCATGCGTTTTTCTTTGTAAAAGCAGGATCTGCTTTTACAGCAAAAAAACGTTCATGACGCATTTTAAAAAAACGTAGTGTGAAAGCAGCCTAAGTAAAGGTATATTCACCGTTCAGCATCCCTGCGGACTTCATGCAGGTGGCTCCTGAGGTCTGTGCTGCTGCTACAAGTGATGTTTGCTCCTTTTGGAAGGTATCAGGAGTTGCTGCAGCCTGTGATTGACTACAAGAATGTGTGTGTCACCAAAGACACCCTTCTCTAGTCACTTGACCGCTGCAGCCAATCACAGGTGAGTATGCTTATATTATTTTAAAACCATTTTTTTCTAGAAAGCAAAATGGATTCAAATTTCAGATAATCCCTTTAAGAACAATAGAAGTACATTAGAAATACAGCAAGGATTTATATTCCTGAGTGTACAATTCAATGTTGTTTCTTTCTATTCATACAGCATTAATTTCTACAGAAATCCAAAAAGATAAGTTGTTACCTCCTTCTTGATGTTAGATCAAAACCAGACATATCTTTATTCTGAGGAGATCGTGATACACATCATCTCTTTTTTTATTTTATACAAGGGCTATAAATTAGGGTGAATCCTTTGGTGTGACACATTGTGTCAACCTCACTAAACACTATAGAAGACACAAGGAGGCCACACAGGGGAAAAATACATGAACTTATCCACAGATAACTCAGGTAGAAGTTCAGCAAAGTATTCAGCAACGATACCACAGAGGAGTACAAGCCACCTGCTTGCAAACAAGGTTTGAATTAACTATATATATCACTAGCACCAGTCCAAGGAAGGAAGGGGTATTTAAGCACCAAGAGAATGCTGATGATCAGCAGCTGGGTGGAAGTGAGCTTCTCCTGGGTCCAAAAGGGGGAGAGATGATTCCAGCAGGAAATCTACCTATTACAATGAATACTAACAGCAGGAACAATAAAAAGTCAGGGAGCATTCTGGGCCAGCTGTGACCTTTTATGGCCGTAAACCATGACTGTCTGTCACCCGTGACACTAGGTAGCAAAAAAACAAATATCTCCATTAGAACGAATATAACACTCAGGAAATAACTGACAGTCAGACAGTCTATGGGGTGAGAGTAAAATCGCACTGCACTCGCAAACACTAGTGTACTGCGAGTGCAGAGCGAGAATGGCAAAAGCAGGCTACGAAGGAGAGAGATAAAGAGATAAATCTCTCCCTCTCCTCCGCAGCGCCAGCCCTCCCCTCCGCAGCACCGGCCCGCCCCTTCTCAGTGCCCTCCCGCCCCCCGCAGCTGTGATCCGATCGCTGTGCTGCCAGCGTGAGCCGAGTGTCATGCGAGGATCGCAGTAGTCCCTGTGTGGCCCTGGCCTATAGATGAGTGTCATTCTGCTATGCTGAAGAGATTATATTGAGTGCTTTGTTAGTTCTCCAGCACCATGACATCTCAACTACAGTACTCTGCTGGGCTGCTACATGGGCATCAACAAAGAGAGTATCATGAGTAAAGACTGTAGATAATATTGAATGGGGCAGTGGGCACTTTTCTCAGGACACACTGGAGTAGGCAGTGGTACTATACTCAATCGAGGAATAAACTAAGGGTATACTGTGTATATTTTTTTCCATTCCAAAAACTGAAACAAAAAACTAGACTCATGCGTGTTTGTGTGGGTTTCCTCTGGGTACTCTGTTTTCCTCCCACACTCCAAAAAACATCCTGATAGGGACTTTAGATTGTGAACCCCGATGGGGACAGAGTTGCCAATGTATGTAAAGCGCTGTTGAATTAATAGCGCTGTATAAGTGAATAAATATTATTATTATTATTATTATTACTATGGAACAGACTCAGAGAGTATTAATGGTTCACGTGTTAAGGAGCACAAAATACTTGTCTTACCCAAGTTCTACACCACTATGACCTAATACTGCATACATATACAAAGCAGACCAAAAGTTTAGACACACCTTCTCATTCAAGGAGTTTTCTTTATTTTCATGACTGAAAATTGTAGATTCACATTTAAGACATCAAAACTATGAATTAACACATGTGGAATGAAATACTTAACAAAAAAGTGTGAAACAACTGAAAATATGTCTTATATTCTAGGTTCTTCAAAGTAGCCACCTTCTGCTTTGATTACTGCTTTGCACACTCTTGGCATTCTCTTGATGAGCTTCAAGTGGTAGTCATGAGAAAAGGTCTTCCAACAGTCTTGAAGGAGTTACCACAGATGCTTAGCACTTGTTGGCCCTTTTGCCTTCACTCTGTGGTCCAGCTCACCCCAAACCATCTCGATTGGATTCAGGTCTGGTGACTGTGGAGGCCAGGTCATCTGGCGTAGCACTCCATCACTCTCCTTCTTAGTCAAATAGCCCTTACACAGCCTGGAGGTGTATTTGGGGTCATTGTCCTGTTGAAAAATAAATGATAGTCCAACTAAACGCAAACCGAATGGTATAGCATGCCGCTGCAAGATGCTGTGGTAGCCATGCTGGTTCAATATGCCTTCAGTTTTGAATAAATCCCCAACAGTGTCACCAGCAAAGCACCACCACAACATCACACCTCCTCCTCCATGCTTCACGGTGGGAACCAGGCATGTAGAGTCCATCCGTTCACCTTTTCTGCGTCACACAAAGACATGGTGGTTGGATCCGAAGATCTCAAATTTGGACTCCTCACACCAAAGTACAGATTTCCACTGGTCTAATGTCCATTCCTTGTGTTCTTTAGCCTAAACATGTCTCTTCTGCTTGTTGCCTGTCCTTAGCAGTGGTTTCCTAGCAGCTATTTTACCATGAAGGCCTGCTGCACAAAGTCTCCAACAGTTGTTCTAGAGATGTGTATACTGATAGAACTCTGTGTGGTATTGACCTGGCCTCTAATCTGAACTGCTGTTAACCTGCGTTTTCTGAGGCTGGTGACTCGGATAAACTTATCCTCTGCAGCAGAGGTGACTCTTGGTCTTCCTTTCCTGGGGCGGTCCTCATGTGAGCCAGTTTCTTTGTAGCGTTTGATGGCTTTTGCCACTGCACTTGGGGACACTTTCAAAGTTTTCCCAATTTTTCGGACTGACTGACCTTCATTTCTTAAAGTAATCATGACCACTCATTTTTCTTTACTTAGCTGCTTTTTTCTTGCCATAATACAAATGCTAACAGTCTATTCAGTAGGACTATCATCTGTGTATCTACCAGACATCTGCACAACACAACTGATGGTCCCAACCCCATTTATAAGGCAAGAAATCCCACTTATTAAACCTGACAGGGGACATCTGTGAAGTGAAAACAATTTCCGGTGACTACTTCTTGAAGCTCATCAAGAGAATGCCAAGAGTGTGCAAAGCAAAAGGTGGCTACTTTGAAGAACCTAAAATATTAGACATATTTTCTGTTGTTTCACAATTTTTTGTTAAGTATTTCATCCCACATGTGTTAATTCATAGTTTTGATGCCTTCAATGTGAATCTACAATTTTCAGAGTCATGAAAATAAAGACAACCCTTTGAATGAGAAGGTGTGTCCAAACGTTTGGTCTGTACTGTACATGTGTGCAATTGTATGTGCAATATATACAATTCCATCAATCTGTAGTATTTGGGAGATAAATGTTAAGTAAATTTTTCTGTTAGATGCTTGCAAGAGTCATATCCTAAAGAGGTGGCTCACAAATGAAACGCGCTATGTTCTGATGAACTTCTGTGCACTACAAGAGAACACTGTAGGCCTCACACACATACAGAGGACTGTTCCTGAAAACTATGATTTATTCAAAACCGGCATAGAGTTCTATTCATTCAGCTAACAGAGCACTAGTCGAGCTCATAAAGATGGCTTGTTAATTCATTGCTTAAGGATTCATGTTTTATGCAGCACGTACAGTACTGCTATTTCACGGGATTCTTGAAAATGTGATGTTTTATTAAGGTGGAAAGGTACTACTTAATAATGTATCATAATGTATATGAGGAAAATTAAATAATGTTTATGACTTTCATTAAGTGAATTAGTTTTATATTTTACTTTGTAGTTCCCATGAAGAATCCTAACTTTCCTATTCTACAGAACTCCTTTGGAGAACCAGGAACATCTGCGTATTATCATCATGTCAGAATAGTTAATGTAAATCCCTACATCGAGACTCAATTTTTGCCAGAGCTGTATATATCAAGAGACCACTGCAAAATTTTCAGTTTTTCAGATTTTTCTCTTTCTAGGACTATTTTTAAGGAAAATGTAAATTGTTCTTTTATTCTATAAACTACGGACAACTGACAACATCTCTGAATTTCCAAGCAATAAATTTTGTATTTATTTCCTGAAAATGAAAAACTGTCAAAATAACAAAACAAAACAATGCATTGCTTTCAGACCTCAAATAATGCAAAAACAAGTTCATAATCATTTAGAAACAACAATACTAATAATGTTTTAACTCAAGAAGAGTTCATAAATCAATATTGTGTGGACTAACCATGATTTTTAATCACAGCGTCCATGCGTCTTGGCATGCTTTCCACCAGTCTTTCACACTGCTTTTGGGTGAACTTATGAAACTCCTGGTGCAAAAATGTAAGCAGTTCTTCTTTATTTGATGGTTTGTTACTATCTATCTTCCTCTTGATTACATTCCAGAGGTCTTCAATGGGATTCAAGTCTGGAGATTGGGCTGGCCATGACAGGGTTTGGATGTGGTGGTCCTTCTTCCACACATTGATTGACCTAGTTGTGTGACATAGCGCATTGTCCTGCTGGAAAAAACAGTCCTCAGAGTTTGGGAACATTGCCTGAGCAGAAGGAAGCAACTGTTTTTCCAGGATAACCTTGAATGTGGCTTGATTCATACATCCTTCGCAAAGTTTGATCTGCCCAATTCCAGCCAAGCATCCCCAGATCATGACCGATCCTCTACCAAATTTCACAGTGGGTGTAAGACACTGTGGCTTGTACGCCTCTCCAGGTCTCCGTTTAACCATTAGACGACCAGGTGATGGGCAAAGCTGAAAATTAGACTCATCAGAGAAGATTACCTTACTCTAGAAATTGGGCAGGAATTAAGGAATTAATGCATTACCAACCACAGCCATCTAGACTGTTTAGAGAGGTGTACTACTGTTTTTATTCACCATAAACCTTCCATGGGGTTTGTCAGGTGAGGAAAAGGCCATATTATTATTCTTTAATTTAAGGCCTTTGCTGACAGTCAAACAGTGGAAGATTTGATGCATTCAATTGAGCATTTCCCTGCATAAGAATTAAAGTTTTCTTGAAGGATGTACCACTGCTTTCTGAAGAAATTGTGTTCTAAAAACTAGCAGTAGGTTTGGGAATTGATTTTGAGTCCATCTTCAACCCAAAAAGGTCTAAATAGCTCATGTTTAATAATACCAGCCCATAGCAGTACCTCACCTCCACCTGAGTCGAAGTGGAGGTCATTGTCCATTACTGATTCAGCCAAGGACCCATTCATCTGGTTCGTCAAGAGTCACTCTCATCTCATCAGTCCAGAAAACCTTTGAAAAATCTGTCTTAAGATATTTCTTGACCTATTCTTGATGTTATAACTTCTGTGTCTTGTTTAGAGATGGTCAGGTTTCCACTTTCCTACCCTTGGCCATGTCTCTGGGCACTGAACATCTTGTACTTCTGGACACTACAGGGAGTTTGCAGTTCTGGAATATTACAGCACTGCAGGATAATGGGTTCCTGGTCGCTTCACGTTTGATTTTTATCAAATCTTTCGCAGTTAATGTGTGTCTTTTTTTCTCAACACATTTTGTTCTGGATCCTAGTTGTTTTGTAAAGGAGTGGAAAGCTGTTCGGCACTCCCTCTGAAGGGCTATTGTATAATATATATTGACCTGTTATTTTAATGTGTTCAATTCTCATTGGGCTGTAGCTGTCTAGTAAATCTAGTATTGATAGGGTTAACAATTGGGGGAGCCCATGGTTTGGAAGGACTTAAAGTTGGTATCAGGAAGTTAGTTCCTGTTTTTAGCAGTTGTTAAAAGTTCTGAAGGAGAAGGTTTCTTAAGGCCCAGTCACACTAAACAACTTACCAGCAATCCCAACAACGATACAACCTGATAGGGATTGCTGGTAAGTTGCTCGGAGGTCGCTGGTGAGATGTCACACTAAGCGACGCTCCAGCGATCCCACCAGCAACCTGACCTGGCAGGGATCGCTGGAGCGCCGCTACACGGGTTGCTGGTGAGCTGTCACACAGGCAGATCTCACCAGCAACCAGTGACCAGCCCCCAGGCAGCAGCGCCGCGTGGAAGCGATGCTGCGCTTGGTAACTAAGGTAAATATCGAGTAACCAACCCGATATTTACATTGGTTACCAGCGCACACCGCTTAGCGCTGGCTCCCTGCACACCTAGCCACAGTACACATCGGGTTAGTTACCCGATGTGTACTCTGCTACGTGTGCAGGCAGCAGGAGCCGGCTTCTGCGGATGCTGGTAACCACGGTAAACATCGGGTAACCAAGAAGCCCTTACCTTGGTTACCCGATATTTACCTTCGTTACCAGCGTCCGCCGCTCTCACACTGCCAGTGCCGGCTCCCTGTTCCCTGCACTCCTAGCCAAAGTACACATCGGGTTAATTACCCGATGTGTACTGTGGCTACGTGTGCAGAGAGCAGGGAGCTGGCACTGAGAGCTGAGAGCGGCGGACGCTGGTAACGAAGGTAAATATCGGGTAACCAAGGAAAGGGCTTCTTGGTTACCCGATATTTACATTGGTTACTAGCGTCCGCAGAAGCCGGCTCCCTGCTCACTGCACATTTAGTTGTTGCTCTGTCGCTGTCACACACAGCGATGTGTGCTTCACAGCGGGAGAGCAACAACTAAAAAATGGTCCAGGACATTCAGCAACAACCAACGACCTCACAGAAGGGGCCAGGTTGTTGCTGGATGTCACACACAGCGACATCACTAGCAACATCGCTGCTACATCACAAAAGTTGTTCCTTAGCAGCGATGTTGCTAGCGATGTTGCTTAGTGTGACGGGGCCTTTAGAGCAGTGCAGCATTTTGGGTTGTGTTGTGTGAAGAGTGTGAAATTCTGGCATACCCTGGTAGCAAACTAGCAACTAGTGATGTTTCTAATTCTACAGTAGCAGGCACGTGTGGTGCCTATTAAATGAGAAATATTTATTGAAAGTGCATCTGTTATCCAGACATGGAAGTCATAGTGAAGGAAGTACAGACCTGCTAGGCTGGGGTACTTTTTTATAAGAAGCCGTAGAGACACACCTTGTGGGTCTTGTATTCTGGAAGTTAGTAGTAGTTGTAAGGATTTGCAGCAGCACACCTTGACCTGTACAACCCTTGCAAGAGAAGATGGAGTTTTTCGTCAAAGTCAGCTGTGTTCCTTTAGTGTGTGCCATAAGTTATTTCTCACCACTGGTAACCATAAAGGTTGCTTCTCTGTATTCCACAGATGTGTTTCACAAGTGTTATTCCTGCTACCAAATGTACATAAGTTCTATTTCTACAATCAGTAAAGAGAAGTTAATTTTGATATCACTCTTTCTATTTCCATCAGGGAGTCTTGGGGTCTTGGTCTGCCATACCATCTGGCAGTATGTGGTCTACAATTGCATTTTATGGAAGTGACACCACACACACCCAACCAGGTACGCAGTGTATCACACCCTGGCCAGAGTGGCCTCTTACAGCTTCAGATTTCATTCTTCTTCAGTGCTAGAGAGGAGAAGTAGGGTTAATGCTGCGCTGTTGCCAAAAATGAGGAAAAAATTGTTGATTTGATAATAAAAATGTTTTATTCTATAGGTTGACCTATGAAATAAAACATTTTTATTATCAAATTAACAATTTTATTTCCTCTTTTTTGGCAACAGCGTGGCATTAACCCTACTCCTCTCCAGCACTGCAGATCCTTCCCCATGGGGCTGCGGCAGCCACCATTGTCTTTATGCTTGCTTTGTGGTTGTGACTTATACAACCTTATAAGGCGAGTGTAATCTTTACACACCGCTATTTTAATTTCTGGTAAGACCCTATTTGCGCTTTTTGTCCTCAACTTTTATATTTCATTCTTCGCAACAGTTTGACAGTTAACGTGCTTCTTTTTTCCTCAACATGTTTTTTGAAACTCTGCAATCACATAACAACATCTTAGCAATTAAAAGACTGCTGCATCACTCTTGTAAGACTTGTAACAATTCTTGACTTTTTACAGAGTCAATAAAATTTCTGTTTAGTCCCATTTTGCATGAGAAAAACAAGTGGCCTAATAATTCTGCACACCTTGATATTTTGATAAAGGTTGTTGTTATCCTTAGGCCTCACCCTCCCTTATTACACAAATACTGTAGAATACTGTATATAAGTGCCCAAGCTGCTCTGTATCATGTAAAATATACCTTTATTATAATCACATTGGGGGGTGGTCCTGGTCTAATGGGCATTGCTTGTCTTGGGTCCGGCACCTCCTCTTTCCTGTGCAGTCTCCAAATGGATGATGCGTCCTACGTAATCCACACAGAGGCCTCCTTTGAATTGCCCTGCTGAGGGCAGATCAAAGTATTGTAGTGCGCATGTGTGAGTGACCTTACCCCGCACCTGCGCATTACAGTACTTTGCGAACCCCTGAGCAGGGCAGATCAAAGGAGCGCAATGGAGGCCTCTGTGTGGATGACTCAGGATGCATCACCCACACAGAGCTATGAAGAGGGACAGCGATGGAAGGAAGACAGGAGGCCCCGGACTGAGCCAGCGACGTCCATCTGACCGGACCACCCCCTAGGTGAGTATTAGGGCATATGCGCAAGTTGCGTAATTTCATGCATTTACGCTGCATATTGCACTGCAAATGCATACGTCCTGCGTCCTCTGCACAATCTATGAAGATTGTGCATAATCCGTGCACACGTTGCTTTTTTGAACGCAGTGATTTGGATGCTAAAATTTTGACCCAAATCCATGCGTTCAAAAATACAGCATGTCAATTATTCCATACGCTTTCTATGCAGCTCCCACTCTGTCTATGGGAGAGACAGCATCCATAGCGCATGAAATCGGCATTTATTCTGCTGAAACACTGCATCCATTACGCAGTGTTTCTGCAGCGATTTGAAGCGCACATGTGCTGTCAAATGGCTGCAGAAATTTCAGCATGTATGTGTGCACAAGCCCTTATAAAGGTGTTTTTACGTTCTACAGAGCTGCCTGGGAATTTTACGTTCTACAGAGCTGCCTGGGAATTTACATATAGTATTCTAGAATGTTGCATATAACAGCTTACTGGTGGTGGCCACAGCTTATAGGGGACAAATCTTTTGACCGGTTCAATGCAAATGTTAATGTTGAAATGAGAATCATATTGAATCCTACAAAAAGTAAAAGATCAATCAAGTGAACAAGTGGTTTATATTTTAGGATGAAATGTACAAAGAAAAATAATAACCAAAGCGATTTGTTTAAAGCGAACCTGTCACCAGATTTTTCCCTATTAAACTAAAAGTATCACCTTCTGCAGCTCCTGGGTTGCATTCTATAAAACATGGCCGTTAGGTATGCTAATTACCTTGGTTGGCCAGAAGGGCGGGCTCATTTTCTGCTTCTTTATCCACCTCCTGCCGCTGATCGCCGTCCTCCCTCCTTGATTGACGGGATGACGCCCTCCGTCATCCTTCTCGTCGCATTTTCAAATCTCGCACCTGTGCAGTTAGGTCTGCTCGCACAGGCGCAGTTGGCTCTGCCATATCGCGGGCAGAGTTGGAAACAGCTACCCTCGCTCGCGCCAGTGAGCTAAATGCGCAGGCGCAAGATTATGGGTGGGTACGAGCATGGCGCTGGTGAGATCATGCACAGCACCGACCTCACCGGCGCGAGCTAGGGCAGCTATCTTATCTGCTCTGGCCGCGATATGGCAGAGCGAACTGCGCCTGCGCGAGCCGACCTAACTGCACAGGTGCGAGATTTGAAAATGTGACGAGGAGGGTCATCCCGTCAATCAAAAAAGGAGGACGCTGAACAGCAGCAGGAGGGGGATAAAGGAGCAGAAAATGAGCCCGCCCATCTGGACAACCAAGGTAATTAGCATACCTAACGGCCAAGTTTTATAAAGTTATTTTTGGGGTCTGGAAGGGGAGTCAGGGCCCAGGTGCACCTTCATAGAATGTAGCCCAGGAGCTGCAGAAGGGGATTCTTTTAGTTTAATAGGGAAAAATCTGGTGACAGGTTCCCTTTAATAAAATTAACATTCTTTATGAGAAAAAAAAAAGCATAAAATGTCACACTGGAGTTCTATACTACATATTGTCTTTGCTGACATTTTACAAATGTTTCAGTCCCAACTAGAGGAGTGTGAGTTATATCTGAGGTATGTCTATAAAATACACACACCCATATGCTAGTCACAGTTTTTCTATTGACAAAGTTTAAAAATAAAGCTTTGAAAAAATGTAGCTTGAAAGTGACAGTCTAACCTATGGATCAATCCCTCTGTCTATAACCAGCTTTATTCAACCTCTGAAATCTTGGGTGTAATCGCAATTTTATAGACCAACCATTACTGGCTGGTCTCCAGCAGCTGAACTCTTTACTGTTTTCCTTACAGATCTTATAACTACTACTAAGTCTCCTCCGTACAATCCGGCTCTCCCCGGCAGCTCTGCTATGCTGCGCTGAAACAAAAACAAGACTCTACTCAAATGACAGCTAAGAAATACAAGCTGACTAAAGGCTTTTTTTTTTCCTGATTATTCATTTGCATTTTTTTCTTTTTACCTTTTTTTAATGTTTTGTGTATTTGTTTATCTTTCCTTCAAAAAAGAACAAGCTGTTCATGAATTTTGTGCAAAATAAAAAATAATAGTTTTCTTCATTTTGCACAAAATTTATGAATGACATGTGCCATTTTGAAAAATTTGGAACAAAATGAATACACACAAAAATAAATAGAAGGAAGAGAACACATACGAGTTAAAAAAAATTGCAAATTCAAAGAATAAAAACAAGATGTGTCATGCCCCATGACTTGGAAATTATTCAATGTTATCATTGCTGTGTATTGCCTTTCTGTTGCTAGACAGAAGCTTTGACTTTCCTTGTATTTTGTCCCTTCTTCCTCCCTGTAGTTCTGTGATGTCAGCATTCCCCGCCCTTCTTCTTCATGTAGTGTTTTGTATCTGCCATCTTCATGTAACATGCTTTATGCTCTCTGAGAAAATCACTCTTTTTACCTGCTGCATTAATCACAAGCATTCCTCTCTTCCTGGCGTCTTCTTGCAATGAGATTGTGGCCGAGATAAACTGAGGAACCGATATGAACGTGAGTACAGTAAATATGAATAGCCCAGGAAGAAACGGTCTGTTCAGGCGCCATCACGTCCTACGTATCCGTGAGTCAGAATAAGATGAAACACACAATAAACAAATATACAAAAAAGGCCCAAGTGCAATAATGTATCAGCTCCGTCATATCTAGCTTAAGATTTGATATTATTATGTGCTTTCGTTAACTGTAACTTTTGCCACTTGTGTATTACACATTTTTGCTATTTTTTTAAATAAATTCAAATTAGCAGAGCAATATTAGAAAATGAGGGTTATAACCTTTAAAAGAAAAAGGTTTCTCTACCAGACACTGCTGTCTCTGCACAAACGTGAATAGTCACTGGACTCAATTAAGGTTGGAAGCAGCTGAGCTGAATGTTTATCACTTGGCTATCAATCTGATAATTACCGTAATTAGGAAAAGTCCCTGTATGTAGTCAATAAGCACAGAAGGCAGGCAATAAACATCTTATAAGCCAACAATCAGCCGACCTTTGTTCTCGCAGGTCTTAATAAGCAGGAGTGTCATGGCTTATAAATTTCCAACATGAGATATGAACAGTAACAATATTACAGGTTCTAGGAAATAAGAGTAAAGGTGAAGACAACAAAAAAGTGAATACACATTATCTATTACACCAGATCTGGATAGTGGGCATTTCAGAGCATGCAAGGTTTGTCAACCACCGCAAGTTCTTAGAGACTGTCAAATAAAATATATCTTTGTACCGTGTTAGCCAGTAGAGATAAAAAAATTGTTTAAAAGAACAGAGAGTCCTCAGTGGTTGATACCTTTTAATGGCTAACTGAAAAGATGGTAATAATTGCAAGCTTTCGAGACTACTCAGGTCTCTTCATCAGGCATGGTATAACACAAAATCTGAAGAGTCACGTATTTATACACAACAGGACTTAGAATACTGCACTATTCTAAGTCCTGTTGTGTATAAATACGTGACTCTTCAGATTTTGTGTTATACCATGCCTGATGAAGAGACCTGAGTAGTCTCGAAAGCTTGCAATTATTACCATCTTTTCAGTTAGCCATTAAAAGGTATCAACCACTGAGGACTCTCTGTTCTTTTAAACAATTTTTTTAGAGACTGTCAAGCATTTCTCCAAAATTATTGTGAGTTTTCTACTTAAAGGAAATCTATCAGTAGGATTTACCCTCATTCCTAAGGCATCTATATGGAAATGCAGAGTGTAGAGAGTTGAATAAAATGATACCTCCACATCTATGATCCAATATTTTATTGCAGGGAAACCTATGTTTTTCTTACTATGTAAATGAACTGCAAGATCTACAGCTGGACATAGATCTCCCCAAGAGATGATTTTAAATAAAAGAAGTAAAGCTTCCCAAATCCTCAAGTATAAACCAACATGAAAAGGGAAAACTGTTTACAAAAATACAAATATCTCTTAATGAGTATATATTAAATACACCATTTTAATTGGAGTAGAACCCGTATTGGTTTATACACATGGCATACAAGTTCACACTCTCATACATTGCTTGTCTAAAGCTGGGTTTACACACTGCAACATCTCAAACGACATCGCTGTAACGTCACCGGTTTTGTGACGCAATAGCGATGTTGTTTGCGATGTTGCAGTGTGTAAAATTTATCAGCGACCTGGCCCCTGCTGTGAAGTTGTAATCATTACAAATCGTTCAGGACCATTCCTAGGTCCTTTGTTTCCCGCTGTGCAGCATGCATCGCTGGAAAGTTTCAGTGTGTGAAAGACTTTGCAGAGACTTTGTTAGCAACTTCCCTTTCAAAAGGCTGCTTATCAACGTCCCCAACAACCAGCTAGGTCGCTCTGCAGGTCCGGATCGCTGTTGAGTTGTTGGCCAGGTTTGCCTGTTTGACAGCTCACCAGAGACTCACCAGAGACTTAGGGAGGTCGCTGTTACGTCACAAAACCGGTGACGTTACAGCGATGTCCTTTGCGATGTTGCAGTGTGTAAACCCAGCTTAAGAGAAGACATTTTGAAGTTTAAGAGGTTGTTCACTACTGTACATTGATGGCCTATCCGTAGTATAAGTCATCAATGCTTGATCAGCCGAGGTCTGACATCCCACATCCCCGACGATCAGCTGTTCTTGGTCGTGGTGGCAGCAGGCAGCCGGAAATGCACATTTCCGAAACTCCCCCTTCTTCTGATAGCGTCCCGCTACTGCAATTTTGTCTCCGATTGATTTCAATGGGGGGCCAAAGTGTTGTACCCTGCCACAGCCACTAATGGGGCAGCTCTGGAACTGAGCACCTGCTGCCACCACTAGCACCTAGAACAGCTGATCAGCAAGGGTGGGTGGTGTCGCATTTACTGAATATAGACCATCCACTGTATCCTCACTCATCTCCAGTAGACTGTGAGTCCTCGCGGGCAGGGTCCTCTCTCCTCCTGTACCAGTCTGTGTTTTGTATTGTTCACGATTATTGTACTTTTCCCTATTATGTATACCCGTTTTCATTTGTAAACCGCCATGGAATAAATGTCGCTATAATAATAAATAATATTAATATCAGAAGATTTAAAGATTCCTTATATTCGCATCTATTCTAAAGATCTATACAAACTATCCTAATACAGTGCTAGTATTACTCAGTCTAATTTGGACTAAACAATTTGCTATAATTTCTATTTTTTTTTTTTTTTTAAATAATGACTTTTTTAAATTTAGGAACTTTGTTTTTTGAACTTTTAGTTAGAGAATTTTGTCGGAGTGACAGGAGGGTATTGAGTGTATTTAGCAGTATGTCAGTCTTGTATTCTACTATATACTTGTCATCATGACAGATACTAATAAGGACTGAAGAGCTATCTGGTTGTAAGTTTGTAGCTATGGTTGTAAAACTCTTAGCTTATTTATACCTTCTCTGTCAGTTTTCACCCCTTTTTAATTGAACCTTTTCAGTTGAAACACAAGATTCATTTTCCGTGCTGGCTAAATATTTCCCATGAAGAAGTAATTATTTGTAAGTACCACAGGATAAAGATGCTAACAGCCATCGGAGCAAATCATCGAAGCAACAGCTGGCTCTACTTGTCTTCATCTGAACCATGAATTCTGCTACAGAAAACCACTGAGCATTTTAGAGTAATTATCCCCAAATTCATAGTCATTATAAGATCCATCTGAGAGTCAAATGCAATAAATTCCAGCAAGATGTAAATGACTCCTTATTGCGCACGCAGGAAATTATATGTGGGCTACTTAGTGGTTGCTTAGTTACTAAAATACTTGTATGTTTTAAGTGAATGAAGGCAGCGAATATTTTATTATGTAAAGTAGAATCTAAAAATAAATTGGAAATAAACGAAATATTAGAATTCTTGTTTTATTCAGTTATTCACCAAAAATATATATGTGCCCATGTGACCCATTCACCAGGGACCTGACATAATTTGCCTTTCATTGCAATTTGCATTTTACTCAATAAGATTCAGATGTAAAGGAACTACATCTATTAGTCAAGTGTGTTACCTTAAAGTAGGGACAGGATTACTCCTAAAAGAACGGGGTAAATTGGCTGGTAGGGAATGTTTATATGTGAATCTGAGGTCTGAGTTCCAAGATTCTCGTTACCTTCCATTCACTTTATCTGGCAGATTTACAATAGCTGCCTAACCTTCCAGCAGTTTAAAGCATACCTGTCATTTTAGGTAACTTTTCAGAATAAGCTGTCATGTGTGCGTGTGAGAAGAATAAGAATATCTGGCCATTATATGATTTGTATCCTACATTATTCATCAGTTTTCCCCTCTCAGTCTCTATCTCTAATCTTCAATTCTATCTGAACTTCTGAACTACCGGGAGGAAACCAGCTTCTATGATACAGAAAACACAGAAATCAAGGGATTTCTGCTTCTTTCTCTGCTTAAAACATGTTAAGAAATTAGAATAACAGCATAGAAGTGAGCAGTACTGAGCTGTGTGGCTGTGCATCCAGCTTTGGGATGAACTAAATCACTATATGCAGCACAACTTGTCTGTCTTGTGTGCCCCTGCTTATTTTCTGACTCCGCTCCACACTCTTCCTTAGGATACCGTCTCGCTAAACGACGTACCAGCGATTCCGACCACAATACGACCTGGTCAGGATCGCTGGTGCGTCGCTACATGGTCGCTGGTGAGCTGTCAATCAGGCATATCTCACCAGCAACCAGCCACCAGCAACTTGTACAAAGCGCTTTGCTTGGTTACCTGATATTTACCCTGCTTACCAGCGTACACCGCTTAGCGCTGCCTCCCTGCACACGTAGCCAGAGTACACATCGGGTTACTAAGCAAAGTTCATTGGCTGCGTGGAGCTGACAGGAGCGGCGGTGTCTTCTGCAGCTCCGGTCACCTTCATGCAGCAGAGCTGGAAGAGACGCTGGACCATCCTGGATTACGCCGGACATGGAGGGCTTTTTCAGGCTTATAAAGTTGGTGAACAAGGCAATTTGTTAGTGTTTTTTTTCTAATAAAGGATTGTTCGGGTGTGTGTGTTTATTTACTGTAATTTACAGATTAATCATGGAAGGTATCTCGGGGAGACGCCTGACATGATTAATCTAGGACTTATTGACAGCTATGGGCTGCCAATAACTCATTACCCCGATTTGCCAACGCACCAGGGCAAATCGGGAAGAGCCGGGTACAGTCCCAGAACTGTCGCATATACTGCATGCGGCAATTCTGGGCGGCTGCTGACTGATATTGTTAGGCTGGGGGGCTCCCCATAACGTGGGGCTCCCCATCCTGAGAATACCAGCCTTCAGCCGTATGGCTTTATCTGGCTGGCATTAAAATTGGGGGGGACCGCACGCCGTTTTTTTTAATTATTTATTTATTTATTTTACTGCACAGTATAGACACGCCCACCGGCTGCTGTGATTGGGTGCAGTGAGACAGCTGTCACTCAGCGTGGGGGCGTGTCTGACTGCAACCAATCACAGGCGTCTGTGGGTGGGGAAAGTAGGGAATACGAGATTGATTAATGAGCGGCCGGCATATTCAAAGTAATTGTTGCCGTGTATTCTCTGCACATCTATTCCTCGCCGTCCTAGTGATCGGGGAGCGGTAAGTATGAGAGAGGGCTGCTCACTTCAGTCACTCGGGGGATTAGCGGTCACTGGTGAATCCTTCACAGGTGACCGCTAATCAGTACGCGGCACACAGACAGAGCCACGGCATGACAATGAAGTCGGGTGAAGTTCACCCGAGTTCATTCTCATCGCGCAACTCTGCTGTCAGCCAACATGTATCAACGACATTGTGCAACACACAAACGGACATTCCACACGGACATTCCACGTACACGTACACGGGCATTTTACACACAAAAACGGACATTTTACACGTACACACGGCTTGCATACGCCATCACACGGATGCCATACGTACCGGAGAAACGCCCCAAAAAAACGGAACACGGACCCGAAAAACGGACCGTGTCACACGGACGTTTTTTATGCGGAAGTGTGTTTTAGGCCTTAGAGGAAGCAGAGCGAGAGAGAAAGTGGAGAAAGAAGCAGAATTATGTAATAAAATATATCACCAAGTTTACTATATTTGCATGGTGTCCCATTATGCAAAGTTTGTTGAAATGACAGTGACCATTTTAAACTCATAAGAGAGAGTCTTAAAATGCATCAATTATAGGGGATCATGATTGATAATAGATTGGTCATCTTTACACTGCCTAGTCTAAAGTTACACCACATATTGGTTGACTACAAATTAACACTGTACCACCTTTTCAACAGACTTCACCCTCTTTCTAATGGCTTCACCACTGTCACGCGACTCAATAAAAGTGTCCAACATATATAATAACTGTTTGTGCAAAGAATATAAGACAATTTTAATACAGAATTTGAGCCTTTTATTTGCTTTTTGTAATTGTGTTTTTGATAGAATTGTTTTAGATAATCAGATTTTTCTTACTATGGAATTCTATGAGCAATAATTGTGTGATTTTTTTTAACTGCACAACTGTTGCCCAGGATTCCCAATGTGAAAACCCCAACATTTTCGATGGCTGCTTCACCTAAATACAGAGCATTCGGCTGGGGCCACACGGGGACTAATGCGATCCTCGCATGACACTCGGCTCACGCTGGCAGTACAGCAGGAGCCGAGTGTCATGCGATCGGACCTAAGCTGTGGGAGATGGGCCAGCGCTGAGGAGGGGCGGGCCAGCACGGAGGAGGGGACGGAGGGATTTATCTCCCTCTCTCCTCCGTAGCCGGCTATTGCCATTCTCGCCCTGCACTCGTGGTACACCGGTGTACCGCGAGTACAGTGCGATCTTTCTCTCGCCCCATAGACTTGAATGGGTGCGAGAGAAAGAGTCTCAGCTTACAATCGCAGCATGCTGCGATTGTTTTCTCGGTCCGATTAGGGCTGAGAAAATAATCGCTCATGTGTGCTGACACACAGGCTAATATTGGTCCGAGTGGAATGTGATGTTTTATCGCACTACACTCGGTCCGATTTTCATGCCGTCTGTCTTAGGCCTTACAAATTTAGATCACATTTGACTGCAAAGTCACTGATGATTGAACACTGCAGTACAAAAATCTGCCACTTGGGTAAAATGGTCACTTCACTCAACACTTTTCAAAGTATCTAAAAAAAGAGGGGTAGGAAGGGGAGGTCATAAAAAGCCCCACATTTACTGATATTGTGTACCATTTTTTTTTTCTAATTAAGTGTGCCCCATTGACTAAATATGCCATGTTTATCATACAGTGTGCACTGTTGTGATACATTTTGCACTGATTATCCTGTCCGTCACTTTTTATTCTGCGTAAATTTAGGGCAATATTAGCTAATCTGCCCATGATTCCTAAAGACTTGATTTTTTATGTTTTGTTAAAAATATGTTTTCTAAATAGAAGAATTTCTGAATTTTATGATTAAATAAAGGACCACATAGAATGCACCAATACTCACTATTCTGAACCATAGCCAATCGGGGTCTGTTTTCAGTAATCTGAAAAATAAAAAAATAGAAGCAAATTAGTTGAGATGTCAATGAGTTTTTTGTATCCTCATATTTAGCTTTTTCCCTAGTGGGAAGTATGAAGAATTATTTTGTTTATTAGTGGTATTAGTAATAACTACTTTTGGGAAGATCTTTCCTGACATGAGTAAATAAACTGTATAAAACAATTGACTAGCATCTTTTCGTATACCTCTGCATTGTGTTGTTCCTTGGTTATGCCAATTAGCTGTATTGCATTTATCAAACAGGGTGAGTTCATAGTTCACACTAACTGGACAGTGTCAAAGGCAGACACCCCTAGATGCTACAGGTCAATACTGCATGAAAAGTTCCATAATTGTCATGCCAGATCATACAGACGCTCAGTGTTCAGTGCAACACAAGGGTAACAATGGAAATTTTATGGAAGGCAGGCCCTCATGATATGGAGAGAGGACACCTCCTGAAATTCACCAGTCTGTACTGTACACTCCCTAACGTTCCTATCTGGGTCCTTCCACCATCATGTGCCTAGGCCCTTGCTTTCCTCTAACTCACACTGGCTATTGAGAAAGCCGGTGAGAACTCTAGTCTCACCACTGTAATAATACAACACAAGGTAAGTGATAAAGACAGAGGGAATATAGACACAAAAAGGAAAACACTCCAAGCTTCTCCAATGCAGCTAAACACCACAGCTGCAATAGTTCCGACTCCTCAGCTTCCTGAAGAGACAGTCTCCTTTCAAAGTGGTCAGCATAAAAATCAGAATCTATAACTGGCATCAGATGGTAAGACACGTGACTTTTTATAGCAAAAGAGCTGCACCTTAGATTAAGGCTACAAAGCATAGCCAGGTAGGAAAGAGTCCTTAAACCCTACAGCACTAAAAGAAAGTAGAGTAACTCAAATTCAAGTTGTAGATCTACACAGACTAAGTTGTTCTGACCTTCTAGTCCCTGACTCATCAGAGGTCTTCCCAGAACGTGACACACTCATGAAAATATTTTTTATTTCTTTTTTTAAGGGGTTGTCTGAGATTAGAATGAAAAAACGCTTCTTCTTTTCTAGAAACATCAACATTCTTGGTTATTGGCTTTGCTAGATATTGAAGCTCACACAACACACAGGCAAGAAAGACTTTTTGAAAAATAAACCCCTTTTCTATCAACTTAGACAGCCTCTGATGATTTATGTGTTTGTGCCAACAACCAATCATATTACTAAATTGTATGATTTGGCAACAATAAATGGTTGTGTTTGGAGGCACGGAGCACAGATAAGGATGCGTTCACCTATAGATATTCCAGTTTCTCGGTGCCCCTTATATTTTCTTCATTTAAACAGACATAAGTTTGAATCCCAGTAAAAGAAAGACTGTATTCTTCATGCCTCTAAGATCCGAGGCTTACTGAGGAAATGGGCAGGTATACCGGAAAAAAAATGTAAAGCGTTGTAATGAATGCTTATTACACATACCAAAGATTCCATAGTGATGAAAACAGCGCTAAAATGTGCTATTGGTCTAAGGTTACATTCACATGTGATTTCAAAAATCCTTTACAGATTCTATTGCTGATTTTTTTTTTATGAATCTGTGCCTAAATCTGAATTTATTACCAGCAGATTTTGTGGTGGGTTTTTCAAGATATCATTCTATGCACTGCACAAATTTCATATCAGAAACCCACAAAAAGAAATGACATAGTTTAGTTTTAAAATCCTCATAGATATTTATCTATAGATAAGATTTGTTGAATTTCACAAGAATGGGTGCATAAACACAATGGAGTATAATATGCTTTTAAATAAAAATAAATAATGTTATTTAAATACCAAAAAGGCATAACAAATAGAGATAAAAATATATTAGTGAGAGGTATTGCAAGGAAGTCCATATAATGTATCCACTGGGGGCAAAAATTTACTATAATTCAGGACATAACAATATGGAAAATATAATAGACAAAAAATGCATGAATACATATATTTTGTAAATTGACCAGAATATACCGTGTTTTTCCAAAAATAAGACACTATCTTATACTTTTTTTTTTGTCCCCAAAAAAGCACTAGGGTTTATTTTTGGAGGAGGTCTTATTCTTGGAGAAACATAGTTGGGTGTAGGTTTACCTTCCCAAAAAAGCAGACCCCTCACTTCCCAGGAGACTCATACTTACCAGACCCGGACGTCTGCGTGGCTCCCAGGTCCTCCTGTGATCTCCGGTGGGTGCTGCACGCCGTCCTCCCCTGCTTCTGGCTGGCTGGCTGACTGACGCTGGCACTGACACACACACATTGGCTGCCGATGACACACCCACTGGCTGTCGCTGACACACACACTGGCTGCCGCTGACACACACACTGGCTGCCGCTGACACACACACTGATGGACAGAGAGACAGACAGACAGACAGACACACACACACACACACACACACTCACTTGATCCAGCGTTACAGAATACTTCTGGAGGCAAGGAATGATGGGAGGAAGTCACGTGTTCGGCCCGCAGGTCCTATAAGCAAGCATTCTTGTGCTCCACTGTACTGCCTCCCAGGATGCTGCCAGCTAGAAGAAATCGGTGTCCCTGGATGTGGTGAGTGCGATCTGATTGTGTGAGATCGGATGTGTGTGCAATCTGATTGTGTGTGTGTGAGATCGGATGTTTGAGTGTGAGATCTGATTGTGTGTGTGTGAGAGATCGGATTCGTGTGTGTGAGATCGGATGTTTGTGTGTGAGATCAGATGTGTGTGAGAGCTGATGTGTGTGGGTGTGCGATCACGGCAGGTCCTGTCGCTCAGGGTGTCCGCTGTATATAATGAAGTGTCCTGCAGTATCTTTAACTTTTTTAGCTGCATGGACACTTCATTATTGATCCGGGACAAGGGCTTATTTTCGGGGGAGGGCTTATATTTAAGCCTTGCTCCGAAAATGCTGAAAATCGCTGCTAGGGCTTATTTTTGGGGGAGGGCTTATTTTTGGAAAAACAAGATAGTTATGGATATGGGTGGATTAAAATTAGTTGTACAAATGACTGAACCCACTGTTCCAGTCATATTCACATGTAAACGGTGCAGTCAGTCACTGGAAACAGTTGTGCCATGTTAGTCACAGCTGATGCCAGTGTTCAGCTGCAGTGGTCTCATGCTTGCTGGAAGCAAGGAGCACAACAGGGTGCAATGTATCACAAGTGTGTTGCAGCCTTATGAGATCTCAGGGGTCACAGCGCATTGTGGATCGTAGAATCACTTCAATGCCTGCTCGTCGTTTGCTCTGAGTTGGAGTGTATTTAATTCCATCCAGCACTGAAGGGGTTAAGGTTCATTTCAATCCTGCAGTGATCTAACAGGTAATTGTAACCTCAGCTGCAGCTACTCCTTTCTGCTATAAATATTGTCTCCTTACTCCTCCCTATGCCAGCTGTAGCTCAAACGTAAGCTGACCATGTTGAAGAAGCTTGTCGCTGCATAGCAGTGGTGTCGTTCCTATTGCAGCTGCAAAGTTCCTTACTGAAGGAATTATTATTGGAATTGTTATTGTGTCTTTCCCCACCCCTTTGTCTTATTTACATTGCGTTGTCTTATTGTAGAAAATTAGTGTCTCGCTGCTCTAACCAGGATGAGTTTAGGGTCAATGAGGACCTAGGCACATGATCAGCACACACGGGGAAGGAACCATCTAGGTGCCTTAGGGAGTACAGGGTTCAGCCTCAGGTGAGTGCTAGGAGGTAACCCCACTCCCATCTCCCTAGGGTGAGGGCCCACTGTTGTATTGTTTTACTGGTGTACCCTGTGTATTGCGTCGTCCGCCCTTCCCCCAGCGTGACCCTACCCTGGTGTTCTCACAGTGTCGCGCCGCTCGCCATAAGTCTTCCCATGACCAGTCACAAAAACTCTGACACATAGGCAGAGATGGGTAGCCGAGTCTATATTATTTTTTTAAGCATGCTTTGGCCCTTTTATTTTTTTTTTTAAAAAAAGGGTGAACAACAAAATCTGCTAGTAAATATTTTTATTAATGAGCTCAATTTTCCATACCATCTGTTCTTCTAGTGAAAGTCTACAAATTAGAAGCTGTTTGACTGTACACACATTGTATTAGAGCAGCAGTGCCATTTGCATTATCTGGTGATTCTACTAGAGCTGTAAATTTGGACTGTAAGTGAATGAAAAAAATCGAAGCAATCGTTACAGCTTTGCAGACTTGCCAAGGCATTTTGTGTTCATTCAATAAATTTAAATAGCTTAAGTTTATATTTTTAATTGTATTCCTGCCTTGCTGTGGCAGAAAAATGAGCTCACCTTAACCTCCATAAATCACAGGCCAACAAATATAGAAAAGTCACTGAGGCTAACTGCAGCCGCAATGACCAAATGCTTGGTTAAATCATAGCTTTGTTCCCCTGCTCGAGTAAATAATTTCGTGACAAAACCATTTATTGTGGAGCCTCTACGCTATAACAGATGCTCAGCTGAAAATTGTAAACAGATAAAACTTGTAGCTCAATGAACTGACGGAGTTAAATTAACATACATTTTATACTGCTGACAAGAGTGAGAAAATACCGGAATGTATTGAAACATTGCTTGAAAGAAGAAAGATATTCAATGGAAAATGAGCAAATTGATAATAAATAAGACAAAATCAGATGAAAAACAACATTTATTTCAGCTAACAAGGCAAAGTCCCCTAAGGAATTTTGTCAGGCGCTAAATAAAGTCAGCCAATTTACAGTTCAAAATTGTTAGAAATATTTCTTAAAGGCAACCTGTGAGTAAGGTCAATCCTCCTAAACTGTCCATGTAGGTCATTGGAAACGGAATAATCTGGAATCTGATGTTTTATTCCAGAGGAATCCACATTTTTCTTAAAAGATAAAAGAGTTGGAAAGATTTATGGGCTGAATATTGATCTTCCCTAGAATCCGCCTTCAGAGCTTATTTAAAGAGCTTGTTCACACCAGCCTATAAGAACGAGTGCAATCCAATAAAAAACGTATTGGACTCAGACCAATGCTATTCAGTGAGTCACTGCTGATTGTAATATTTTCTTCAGCTGTATTCATTATGTGTAGATATTGGTGGACTCTCAGATACCTGGGTTCGGCGGGTCCAACTGAGTATAAAAAAAACCCGGTTTGAGCGTGGATTTGATCCAGGATATTTGGCCTGACACCAAATAGAAGGGATAGGGGGATTGGGGCAAGTACGTGATACTTATTCTCCCGTGAGGCTCTAACGCTACTTCCGGGCCCATTCATTATGCCTCATGCATATGCACTGCTTCCCTCGCCCACCAGCAGTCCCTGCATCTCTGATTGGGTGCAGTCAGACAGCGCCTCCACCCTGTGTGACAGCGTGTCTGACTGCTTTCAATCAGAGGTGCTGTGTGTGCGTCTCTATTGCGTCCCCCATATTATGATATCCAGCCATGTGCTTATCTTGGCTGTGTATCAAAATAAGAAGGACCTCATGCAGCTTTTTTTAAAAAATTATTAAAATTAATAATTAAAAAAACTGGTGTGCAGACTCCATGTGTGCAGACAGGCCATTTCAATACCCAGCCATGATAAAGCTGACTGCTGGGAGCTGGTATTCTCAGGCTGGGGAAACCCATGCTTGTTGGGCCCCCCAGTCTAAAAATAGCAGCCTGCAGCCGCCCAGGATTGTTACATCCATTAGATGCGACAATCCTGGAATGTTACTTGGTTTATCCCGATTGCCATGGTGCGGTGACAATCGGGGTAATAAGGGGTTAATAACAGCTCACAGCTGCCACTAAGCCATAGATTATTAATGGCAAGAGTCTATGAGACCCTTCATTACTGATCTGTAAAAAGAAATAAACACAAACACCTAAAAAATCCTTTATTTGAAATAATGTACAAAAAACACACCCTCCTTCACCCCTTTATCAATCCCCAAAACACCCAGGTCTGACGTAAACCACACAAGGTCCCACAATGATTCCAGCTCTGCTACATCTCAAGTGACAGTGCGTGGGCATAAAACATGACCACCCACTGTGATCTTCAGGCAGAGTATGACTGAGCCTCAGTGATGAGGTGACATCACTCAGGTTATTTGCGGTCACAGTTGAAGGTTCCCACGGTACTACATCTGTGATCGCAGGTAACCTCACCTCAGGTGACTGCTCATTGTAATGCTCAATCTCTGCCTGAAGAAAGATAAAGGCCACAGCTGAGTGTTGCAGCCACCAGCTGTCTCCTTTATCTGCTCTGGTGTCACATCCCCACTGGAGTCTGCTTCTGTGACTTTTGCTGCGATCACCAGGTGCTGCCGTATTCCCACGTGGACAGTGCTGGTAATAGGGGAGGAGTCTGTGCCAGTGGCTCTGGTGGGCGCAGCCTCTGCCCATCCACTTAGCTGGGGTTCCCTGGGACCTGCAGTTCCACTGGCTAACTGTGGTGGCGTGTATCTTCCAGCTGAAATTACCACCTTTCAGCTACAGCCAATGGGAAGACACCACACCCTTCTAATTCCCCTTCCTGTCTGCTGGTCTCTGCCACATAGTTTTGTAGTTCTGCTAATCTTTGGTTCACACCCTGCCCTGAACTTCTGATCCCTGTGTCTGACCTCTACCTGTTCACTGACTACTCTTCTGCCTGCCATGTTCTGTACTTTGCTGCCTTTACCGGTTTGACGTTAGCCTGAATTCCTGACCACCCTCTTGCCTGACAACTTTGTCCCTTTCTGTACCTCCTGGTTTGGACCCTGCCTGACGACAACTCTTTCCTGGATTGCAGCCTTCCATGGGCAGCACTCTCCTGGACCTTTTGTAATTGCAAATCCCTGTACAGGGGTAAAAGCATTTCGGGGTTCTTGGAATCCTGTTGAGTGGGCAGCTAGCCTTTAGTCTGTCCGTGACAGCCACCCTACTCCCGGGCAGATGTTACAGCTGGGTATCAGAATACAGTGGACCCTATATCATTTTTTTCTAATTATTTATTTATTTTTACACTCCATTTCAGGGACCCTGACAGCTAGTGTGAGGGAAACCAATGACAGACGCCAGCACAAAGAGTGGGGGCGCAGTCTGAGTGCAATCAATCACAGACGTTGTCACAAAGGGTGGGCATGGGAAGAGGACCTGGAAGCACTGTGACAGTAGCCAGCCTGGAAACTTGGTATGTATCCTGCATTAATCACTATTTTGTCTCCTTTTGCAGGATCCCTGGCCCTTTATCTAGGCGACCGAACTTAAACAGTAACACGGACTTCTCTGAGAAGTCCGTGTCTGGTATCCATGCGTGGACATTAGGTGTGCATTACTATTCTGTAGCATAGAATACTGTAAATAGTCCTGTAAATGATTGTTGAATAATAGCTGCTGACAAAAAAATGCATGTCATACGGATGTCATACAGATGTTAAGAGAGAAAATAATCGCAAATCGTCAACAAACCCTACAAGACAGGGTGCATTACCAGTTTGAGACATGTAGATCAAGGGTGTAGACTGTCAGCCATTATATGTTTCACACTGGTACCAACTTCTTCCTTCATTTAAAATAAGCTGTGGATGCTTTTTCTCAGGTACACCAGTGTCCTTGAGAACTTTAAAACAGGTGTTTTACTATTATGATATTAATGACATTTTCAGTGCCATTTTGCGGGTCTGCAGGTCTATCGTACTAAGGAGAGAGAGAGAAAGGGAAAGAGTTTTTGTTGACATATTCTCCAGGCTCTTCCCATTCAGTTTCATCACTTTCCCATCCATTGCAGCCTTTTACTCAGGCCCCCAGACCCCCAGTTGGGTTCAGCAGAAAATTACTCGCATTTCCCATTGACTTGCATCAGTGGCGTAGCAACTGCTTTTGCCGCCCGGGGTGGTCATCAAATTTGCCGCCCCCCTCTATTAGCCATCAATAATCCAGAATATATATAACTTGGGTGTCTTGGGTATTGGGTGACGGACGAAGGGGGGCAGCGGCTGATGGGAAGAGCGGTGGCGTATAAGGGGGGGTCAGTGGCTGATGGGAAGAGTGGTGGCATATGAAGGGGGGCAGCGGCTGATGGGGAGAGCGGTGGCGAATGCAGGGGGGCAGCGGCTGATGGGGAGGGCGGTGGCGGATGTAGGGGGGCAGCAAATGG
Source organism: Anomaloglossus baeobatrachus (assembly GCF_048569485.1). Classification (NCBI taxonomy): domain Eukaryota; kingdom Metazoa; phylum Chordata; class Amphibia; order Anura; family Aromobatidae; genus Anomaloglossus; species Anomaloglossus baeobatrachus. The sequence continues at coordinate 371,691,822 of NC_134353.1, forward strand.
AGGAAGGCGGCGGCAGATAGGAGGCAGTAGCGGCGGTGGATCGGGGGCGGTGACTACTGCTGCTGCGGCGTCGGCGCAGCTGAAACGGGGCAGTGGCGGGGGCAGCGGTGGATTGGGGGCTGTTCGGGGGCAGTGGTGGATCGGGGGCACTTACCAAACGGCACTTGCAGGGATCACTCTCCTCAGCTTTCATGGATGAAGTGAAGCTGAGGGGAGTGGTCACCTACAGGTCACCGGACCCAGATCCAAGGTGATTGGAGAGATCGGTCACAAGGCCGATCTCTCCAATCAGAGGTGGGGGCAGGTGAAACAAAGTTCACCCAGCTCCAGCTAGTGATCAGTGCTATAGCTGTACTGATCATGGCTGGATTTCAATGTTTCAGCCATTATCAATGGCTGAAATATCACAGTGGCTGTGATTGACTGAGCGGTGTTCGTCAGCCAATCACAGCCTCTGTATGTCCGGGGGGGAGACATCACCCCTCCTGAGGTCAGGCAGAGGTCCCCTCCTCCCAAATCTAAAGTTTTTGCATACCGATCACAGCCACCGAGGCTCTGGGGCCGTGATTTCGCCATGGCGTACTGGTTACGTCATGGGTTGTTAAGTACCAGATCACAATGATGTACCCAGTATGCCATGGGTCGTTAAGAGGTTAATCAACAATTATTATTTCTTCTATGTTTTTATATTTTTTATCTTTTACCCCCAAAATGCCACCCCCTGACACGTGCTGCCTGGGGCAGACCACCCCCTCCGCCCCCCTTTGCTACGCCTCTGACTTGCATTGTACTCGCTATTCGGAACAAATATGCGAATATTACAAAGTAATCGTTATAAGAAAAACGATTACGAATATTTTGGTACTCGCTCATCTCTAGTCATCAATATCAGATAGATAGGGTTTTTGCACCCGACATCCCTACCGAGCAGCTGTTGTCTGCTCTGGCATTTGCCAGTTGTAAACAGATGTGGAGTGCACGGCTCCATTATTATTATTATTATTATTATTTATTTATAGAGCACCATTGATTCCATGGTGCTGTACATGAGAAGGGGGTTACATACAGAATACATATACAAGTTTCAATAGACAGACTAGTACAGAGGGAAGAGCCCTTGCGGGCTTACATTCTAAACGACCATTTAGCGTCCACTGCCAAAAACTACAGATCGGCAAATAAATATGATGAAGTTTAATGGCAGTGGCCACTAAACTGTTGACGGCTTTACAATTTAGCTTTGCAACTGTTCACATCCGGCTGCCACCAGTGCGGAGAACAGTTGGTTAGTAGAGTTGCACTGTGTCGGACCCCCATGGATTTGACAGGACTTTAATATCAAACCCTTTTAGACTGAAGGACACTAGAGAGAGGCAAAGTATCTTAAAATATGCTAGATTCGTAGAAAGTTTATTGAGCTATTGAGCTGAAAATGCGCCAGATACTGCAGAGTTTTCATGGGCTGCATTTCAAGTTGTCTTTTAAAGCATTTATAACAGTTGAGCAAGGTTGGAATAGACACATTCTTGAAACACTGCCTTCAAAGTTCAAAAACAATGTGAATCACTGTAATTTTACTTTTTATCTTCTCATTAAATTTAGTAAAAATTGTGTTTCTTGTTTTGTTTTTTTTATTTCACTAGAACACCATAGATTGTAAACCTCACACATTAAGGCTACATGCGCACGCTGCTTTTTTTCCTGCTTTTTTGCTGCTTTTTTGGCTGCAGTTTTGTCAGCAGAACTTTCTGACATCTGACTTCCCAGCAAAGTCTATGAGAAGTCAGATTTGTCATGCGCACACTGCAGTTTATTTGTCAGCGTTTTTTTTGTCAAAAGTTTGTGACAAAAAAAATGCACCATGTTCATTCTTCCTGCGTTTTTGTCAACATTTGTCACCCATTGAAATCAATGAGGGCATCAAAAACGCAGGAAAAATGCATGCTAATCAAAAGTGGTGCATTTTACCTGCCTTTTACCTGCGTTTTTGCTAGCAAAAACGCAGGTGATTTGTCAGGAAGTGAGGTCAGGCAAGTGGTCCCGTCCCGTCCTCCGTGTTCCCTGAAGTACCGCTGTCCCCAGGGGAGATGATGTGGAGGACGGGACTATCAGCAGCGGCAGCGAGAGGGGGATGGACATTGGCAGCTGAAAACATTGATTTTTATCTCTCTCTGCTGCCGCCGCTGATAGTCCCGTCCTCCACGTGTTCCCCGAAGTACCACTGTCCCCAGCGTGCACGCACAGGGGGGATGATGTGGAGGACGGGACTATCAGCAGCGGCGGCAGCGAGAGGGAAAAATCAATGTTTTCAGCAGCCAACGTCCATCCCCCTCTCGCTGCCGCCGCCGCTGATAGTCCCGTCCTCCCCGTGTTCCCCGAAGTACCGCGGTCCCCGCACAGGGGAGATGATGGACCCCTCTCACCGCCACCGCCGCTGAAAGTACCGGGCTCCACGCTCCTGCCGCCGGCCGGCTCCACGCTCCTGCCGCCGGCTCCAGGCTCCTGCCGTCGGCTCCACGCTCCTGCCGCCGGCTCCACGCTCCTGCCGCCGGCTCCACGCTCCTGCCGCCGGCTCCACGCTGTAGCGCGATCAGCTGAGCTGTCAGAGGTTACTCGCGGCCACCGCTGGATTCGGCGGTGGCCGCGGGCAACCTCGGTGACAGCTCAGCTGATCGCGCGGCTGTCTTCTTTAGCTGCATGGAGGTGACCGGAGCGGCGGTGTCTGCTGCTCCGGTCACCTCCATGCAGCACTGCTGGATGCGACGCTGGAGCATGCTGGATTACGCCGGACATGGAGGGCTTTGTCGGGGTTAATAAATTGGTAATGAGGGAATTTGTTTGTGTTTTTTATTTCTAATAAATGATTTTTTCGGGTGTGTGTGTTTATTTACTGTAACTTACAGATTAATCATGGAGGGTGTCTCATAGACGCCTGACATGATTAATCTAGGACTTATTGGCAGCTATGGGCTGCCAATAACTCCTTATTACCCCGATTTGCCAACGCACCAGGGCAAATCGGGAAGAGCCGGGTACAGTCCCAGAACTGTCGCATATAATGTATGCGGCAATTCTGGGCGGCTGCTGACTGATATTGTTAGGCTGGGGGGCTCCCCATAACGTGGAGCTCCCCATCCTGAGAATACCAGCCTTCAGCCGTATGGCTTTATCTGGCTGGCATTAAAATTGGGGGGGACCGCACGCTGTTTTTTTTAATTATTTATTTATTTCTAATTTTTTTTTTTTTCCAATTCAACAAGCTTTATGGGCTTGTTTGAACTGAAAAATACATGAAACAATTGTTGACAAAACTGCAGCCAAAAACGCACCAAAAAAGCAGCAAAAATGCACCAAAAAAGCACCTACATTTTTTGTGACATTTCCAGGCTCTCTCTGACAAGGTGCAGTTTTGGCTGCAGTTTTGGCTGCAGTTTTGGCTGCAGTTTGTGAACACGAAAAAGAAGCAGCGTGCGCATGTAGCCTAAAGGACTTTATAAAAATAAACTGTAACAACTCTTCGGGCTCCCCACTCTCTCTGACATCCAGTCGTCCGACCTGCTCCAGCTAGATTACAGGAGTAGGAGCATTAAAGAAGGGCAGTGATCCTCATAGGGGTGAATGGACCCCATGACGATCGGGAGGGTGCAAGGTTAGGAAAGGGTTAATAGGTTTGCATGGGATGGGGGATGTGTGGGAGTACAGGATTGGTAGTAGGGAGCTGTAAGGGGATTGGGGGGGAGCAAGGAAGGGGTGGGGTGTTGGGAGAGGTATAAGAGAGGGGGGTGTGCTGTTTACCTCCCCTTTCGTCGATTGATCTTTGTGTCCCAGGACGTAGTGCTGCTGCTGCTTCCTGCCATGGCTGCCCTTGCTGAACTCCTGGAGATGGTGCGGGGGGCATCCGAGGTCATGGGAGTGGATGCCCTGAGGCAGCAGCTGGCAGCGGTCTGTGGGGCTGAAGCGGCGCCGCCTGCTGTTCCAGCGCCCGGGCCGTGGCTACGTGCTCGGCGGGCGCGACCGCCGGAGCGCTACTCCCCCAGCTGGAGGGGGAGAATCAGATCAAGGAGCCCCTGCGGGGACCCTCCGGAGCAGCGGCGGAGCCCTCCAACTAACCTAGGGGAGCAGCCGGCCACCGGGAGGAATCCGCGACGGAGATCCCGTGGGTCGGGGGTGGGCGGAGCCTCTGCGAGGCCCACTTCCGGTCCGCGGCCTGCGCAGCACCAGACCGGAGCATGGATGACGGCAGCCCCCAGTGATGTGCCGGCTGGGGGTGGCGCTCGGCGTGCCGGATTGCCGGAGGAGACTCCCTGCAGGCCGCAGGGGAGAGCAACAGGACGGGGGACGGGAGCGGATGTGAGCGGCGAGGTCAGGAGATCGGAGGAGGGGTACAGTGGCCCGCAGGCACAGAGGAGATCGGTAGTCACGGTCCCCCCCGGCGAGGAGCGTGCTGGGGGTGGGTCCCGGCGAGGAGCAAGCTCGGCACGGCCTTCCGGCAGTCGGCAGGGAGGGAGCCCATTGAGGACGACAGGAGAAGGGGCGGCGCAGCAGGATATCACGATTACAACGGGAAGAGACGGCGGCAGGGCGCCACGGCGGGAGAAAAGGAAGAGGTCAAGCAGGAGTCGCCCAGACGAGCGGGGTGCGGTGACCGTGGGGGTCGACGGCCGCCAGGTGCGGGCTGTCCCCTCGCTGGTCCCCCCTGAGGATTTCGGCAGCGCATCAGACTCCAGCGAGGAAGAAGGAGCAGCGGCAGGTCGGACGGACCGGCAGCTGGAAGATCGTGGCACGGCTGTTCCGGCGTCGGCTCAACGGCAGCCTGGTGAGCAGACAACAGAAATGTTACATGCTGTGGGTAGCGCGGGCGAGGGCGGGGGTTCCGTCGCGCGACGCGTTGCGCTGGGGGCGAGTGCGGTCGGGCAGTCTGGTTTACCGGGTCCAGAGTTTTGGGGGCAGCTTTTGGGGGTGTTGCAGGGGTTGTCTGCGGAACGGGGTAGTCGGACTGGGCCTGGGGCTCCGGTGGGGGCGTGGGTGGGCCCCACGGAGGTGGTGCGGACAGAAGCGCCGGTGCGCGATGTTGCGGCGGGGGACACGACCTCGGCGGCAGGTACGGGACAGGAGGCTGGTGGGGCGGCTTCCGTGGGTGCGAGTAAGGAGGCGGAAAAGGAAAAAGAAAAGGAGGATGAGGTAGTGCGTTTGGATGATAGGGAACGGAGTGAAATTTATGTGTGCTTTGAAGGGCAGTTAGGGGTTCATTTGAAAAAGGAGGTGAGGGAAAAGATTTGGAAGGGGGAGTATGTGGAAATTTTTTCCCTGCTTCCCTTGGAAAAGTTTAATTTGGATAAGGTGAAACCCAGTGATACAAAAAAGGAGAAGGAGGATGAGGAAAAACGGCGGTATAGGTTGATCCCGAGGACGTTTACCAATTGGTTGCAGGCCTTTGTTATCTTAGCCAGTGTGATCGGGGAAAAGGAGCCGGAGCATTGTTCCGCCCTATTTGGATATATGGATGCGATAGGGGAAGCGTATAGAGTATACGGCGGTTTGGGGTGGTTGAGATATGATGAGCAGTTCCGGCAGCGGAAGGCTCTGCGGCCGGGAGTCCAGTGGGGCCACAAGGATATTTCTTTGTGGATGCGGTTAATGACGGCGTCGGCTCAGCCCTTTCGAGGGGGTGCCGGGAGCCCAGGTGCGAGTGGCGGGTCCTCGGCTGGACAGAAAAAGGGGGCTTGTTGGCAGTATAACGAGGGACAGTGTAAGTTCGGGGCCTCTTGTCGGTTCAGACACGAGTGTTCCGGATGTGGAGGGTCCCACCCTCTGGCCAGGTGCTTCAAGAAAGGCAAAGGAAAGGCGGGGGAGGGGTCTGGAAAAAGGGAGGACGCCAGTGAGGGTAGAGGCGATGCTTCCCTATTTAAGTAGATACCCGGATGTGCGGGCGGCGGAGTTGTTGGAACGTGGTTTTACAGAGGGCTTTCGGATTCCGTTTGAATCTGAGGCGCCGGTGTTTCGCCCGGGAAACTTGCGGTCCGCAAAAGAACATCCGGCGGTGGTGAAGGAAAAGCTGCAGAAGGAGGTGGAGTTGGGGAGGATGGCGGGCCCATTCCAGGACCCGCCATTCTCTAATTTACGGATTTCCCCCCTTGGGGTGGTACCTAAGAAGGAGCCGAACAAATTTCGGCTCATTCATCATTTATCCGGCGGGATTGTCGGTGAATGATGGGATATCACCGGAATTGTCGGCGGTATGTTATGTATCGTTCGATAGGGCCTTGGAGCTGGTAAGGGTAGCGGGGCGGGGGGCCCTGATGGCAAAGGCGGATGTGGAAGCAGCTTTTCGTTTACTCCCGGTGCATCCAGAGAGCTTTCATCTCTTAGGGTGTATGTGGGATGGTGAATACTATGTGGATCGTTGCCTGCCGATGGGCTGTTCCATTTCGTGTGCTTATTTTGAGGCATTCAGTACGTTTGTGGAATGGGTAGTCAAGGAGGTGGCAGGAGTCCATTCGGTGATTCACTATTTGGATGACTTCTTTTGCGTGGGTCCGGCGGGCTCTTCGGTTTGCTCCTTGTTGTTGTTTACGTTAGAGCGGATCGCGCGGAGCCTGGGTATTCCGTTGGCAAAAGACAAAACAGAAGGGCCGGTGACGGTATTATGTTTCTTAGGTATCGAAATTGATACACTGGCAATGGAATGCCGGTTGCCGGAGGGAAAGCTGTTGGATTTGAAGGCGTCGGTGCGGTTTTTGTCTCAGGCCAAGAAGGTGCGGTTGCGCGAGTTGCAGTCAGTGCTCGAAAAATTGAATTTCGCTTGTCGCATTATGCCGATGGGGCGGATATTTAATAGGAGACTGGCGAGCGCAACCGCAGGGGTAAAAGCTCCAAATCACTTTGTCAGAGTGACAAAAATGATGAAAGGGGATTTGTTGGTGTGGGAGGAGTTCTTGGACCGGTACAACGGTCGGACCCTTTGGATGAGCGAGGCGGTGTCCAATAGCCAGCTGGAATTGTACACGGATGCGGCTGGGGCGACAGGTTTTGGAGCAATTTTTCAAACGCGCTGGTGCGTGGGAAAGTGGCCGCGGCGGTGGGTGGAAGCAGGTTTGGTGAGGAATTTGGCGCTGTTGGAATTGTTTCCCATTATTGTGGCGGTGGAGTTGTGGGGCCCTGTTTTTGCTGGAAGAAGGGTTTGCATGCATTGTGACAACATGGCGGTGGTGCATTCCATCAACGCACTGTCGGCAAAATCCCCGCCGGTTGTGGGGTATTTAAGGCATCTAGTGTTGCGTTGTTTGGAGTTAAACATTTGCGTGGTGGCTCGGCATGTGCCTGGGATTCGCAACGAGGTGGCTGATGCGCTATCACGGTTTCAGTTTTGCAGGTTCAGGAAGCTGGTGCCGGAAGCGGACGCGGAGGGTGAACCTTGCCCGAACTGGCTGTGGGACCTGGCATCGGTGTAGCTTTTGAGGGAATTCGGAGATCGGTGTCTGAGGCTACTTGGTGCCGATATCAGGCGGTGTGGCAGGAATGGGCAGAGTTGGAAAGTAGGGAGTTCATGGAGTCGGGTTACCAGGGTCGAGTGTTGGGGGTACTGATGTTAATAAGTGGGGATTTTTCGGAAGGCAGGTCTGTTTCGGTGATTGGTTGCAAGTTGGCGGCGTTGGCCTTTTTGTTCCAGATGCAGGGGGTTCGGGACGCGACTAAGGATTTTCTGGTGCGACAGGCGATGAAGGGTTTTCGAAGAGGGGCTCAGTCGCGTGACTGTAGGCGGCCGGTGTCATTGCCATTGTTGGTGCGTTTGGTGGGGTGTTTAGGGGAGTTGTGTTCGTCTCCTTATGAGCGGGTGTTGTTCTCGGTGGCTTTTGTACTGGCGTTTTTTGGGGCCTTTCGTATTGGCGAATTGGTCAGCCCGACTAAGCAAGCGATGGGTGGTTTGCTGTTGGGTGATGTGATGCTGGGGGAGGATAGAGTGGAATGTCGGCTTCGTTTTTCTAAGACGGATCAGAGGGGCCGGGGGCGCTTAGTAGTGTTGTACGCTTTACCGGGGCACCAGTTGTGCCCAGTGTTACATGTGTCAGAGTTTTTAAAGGTGCGCGGCGGTTACCCTGGTGTTTTTCTTAGGCATACGGACGGATTGGCTTTGTCGCGGTATCAATTCAATGCGGTGCTGAAGATGGCTCTAGCAAGGGTGGGGGAGGAGCCACGTGAGTACGGGTCTCACTCCTTCCGGATTGGGGCGGCAACGGAGGCCGCCAGGTGGGGTTTGAGTGAGGATTGTATCCGGCGGATTGGGAGGTGGGAGTCTTCCAGGTTCCGTTTGTACATTAGGCCTCACTTGGTCAGGTGATGGTCAGGGGTGGGGGATTCAAGGTTGGTGTTAGATGCCGGTTTGTGGGCAATTTCTTGTGCTGTTGCTGTTTTTATTCGTGGTCTTTGTATTTTATAGGTCCATGCCTTGTGTGGATCCTCGGGCACTCCTATGTGCATTGGGGAGCGTTACGGGCGGATGTGCGGCGTGACGGTCGGCAGCTCGGAGTGTCGGTGTCGGAAGCTCGAGTAAAGTGGCTCGGAATTCGGGGCATGAGCTGGGGTAGGGTGCGCCCTGAGGTGGCTTATTATAGCCGTATGGATCGTGTCCCTGATGTGTTAATTTTGCATGTGGGAGGGAACGACTTGGGAGTAAGGTCGGCGAGGGAATTGAAAAGGGATATAAAGCTGTACCTGTTACATTTGTGGAGGGCGTTCCGGGCATAGTTATCGTTTGGTCGGACATTATAGCTCGGACGCAGTGGCGTTTTGGGAGGTCGGTGGACCGTATTAATAGGGCTCGGAGCAAGCTGAACCGGGCTATTGGCAGGTTTGTGGCGAGAAATGGTGGGTTGGTGGTGCGGCATAGAGAATTGGAGGAGTCCACGGAGCAGTATCTAAGGAGAGATGGGGTTCACCTGACTGATGTGGGTCTGGATTTATGGATGTTGGATTTGAGGGATGGCCTAGAGCAAGCACTGGGGGTGTGGGGGGCCCGGGCCAAGTAAGGGTGTCACTTGGCCGGCCTGTGGCGGGGTGATAGGTCCGTCTGAGAGGTTGGGAGTACCGACAGTCGGCTTGTTGGTACGAAGTCGCTCAAGGGGAGTGGCTTCGGAGTGGATGGGAACTTGTGGGCGGAGGTCCCGCAGGTTCTGGGTAGGGGTAATTAACGATGGAACGTTGTTACCCCTCACCTCGGGCCGGGTGGTCACGGCCGAGGTGGTCCTCTGGGCCGGTTTGGAGGTTACGGCCGGGGGGTTAGGAATGATGGTTTGCCTCTCGGACGGATCTATCGGTGTTTCTGGTTATACGGGTATATATGTATAAGGTTAAGTTTAACAATTGAGTGGCATGTTGGGCCACAAGTTTGGTATACATATATGCGGTAAAATAAAACTGTGGCCATTCCTGCAATAAAGTCGTGGTTCTCGTCTTCATTTAGGTAGATATGGTACGGGGGGTGTGTTTTACAGGATAACCTGCTTATCCCTTATAGATGCGTCAAGAAGGGCAGTGATCCCCATAGGGGTGAATGGACCCCATGACGATCGGGAGGGTGCAAGGTTAGGAAAGGGTTAATAGGTTTGCATGGGATGGGGGATGTGTGGGAGTACAGGATTGGTAGTAGGGAGCTGTAAGGGGATTGGGGGGGAGCAAGGAAGGGGTGGGGTGTTGGGAGAGGTATAAGAGAGGGGGGTGTGCTGTTTACCTCCCCTTTCGTCGATTGATCTTTGTGTCCCACCCGCCCGCCCTGATATATAATTATATGTATATGTTCAAAAAAAAAAAAAAAAGGTGAAAAGGTGATGGTTTTTCAAAAAAAAAAAAGAAAAAAAAAAAAAAAAGAACTTTAAAAAAAAAAAAAAAAAAGAGGAATAAAGGAGAATACAAGGTTGAGTTGCTAATTTATTGTTGTCACAGCGGGGTGATAGGTCCGTCTGAGAGGTTGGGAGTACCGACAGTCGGCTTGTTGGTACGAAGTCGCTCAAGGGGAGTGGCTTCGGAGTGGATGGGAACTTGTGGGCGGAGGTCCCGCAGGTTCTGGGTAGGGGTAATTAACGATGGAACGTTGTTACCCCTCACCTCGGGCCGGGTGGTCACGGCCGAGGTGGTCCTCTGGGCCGGTTTGGAGGTTACGGCCGGGGGGTTAGGAATGATGGTTTGCCTCTCGGACGGATCTATCGGTGTTTCTGGTTATACGGGTATATATGTATAAGGTTAAGTTTAACAATTGAGTGGCATGTTGGGCCACAAGTTTGGTATACATATATGCGGTAAAATAAAACTGTGGCCATTCCTGCAATAAAGTCGTGGTTCTCGTCTTCATTTAGGTAGATATGGTACGGGGGGTGTGTTTTACAGGATAACCTGCTTATCCCTTATAGATGCGTCATGCAGCTATGAAAGTCACTGGAGTGTTTTCTTTGCTTTTTGAAGGTGACACCTGTCTGATGGTGACTTAAAAGTGGAATATTCTGGAATCAACTTGTCATAGACATAACATTTTCACAGGACAAAATGATGCCATTCATAGCATTCCAATACACACAAGCTTGTAACAGACTCAACAATCCCAAGTGCCAAGTGAAACACAACGAGATGCCAAATAAATATAGGAAATATACTGTAAAGGATATCAGCATAGTTTATCTAATTATATTCTAGCAGCTTAATAATTGATAATAAATCTCCAATTTACAGTAAAAAAAAAAAGTACAAAACATGCATTTTGGCAAACATTTATCCCATTTTGTTTTGATGTATATGTTGGCGCATGCCCTATTGTTTCTTCCGAATAAACTTAATGAACCCATTGTTTACAAAGACTAAAGCTGGGTTCACACTAAGCGACAGCGACAACGACGTCGCTGTTACGTCACCATTTTCTGTGACGTAACAGCGACCTTGTAAGTCGCTGTTATGATTGCTGCTTAGCTGTCAAACACAGCAGAAGCAGCGATCATAACGTCGCTGTGCTACATGTGCAGAGAGCAGGGAGCCGCGCTTAGCGCTGGCTCCTTGCTCTCCTAGGTACAGTACACATCGGGTTAATTAACCCGATGTGTACTGCAGCTACATGTCACAGTGAAGAGAGCAGGGAGCCGCGCACACTGCTTAGCGCTGGCTCCTTGCTCTCCTTGCTATGTGACGCCCTGGCACAGCCAGGTTGTCACAGAAAGAGTTAACCCTCCTTGGTAATCTGATCTCACACCGGTGCAGCCAGACAAACGACAGCCCCCAGTGTAAGAGAAAAGCAGAGAGTGTGTGGAGGGCAGACAGGACAGAGGTCTGGAGTTAGCTCCCAGGCTGGGAGTGAAGCGTGCTCCAAAAGGGCCGGGACAGGCCGTAGTGAGGAAGGGGCCAGAACAGGTAGCCGGAGCCGGGCGGTGGCCCCTCGGTACCTGGGTACCCGGATCACTACAGGGGAGTGGATTCCCCGTTCCCGGCTGAGGAGAAAGAGGAAGAGAGTGGAGAAAAGGCACTTTGCTGCAGGGAAGAAACAACAAGGGCTGCTGCACCGTGTGTGGGACACTAACACCCCCGTACCGGAGGCCGCGGACACCGGCAATTCTTAGTTCACCAGTGACTCCGTGTGACTTTCTTGTGAGTACACCCGTGCCCTCGGGCACCGCACTGCAGCACTGCGCCCTGCCCCCTGCTTACCCCATCACCGTGCCCCGGGACAACCAACCCCCCTACCCACGGAGGGGAGAAATAACATCTAGCTGCTCCATATCATCGCTCCCGGGATCCCCGTCCAGAGCAGCGGTGGTGTTCCACAATCACCACAACCGTGGGTGGCGTCACGGACAATCTCTTTTAACAAAACCCCCTTTTACTGTGGAGCCTGGGATCACAGACCGGGTCACGCCACCGTGATACCCACAGAAGTGACTCTGTGGCCCGGATCTGAGTACCCCTGGTCCCCGGGCGAAACATTTGGCGTCACGAACAGGATCGAACCCATCCAGTTACCTGGAGGAAGTGCGCCTTGTTCTGGACTGTCAGCGGTGATCCGCTGCAAAATTTTTAAAGTCGCCATCTTTGCCGCCATTTTGGGCGCGAAAATCTCCCGCCCAGCACCTTCTTCCCCAAGCGTTGGGCGCGAAAAAGAGGCTCCGCCCCCTGAGAAAGCGGGCGGAAGTGAAGCTCCGGAGGACCGGAAGCGAAAGGGAAACTTTAAAAGTTGCTGGAAGGACTGCTCCCGAGTACCAAGGGGGAGCAGTAGGAAGGAACTGCAGTTCATGTGACCAGGACTGTAAAGGCAGGGACGCCAGGACACTGCCAGCATTTGGTTCCTGGAAGAGGCCGCCGCAGCGATGCACCGACCCGTTACCCCTGTTACCGGTAACGGAGCCCGCAGCGCCTGTGGGGGAGGACCCAGACCTGGGGTCCCCAGGCCTCACCTTTGTCACCGCCCTGCCACCGGCCCCGGCAGTCCGCCCGGCCGCGACGGAGATGACGACGGCTCCGGCAGTCCGCCCGGCCGCAACGGCAGCGAAGTACCGGTCCCGTTGACCAATCTGGAGCCGTTCCTGGACTGGGGTCAAGGGGTGCTGCCTGGGTTTTAGGGGCAGCACCAAGGCTAGGTTGTTTGGGTGGGTGACTAAAGGACCCGTTACGTTGCCATTATTGCATGTGTGAAAATGCCAAAATGCATGTGTGAAAATGTTTAAAATGTTTTATCCTTTTTCCAGTTTTAATAAATGTTGGTGCCTAGACGGCCCGAGGACGGGCCGTGTTTTACCAAGGGGGTGTGTGACGCCCTGGCACAGCCAGGTTGTCACAGAAAGAGTTAACCCTCCTTGGTAATCTGATCTCACACCGGTGCAGCCAGACAAACGACAGCCCCCAGTGTAAGAGAAAAGCAGAGAGTGTGTGGAGGGCAGACAGGACAGAGGTCTGGAGTTAGCTCCCAGGCTGGGAGTGAAGCGTGCTCCAAAAGGGCCGGGACAGGCCGTAGTGAGGAAGGGGCCAGAACAGGTAGCCGGAGCCGGGCGGTGGCCCCTCGGTACCTGGGTACCCGGATCACTACAGGGGAGTGGATTCCCCGTTCCCGGCTGAGGAGAAAGAGGAAGAGAGTGGAGAAAAGGCACTTTGCTGCAGGGAAGAAACAACAAGGGCTGCTGCACCGTGTGTGGGACACTAACACCCCCGTACCGGAGGCCGCGGACACCGGCAATTCTTAGTTCACCAGTGACTCCGTGTGACTTTCTTGTGAGTACACCCGTGCCCTCGGGCACCGCACTGCAGCACTGCGCCCTGCCCCCTGCTTACCCCATCACCGTGCCCCGGGACAACCAACCCCCCTACCCACGGAGGGGAGAAATAACATCTAGCTGCTCCATATCATCGCTCCCGGGATCCCCGTCCAGAGCAGCGGTGGTGTTCCACAATCACCACAACCGTGGGTGGCGTCACGGACAATCTCTTTTAACAAAACCCCCTTTTACTGTGGAGCCTGGGATCACAGACCGGGTCACGCCACCGTGATACCCACAGAAGTGACTCTGTGGCCCGGATCTGAGTACCCCTGGTCCCCGGGCGAAACAGCTACAGTACACATCGGGTTAATTACCCGATGTGTACTGCAGCCACATGTGCACAGAGCAGGAGCCGGCACTGGCAGCAAGGGCGGAGGCTGGTAACGAAGGTAAATATCGGGTAACCAGGGAAAGGCCTTCCCTTGGTTACCCGATGTTTACGCTGGTTACAGCTTACCGCAGCTGCCAGACGCCGGCTCCCTGCTCGCTTCATTTCGTCGCTCTCTCGCTGTCACACACAGCGATGTGTGTGTCACAGCGGGAGAGTGACAACCAAAAAATGAAGCTGGACATTCAGCAACGACCGGCGACCTCACAGCAGGGGCCAGGTCGTTGCTGGATGTCACACACAGCGACAGCGACGGGACGTCGCTGCAACGTCACAGAAAATAGTGACGTAGCAGCGACGTCGTTGTCGTTGTCGCTGTGTGTGACACCAGCTTAAGGGGTACTTTGCACACTACAACATCGCAAGCCGATGCTTGCGATGCCGAGAGCGATAGTCCCCGCCCCCGTCGCATCAGCGATATCTTGTGATTGCTGCCGTAGCGAACATTATCACTACGGCAGCTTCACATGCACTTACCTGCCCTGCGATGTCGCTCTGGTCGGCGAACCGCCTCCTTACTAAGGGGGCGGGTCGTGCGGCGTCACAGCGACGTCACACGGCAGGCAGCCAATAGAATCGGAGGGGCGGAGATGAGCGGGACGTAAACATCCCGCCCACCTCCTTCCTTTTGCATAGCCGGCGTGAGCCGCAGAACGCAGGTAGATGTTCCTCGCTCCTGTGGCTTCACACACAGCGATGTGTGCTGCCGCAGGGGAACGAGGAACAACATCGTACCGTCGCTGTAGCTACATTATAGAAATGTCGGACACTACATCGATGATACGATTACGACGCTTTTGCGCTCGTTAATTGTATCATAAAGGATTTACACACTACGATATCGACAGCAACGCCGGATGTGCATCACTTTCGATTTGACCCCACCGACATCGCACCTGCGATATCGTAGTGTGCAAAGTACCTCTTAGGTTATGTGCACACGTGTTCTTGTTGCGTTTTTTTCATGTGTGTTTCCTTACAGATTTTAATCAATAAAAGCAAGGAAAAAGCATCCCAGCAAAGTCTGAGAATCCTGACTTGTTATGAACACGCTGCTTCATTTTTCCTTGCAGATTTTTTTGATGAAAAAATAAGCAGCATGTCAATTGTTTCTGCATTTTTTTCTGCGTTTCTATAATCTCCTGCAATACTTTATCACTACAGTGGACTATATCGCAGCACTTTGCCTCAGACTTGCATCCAGCATGGTGTGTGAGGCTCTCCATAGCTCAGTAACCCAGGGTCATCATGGTGATGTCCCAGGGTTACCATGGAAGCAATTGGTTCTCTGTGATCGAATTACAGGGACCTGATCACCAGGGAGAGGTAAGCAATCCGTCTCCCTGCCTCCTGAATGCTGCTATTGCATTGATTGCAGCATTCAGAGGGGTTAAACTGCCGGGAGCGGCACAGGGACCTCTCCAGGAAGTGAGAGCTGGGTCCCGGCTGTCACATCAGCCAAAGACCTGGTGGCGATCATGGGGGTACAGCACCTGAACCCCTGAACCCCCGCGATTACCAGGAGTTAAAAAAAAAAGCACAAAAGAAAGCAGGGAAAAAAAGCATGCGGAAAAAAATGCAAACGCAATAAAAGAACAAGCATTTTTTCAGCTGCATTTTTCCTGTCAAAACATGCTTTTTTGTGTCCAGAAAAGCACACAAAAAAACATGGGCACATAGCCTAAAGGGTGCTTTATACACTGCGACATCGCTAATGATATATTGTCGGGGTCACGTCATTAGTGACGCACATCCGGCGCCGTTAGCGACATCGCAGCGTGTGACACCAATGAGCGATGATCAACGAGCACAAAAACGTGAAAAATCGTTGCTCGTTGACACGTCGTTCATTTCTTTAATATCGGGGGTACTGTTGAGCCCCTTGATATGGCGGTCCAAGGTGTCTCCCAGCGACTGCATTTTGCTGCCAACTGGACTTGATTTGGTCGAGCCGGATGACAAGCTGATAGCTGGTTCAGAGAAAGTGCAGCTCGCCAGCTCCCAATGATCAACTGCACTTGCACCGTTCAGATATGAGCTGAATTAAAGCCCTGACCACTGGAATTTCCGGGTCAGAATGTCGTCAGCAGTGCAGAGGGGCAGACAGCATTGATGGTAAGTGCTCCATGGGAGCTGAAGACACTGAAGAGTTATTATAATTGGGGTGATAATTGTGTTTGCAGTTTGGGGGGTAAGAGAAGGAATGGGTGCTGACACAGAGTGAGGGAAAGATGGGGCTGACACAGAATAAGGAGCAAGACGAGGAGAAATTTGAGAACACAGTTTAGGAAATAAGAAAGGGGATGGGTGTAGACAGTATGGGGAGCAAGGGGGGGATGTGTATGGACACAGTAAGGGGAGTGAGGGGGGATATTGTGCGAACACAGTATGGAGAGCAGGGGGCAATATATGTGGATACATTTTAGGGAAAAAGTGAAATGCGTGTGGACACAGTATGGTGACCAAGGAAATATGTGAAGAGCTTTTTGAGAGGAATAGCGTAAGGAAACCGTGTAGGGAAAGAAAAGTGTAAGGAGGCACAGAATACGAATGAGGTAGAGTGTGTGTGTGTGTGTGTGTGTGTGTGTGTGTGTGTGTGGCGGTATAGAGGGATTAGCATGGGGAGACAGTGTAAGGGCACAGCCAGTAGGGGACAGTATGCAGAAGAAGTATGCAGGGAGTGTGATGAGGGAGCACAGTATGGAGACTGAGCAGTATAAGGGGGACACAGTGTAAGAGGACACTGTGAAAAGGGGCCTTAGTATGGAAAGGAGAGGAAATGTACCATAAATGAACAGTGTGTGAGTCATATTTTGTGCAGAGAACACAATGAGTGGCCATTTTTTTATTCAGGGGCATAGCATAGGGCAGATATTTTTTTATATAGGAGTATTATAATCATTCTGCTATTTATAAGGCATCATGTTGGGATGTGCTGCAGAAAATTGGAGAAAATGGAAATCTGAGGAGATGAGCTGTGGATGTGAAAAGTCATAATGGAGTCTGGACAAAATGAAGAAAAGAAAGAGAATGACTCCAGACAAAGACATCATTAGCTATAAGGTACCTGGATGTAAATGTTTATTTGTGATACTGATTAATTCTCATCAGTACTGGGGTTACTCTATAGATGATGATTGTTAAAAAATCCCATTATCGCCTTACATTATTAATGACTTACTGGGTGTTGTAGGTTCATGCGATACAAATATATCTAGGGCTGATTTGACATTAAAATTGATGTACCATATACTGATCTTGGTTCTTCTGATATATTTCTGTACTGCTGGTGATTCTGATTATATATTCTTGTGCTGTTATTAGTTCTGATCCTATACACATGTAACAATCTGTAACTTTTAAGATCACATGATACATGGCTATGTTTATAAAGTATTGTATTGCCTGACAAGTTAAGGGTTACTATGTTTTTATTTATTTTATGACCATATAAATGAGTTGTCCAAGCTTGTGATGAAAGTCTGCAGTATTTCTATGTGACTGCAGACTTCTGAATTCTCACAGTGAGGGCACTGCATGCTGTCAGGATTCTCTGGTGTTGGTGGTGAGAGTGAGAAGTCACAAAACCACACCTATGCGATATACATACATGCGGTTACATGCCAAATAGACATGAGTGGTCAAGCTCAATACAAGGGAAATGAGTAAGGCTGGCCATTTCTAGTTGGAATGTGGCCAGAAGTATGCAAACCGCATACTTGCACTCACATGACGATCCACTCTTGATGCCAGCATGGGAGAATCCAAAAAGTGTGCAGCGTGTGTGATGCCCTGGACTAGCCAGGTAGTCACAAACACAACATCACACACCCCCTCCCCTGGATAGGCAACAACAGTCAAACAAAATCCTTGTTGCCTCCTCCAGGGTCTAATGTCCACACCAGGTGGGGCGGAGCCAGGCAGTTGGCCCCACCCACCGAGGAGTTCACAGGTCTGGAGGCGGGAAAAAGCAGTTAGAGTTTAGAGTTCAAGTGGAGTGGAGGAGATTTGAGTTGGAGTTGAAAGTGAGAGGACAGAAACTGTTAGTGTCTGGGTAGGAGCCCAGGCACTGTCAGCAAGGTCGGCAGATGGTGGTGGCCGTCTGCAGGAGTGGGTGCAGGTCAGCGGAACCGTAGGACCGGGGACGGGCGGTGGCCCGCCGGTACCGAGCCGGGGAGCAGATCTGTACCAAGCACAAAGGCAGGGCCATCAGACCCCGACCAGGCTAGGAGCCGCCGACAACGGTCAAATCAGATAGTGACCGGGACCTCAGGGGTTCCCTCACACCCAAGACCCGACAGAAGGCAACCGTCCACACAGTGAGGATAAAAATCCACCGCCATAGGCTAGAGATCCAAGGGCCAGCGCCTGCGGGCAAAACGGGCTCCTTCGGTACATACAAGCCGGGGAGCGGACTACCGTTGGGCAACCATCGGAGTCAATACATTCTACAACGGTGCAGGGAAAGACAGCCGGGTCATTCCGTGTCAAGTGGACCAGTTTTAAAAATCATCCCCACTTGACGTTCTCCGATTTTGCGGAAAATTTATAAGGATGTACATGTATGTTTGAAAAGAAAAGAGGTTCTGTAAATTTTTAGGGCCAGATCTCAAATATATTGGGCACTGTTGACCTTTCACTGGAGGCCCCCCCCATGCCTGCGGCTTCAGCTAAGAGGATTTTGCAAACTTTGGCACATAGCCATTAGAGTTCTATACTGGCTATGATGCTGAAATTTGGCATACTAGCTCAACTTTTGCTGCTAAACGCGATAAAATTATTACTGGCTATGACAAAACAATATTTCGGCCGCAATTTTGTGTCAAAGTAGCTTGCAAAATGCCTCGCATAAAATTTATGCCAAACTTTGCCCATATATAACTCAAGACCAAAAACCAATAGGAACTGGTGCTTTACCCTGTACAACAAACATCTTCATGACTTTGCATTGCTGCAATATCACGGTCAAAGCATATGTATTTGTGGAAATATTCACACCCACATATGATGACAAACTTAAAAAAACCGAATTTTACCTATTTTTAGGTCAAATTTCCCAAAAAGGGTACCCCTAAAATATATTAATTCTGTTATCATTTGAAAGAGCACATTTTTCTCTACAAGGATCATTGGGGTTTTTTTTAGGGCCTATATCCAAGCCGGGGAGCGGGTTACCGGTGGGAACCCATTGGAACCATCTACCGTATCTAGGTGCAGGGAAAGGCAGTCACCATCAACCTGCCGGGAGAAAACAACACCGCAGCCGTCTGTGGGACCCATCCATCCAGCCATGTGTTTTACCGAGAACTGTGTCCTCATCATTGGCTGAGTGAGTACCACCATGCCGTGCGGCACAGCGCTGCTCCCGCGACCCTGCACCTCACCAGGCCCCGTAACCCGCCTGCCAGTCATCCCTACCCCATCACCGGGCCCCGGGACAACCAACCCCCTACCCACGGAGGGGAGAACTAACAACAAAGCTGCTCCCTGTCACCGCTCCCGGGATCCCCGTCCAGAGCAGCGGTGGTGTCACCAATATCACAACAACCGTGGGTGGCGTCACGGACAATAATCAAAACCCCCACAATCAAAATCCCCTTTTCACTCACGGGCGAGGAACGCCGCTCGAGTCCCCGGGATCCGGCCCACCGCTCAAGCCACCACCGAGCAGCAGCAGCCGCAGCAGCAGCGGCAGCCGGACCCGAGCAGTGGGAGAGCGCAGCGTCCCCTCCTCCGCCCGCGACAACTTGGCGCCACAAACAGGATCCTACCGTTCTACTAACTGGTGGAAGTGCGCCTTGTGTGATCGCCGGAGGTGTCCAGCCGGAAAATTTGAAAAGCCGCCATCTTGGGCGCGAAGAGTTCCCGCTCGAGCGTCTCCTCGAGTAGTGAAGGCGTGAAGGCCTAAACCTCGCCCCGATAGAGGAGGAGCCGGAAAGAGGCTAAGGGGGACGAAATGGCGGCTGGCCGCATGTGAGCGCAGCTATGGAAGCAGGGACGCCAGGACCCTGTGGCCATTTACTGGTTCCTGGAATAGGCCGCTGCTAAGGATGCTGAGTCCGACCGACAAGACCGTGGTCCCCGCGCCTGGCACCGCAGCATGGGTGGAAGTCCGGACCGTCCAGCTAAGCAGCCGTCTGCAGGTCCGCATGCAGCTCCTCCTGGAGGAGTGGGAGGCCGACATGGCGGAAGTGGTGGCGGCCATACGGAGACGCAAGGTGGAGGGAGTCTTGGAAGGGAGGGTAAGTGACCCACGTCCCTGTACCCCTAGTGGGTCGGTCATCGCGGCTGAGGGACCCGGTCCATACCCGCTCGCCCTGCTACCTCCCCCGCTACCCGTGTTGGCTGCTGCTTCCCCGCCAGTAGGCCCGCTACCACCACCACCGGTAGCAGTACCCTGCCAATCCACCCCGGCGGACCGACCTGCAGCAGAAGCTCGTGACCGCCCTGATCCGCTTCCATGGAAGAAGCCGAAGGCACGGCGGGGATGCAGCTGCCAGGAGGCAGAGCAGGCCATGTCACAGCGGGGTCCCTCATTACTGAAGGTGCCGGTCGTAGCCGACACGGAGGGACTCTGGCTGGGTCCGTCCCCCGCACACGCTGAACCGGGGCAAACAGAAAGTGCTCCCGACTGGGAGCGGCGGCAGCGGCAGCTGCGCAGAGAGATCGATGCCCAAGAGGGGTGTAGAGCGGATGTGCATGCCCGCATTTATATGGAGGAAGATCGCCTGCAGCGAGCTACCATCGGGGTCCAGAGCGGTGCACCATGTGAAGGTGGCACTAGAGCCCCACGAGTGAGAATGGACTGTTGAGCCGCAAAAGGCAGCGGTCCACCGCTGCAAATTGTCCCCTTTGGGACCACCAGTGTGTTTAGAGTTTTGAAAAGAATGATTACCCGAAGATTTACCTGATTGTCAGCCTGATTTGAACCGGTCGTTGCCGGCAACTGGTCCCCGTTGGGACCCCCTATTTTGCATAAGGAACTCCTTATGAACAGGCCCGAGAACTAGCAGGGCAACCACAAACTAGTGGCATGTAAATAATGTTTGTTGTGGCTTCCACCGTTACCACCTCCGGAGAGGCAGATTGGAGGAAGGGCCCGCAGTGGAGCAGGCTGGGGCCCAGCCACCACCAGAACCAGTGGCGATCCTCTGGGGGTTTCAGGGGTTCCCCATGGACATGGGTCCCCTGAAAAGGACAGAACCCGCTCGGGCAACTTGTGCAGGACTGGGGTCAAGGGGTGCTGCCTGTTTGCTTAGGGGCAGCATCAGGGCCAGGTTGCGCTGGGTGGGAGAGAGCAGAAGCCGTAACCGTTACGCAACGTTTTAAGTAAGAGTACCTCCCGATGTGGGAAGATGTTATTATAATTGTTATGTGTTACCGTTTTCTATTTTTCAGTTGGTGAAAATAAAACCGGTGATGGACGGGCAGCCCGCGGACGGTCTGCATTTAACTAAGGGGGAATGTGGCACCCTGGACAAGCCAGGGGCCACAGAGAACAACACCCACACACCCCACACTCCCAGCAGGCACACCGAAGTCAAACACAAAACCCTTGTTGCCTTCCTCCAGGGGCTTGGTCCCGCTCACCGAGGAGTTCACAGTCCTGGAGGCGGGAAAAGTAAACAGATTAGTTTTGGAAAGGAGTGAGGACAGTTGGAGAAGTGAAAGTGGAAGGAGGAAAGTAGTAAAAGAGCAGCCTGAAGTTGGTTCGGGTGTGTGGCCCGGACAGATCAGCAAAGTTGGCAGACGGTGGTGACCGTCTGCAGGAGTGGCCGATTGGAGTCTACCGTAAGGACCGTGGACGGGCGGTGGTCCGGCGGTACCGGACCAGTACGCGAAGAGAAGCCAGCACCATCTGCCAGGGGCTTACGGACCCCGGCAAGGCTAGGAGTCGCCGTGAATTTGCCAAATTCGTTAGTGAAGGGAACCTCCTGGGTTTCCCAACAGCCAAGTCCCGACAGAAGGCAACAGTCCAACCAAGTGAGGGAGACACCGCCACCGCCAAGGCAACCGTTTCTCAGGGCCAGCGCCTGCGGGCAAAAGGGGCTCCTCCGGCCTATATCCAAGCCGGGGAGCGGGTTACCGGTGGGAACCAATTGGAACCATCTACCGTATCTAGGTGCAGGGAAAGGCAGTCACCATCAACCTGCCGGGAGAAAACAACACCGCAGCCGTCTGTGGGACCCGTCCATCCAGCCATGTGTTTTACCGAAAACTGTGTCCTCATCATTGGCTGAGTGAGTACCACCGTGCCGTGCGGCACAGCGCTGCCCCCGCGACCCTGCACCTCACCAGGCCCCGTAACCCGCCTGCCAGTCATCCCTACCCCATCACCGGGCCCCGGGACAACCAACCCCGTACCCACGGAGGGGAGAACTAACAACAAAGCTGCTCCCTGTCACCGCTCCCGGGATCCCCGTCTAGAGCAGCGGTGGTGTCACCAATATCACCACAACCGTGGGTGGCGTCACAGACAATAATAATCGAAACCCCCACAATCAAAATCCCCTTTTCACTCACGGGCGAGGAACGCCGCTCGAGTCCCCGGGATCCGGCCCACCGCTCGAGCCACCACCGAGCAGCAGCAGCCGCAGCAGCAGCCGGACCCAAGCAGTGGGAGAGCGCAGCGTCCCCTCCTCCGCCCGCGACACTTACAAGCTCTTTTAGAAAGAGATCATCCACGTCTGATAGACTTCAAAGGTGGTGAGTAATCTTGGAAGTGGGAAATAAACATTACAATTAAAAATCTCTCTGCTCTTGAAAACTGAGTGAACTATCAACTAAATTGCAAAATTGCTTTCTAATTTTACCCAGTTAAGATGTTGAGACACTTGCTTTAAACCTTATAGCTTGGCTAAGACCAAGCCCCTCTATTATTCACATGTCAAAAATGGAACAGATCAGAAAGAGATTGCCCATGTTTTCTGCAAAGTTTCTACAAAATCTTGTTTTAGGCAAGCACACAAAATCCTGCAGGCTGACAAGTATCGTGGGAATCTTTTTTAATTTATTTTTAACTTTCTGGATTTAGTGTTCCTTTATAATTATATTGAATTATTTCAATTATGTCTATTTTATAAAGATGAGTAGCTTTACCATAAGAGGAAACAAATATATGATTTGTAAATGATTTCTATTAAACAATGATCAATAACTGTTAATTTTGCTTTTAATTCATCACTGTATGAGAATCGCAGGACTTGTTAGTAAAGAAAATACTAGAACTACGGTTTGACTTGGTGCAATATGTCTGATATATGGTCAATTTCAGAAACTCTGCAGTCTTTAGGTAAAAGATTGGTCAAATCAAGTACTGAGGCCCTCATTCATTATTTCACTTTTTTTTTTAGTCACTTTCCATTTTTATGTTATGGAATTAGTTGCTGGTTGTTTTTACCACTACGTTCCTCAAAATGCTGCACGCGCTTCAGGAATTTGGCTCAACGTCTAAAATGGGCTTTTTTCTGTTTTGAATTGTTTTTTCAACCCTGTGGTGTCAAAAGTCACAAGTTTTGCAAAATGGCTCATAATTGTATCAAATTACTGCCATACTTAAAAATGCACTAGGATGGACTGAAATGAAATTCTGCCAAAATTTGCAACTTTTCAAAGTTGCTATTGATGAATCAGGTGAAAAAATCTTGAATTGATAAACCATGCTCACAAAGCGGGAAAAAAAGCAAAAAACAAGCAAGCACATATATAAGCACAGAAAGGAAGAGTTGGAAGAGACCTCAAGAGCCATCGGGTCCAACCCCTGGCGAGAGAAGGTTTTCCTAAATTATCCCAGCTATATGTTTATTGAGCTTCCGCTTGAAGATTTCCATTGATGGAAAGCTCACTACCTCCCGTGTTATATAAAATTAGGTTGAAAAATGCACAAATAGAATAAAGAATTGGGAGCAAACCAAAAAAGGACTCAAAGCACACAACACTAGGCAAAAAACAGGCGCAAAGGCAATCACGGACAAAACCCAAGAGAATAACAATATACCCTATAGTAAGTAAATAAATAGTAGTAGTAAATGTAAATAACAAATGGTACGTGGTTAACACTGATCAAAAGGCGTAAAAGCCCTCCAATAAAGTGTATTCCGTTGGGATAGTCCTACTCCAGTATTAAAACCTTTCTTTGCGTCAGTGACATCAATGTGAATAAGGGCAGAGAAGGATGGAGCCCAACTGCAGCCACCTGTCCATGGGAAGCTAATAGATGAAATGCCTAGCTCAGAGAGAGACCATGTCCCAAAAAAAACCAGAAAAACAACAAAACAAAAGAGGCGATAAATGCAACATAACACTGGGGAACAATTTGAAAACAAATTTCTGTTGAGTTATGTTTTTGAGCTGATTTATACTAAAATTGGCATGCTGATTCCAAAAATGTAGTCAGTTTTTTTCTATCACGTCAAGTTTTTCCTCCTCAACTTACCTGCCATAGAAGCACAATTGCACTGATTTCTGTAATAAGACTTGTTATCTGAGTACAATTCGACTCATATAGAGCTACGTGGCAACTTGTAAGAGTAGTCACAACTGAGACAGTGTGGTGAGAGGTGTGTGCAGCTCCCAATACGTCATAATTATCAATATCTTTACACAAAAAATGTATCCTAGTAGGAATAAATAGGATTTGTGATAGCTTTTCTCTTTACATTGGGCGCTTAGTTGTAATTTATATATCTTTTATGATTTTTTTCTTTGTTAGTTTTCAAAGCTTGTAACTTTCCATCTCAGTGTTTTATTTACTTATGTACTTATTTCCTTTGTTTCAGATCATGTCTGCTCCTTCTTCCTCTCGTTGTAAATGCCTAAACAACCCTGACTCCTTCTGCAATATTTGAGGTGTTTTCACCATTCCAGTTCAAATGGCAAACATCAGTGCATTTGTCAAACAAGCATATTTTGCATATTTTAATGTAAAACTCGGTGATCAAGATAAGACATGGGCCCCTCACATAGTGTGCAAGCAGTGTGTCGAGAGTTTACGGATGTGGACCAAAGGAACACGTGAAAAGTTGGCATTTGGTATCCCCATGGTGTGGAGAGAGCAAAAAAAGTCATTCCACAGACTGTTACTTCTGTTTAGTGAAAACATCAGGATAACAGGAAAAATAAAAGTAAAATAGAATATCCAAATCTACCGTCAGCTATCAGACCAATGCCTCATTCAGCTGAAATTCCAGTGCCAGTTTTCGAACAGCTGCCATCTCTAGAAGTTCTGAGTGATGTTGACGAACACAGTGACAGCAATGATGCAGAATTTGAAATTCACAAGGATTCAGTTCGTAAGGGATTTGACCAGCACGAGTTAAATGATTTAGCACGTGAATTGGGCTTATCAAAAAAAGCTTCAGAATTACTAGCATCAAGGCTGAATGAGAAACAGTTACATGAACAAGGAGCGAAGGTATCATACTTTCGTACTAGAGAAAGTACATTTTTGCAGTACTTTCGGTGTGACAGTGGTTTTGTGTTTTGCCATAATATTCCTGGCTTACTACAAGAATTAGGGCTTTCAATGTACAATCCAAATGAATGCCGACTGTTTATTGACAGCTCAAAGCGGAGTCTTAAGTGTGTCCTTCTACACAATGGCAATTTATTTGGTGCAGTCCCTATTGGGCATTCTGTCTCTCTTCGTGAAGAACATGGAGATGTAAAGAGAGTTATTGAAATATGACACACACAATTGGATCATCTGTGTTGACCTTAAAATGGTTTGCTTCCTTCTTGGTCAGCAACGTGGGTACACAAAGTATCCCTGCTTTCTCTGTATGTGGGATAGCAGAGCTTGAGAAAAGCATTGGGTTGAGTCGAATTGGCCTCCAAGATCTGGTCTTAAACTTGGAGATCCTAACATTCTACATCAGCCACTTGTTGACAGGAAGAATATACTATTCCCACCTCTGCACATAAAACTAGGTCTCATGAAGCAATTTGTAAAAGCATTGCCAACTGATGGCGACTGTTTTAAGTACATCATGTTGGCACTTCCTGGACTGTCCATTGAAAAAATCAAGGCTGGTGTGTTTGATGGTCCACAAATTCGACAGCTCATCAAAGATGAACACTTCACCGGGACTATGTCAGATCTTGAGAAGAATGCTTGGTTATCATTCAAAGACGTCGTCAAGAACTTTCTTGGAAATACACGTGCAAGTAATTACAAAGAAATTGTTCAGAAACTATTGGAGAGCTACAAAGCGCTTGGTTGCAACATGAGTATTAAACTACATTTTCTGCATTGCTATCTTGCCAACTTTCCGGAAAATCTTGGTGCTGTTAGCGATGAGCAAGGTGAACGATTTCACCAAGATTTGAAGGTTATGGAAGACCGTTACCAGGGTAGATGGGATGTACATATGATGGCTGACTATTGCTGGAGCATCAAACGTGATTGTCCTCAAGTTAAACACTCCAGAAAAAGCTATAAATGTACATTTTTACCTTAAATACTTGCATATATATATATATATATATATATGAAAGAGGTAAGAGTCCCGGTGCACCACCTACTCCGCGTGTTACTACACATTCAGCTACTTGAGCCCTGCTGAGCCATGGAGGGGATCATGGTGCAGACTTGCGGTGAAGACCAAGATAAATCCAAAGGAGAAAGAAAGTCGCAGTCCAGATGATCACCATATCACTCCGTCTTTATTGCAGGGGAAACATGAGGGTACAAGCGGTGGGGAGGGTGAGACAAGCCATACAACGCCGGACGACGGCGTGCCGTTTCGCTAGAACTTAGCTTCCACGGGTCCAGTGCAAACTGCCATGCAGCACCACCCTTTTAGCACAAATGGAGATTGTGAGAAAAGGGTGGTGCTGCAGGGCAGTTTGCACTGGACCCGTGGAAGCTAAGTTCTAGCGAAACGGCACGCCGTCGTCCGGCGTTGTATGGCTTGTCTCACCCTCCCCACCGCTTGTACCCTCATGTTTCCCCTGCAATAAAGACGGAGTGATATGGTGATCATCTGGAGTGCGACTTTCTTTCTCCTTTGGATATATATATATATATATATATATATATATATATATATATATATATATATCCTTTGTAAAAAAACATGATAGTGTTAAAAAACATATTTGTCATGCCTATTTCTTATATATTTCATTTTTTGTTCATATTTGTACTATTTAAAAAAAAAACCACTTTTTAGGTACAGTAGTTTACATATTTTTGAGAAGACATAAATCCTATAGTTCAAAGACTTGACGTGATAGAGAAAAACTGAGATCATTTCTGGAATCAGCATCCAAAAATTAATTAAGAACAGTTGTCTGACCTAATGCCTAGAAAAATTGCGTTCCCCAGTGTAATTTTTTCGGTTTTAATGATGAATCATAGTTTGAGTGTTCCTTTTCACCCATTAATGTTTTCTGATCTACACAGATACAGTCTACATTTATATAAATATATATACTTATAGATAATTACTTGTTTCTCAGAAAGAACATAACTTTGCTTCCGAGCTACTCATATTGTAGATCTGTATCTCCTCATGCACAGGACCAGCGCTGTTCACACTGCCAATACAAACTATAATCACACTTGTCTGATTCTTTAGCCTGCTGAGATTATTTTCTGCACTGAAAGGTTTCTAAGTAATAATTAGTTGACTAATGGTTGGTTACTGTTAAGAAAGACACTATTTTCCAGGACGTGCATTACTGTCTCAGGGTGCGAATCCACAAAGAACACAGACATCTACTTTTTGTTCTTTCCTAGTCTATTCTTTAGATAATTGGATGAAAGCCTGTGTTACAGTAAATCAGAAAGCACACAACGCTTTATACTGATACAGTACTCTATGACACACAGTATGCAAGAAATATTTGATTGATGGGATATTCTAAATGCATGGCTTCAAGGTAAAAAACATTCCACATTACTATAATATCATAGCTTTTAAAGTCATTGACAGAAGTTTTTCCAACTATATACATAGAAAATGTAAATAACAAGTATATGGGTTGTCAGAATGTCACAATCATTTCTTTAATCTATCACAGTTACTATTGACAGATTGTCAAAGTAAACTCTCCCACGGTTTCTCAGCTCTATGATAGCAGAGTTAACAGCATTGGTGCATATGGATGCATTAATAGGGACTGAATCACATGTTTATGGGTTCTACACTCCACTCCCTTCAACCTGGTAGCCTATCCTTAGGGGAAAAGTTACTTGCCTAGGGACTCGGAGTGGAAGATCTGTATACTCTCAGGAGCCGGTGGGACTCTGTACATAGCCGGTATGGGATTGTGTGCTTTTCCATAGGAGAAGAAGTTTGGAGTAAAGTTAAAATGTTATTCAGCAACTATGATTGTGTCTGTGATTCTTTAGGATCAAGACCGGCCATCTGTGAGATGAACCTGCAGCCCTCAGGTAACCACACCACACTGGCTCCACCACACACCCCAACCCCTGTATATAGTGCACCGGGCGGGTGCACGACTAAAACCCCAGGCCATCGTCTGTCCCGGCCCTACACATCCACAAAACATTGTTTAAATATCCTTCTGCCTTGTCTGGTGATCTTTAGCAAAGTGCAGATGGGGCGGCAACGCACCTATTACACTATTCCATGACCAAGATTAAAACAAAGTGTCAACACCAATAGCCTATTGGCATCCCCTCTGTATGGTTGCTTAATTTTCATAGTCCTAATGTCTTATCATTAAAGTGAACCTGTAAGGTGCAATATACACCCAAAAGCACAAGCACTTCTGGGTGCATATTTCTAATCTCTATAGAAGCATACATAAAGAGATCTTTAGATAAAGTATTTCTAAAGATCCTTTATGATATGCTAATGAGCACAGGGACTAGTCACAAGGGCGTTAGTTCCTGTGCTAATTCCGCCCTCTTAGCATGTTAGCACTCCCACGCTAACATGCTATTCAATGCCCATTGCCCCAGCGTCATCAGTGGTGATGCACATTCCTGTGTCCATTGTCACCATCTCTCAATCGCTGGGCTTAGGGTCAGTTCGCATGATCAGAAGTTACCACACTTCTGCTCATGCGTACTATGAAGCCAGGTGTACCTGTCCCGGCGTCAGAGAGGTCTAGTGCACATGATCAGAAGTGCAGTGACTTTTTATCATGCACACTGACCCTAAGCCCGGCGTCACACTGCTTCCGACGCCGATAATTAATTCTCATACAAATTCACTGCTTCCCCTGTCAGTCCCGGAGTCTATGATTAGTTCCAGTCAGACAGCGCCTCCACCCTGTGTAACAGCGTCTGTTATTGGTTGGAATCACACACATTGTCTGAGTCCCTATAGTGGTGTAAAAATAGAAAAATTAGCCTAGGGTCCCCAAGTGGGGTACCATGGGAACTTCCACCTATGATTGCAATTAAACTCAGTGATGTCACCGCTGATAGCTGCAGCTCAATCAGTCTCTGCCTGAAGCTGCAGCAGGTGGCTATGTTGTTTATTGTGCTTGCGCTCTGCGACTTCAGTATGTAGCAGAGCCGGGATCATCGTATTGATTACATTGGACTTATAGGGGTGTTTTTAGGGTCAAAATTGTAGAAAGAGGGTGGTTTTTTTGTACTGTATTTCAAATAAAGGATTTTTTTGGTGTTTGTGTTTATTTCTTTTCACTTACAGATTAGTAATGGGGGGTCTCATACACGCCTCCCATTACTAATCTAGGGCTTAGTGGCCACTGTGAGTTGTCAATAACCCCTTATATTACCCCGATTGCCACCAGACAAGGGCAATCAGGATGAGTTGGGTAAAGTGCTGGAATTGTCACATTTAAGGATGCGACTATTCTGGTAGGCTGCTGTCTGCTATTTTTAGGCTGGGGGCCTAATAACCATGGGCCTGCCAAGCCTGAGAATATCAGCCCCCATCTGTCAGCTTTATCATGGCTGGGTATCAAAATTGGGGGGTCTGCATGTCGTTTTTTATTTTTAAATTATTTATTTAAATAATTTTAAAAAAGCTGCATCGACAACCCATTCTTCCCAGCGGGACTTAACAGAGTTACTTTCCTACATAAGCATAGAACCGACTGCCCTATAATATTTGATTTTTGTTCCCTGTCCACCATTATCCCCGTCAACGATGTTTTTCAGGAGTCCAGAACACCTCCAGATGCATGGTTTTTCCACAGACCATGGCAGAGCTACATGGGATCACTGTCTCCCCAGGAAAACGTTTTTTGCCGACTCATGCCCTTTGAATTACTCTGCCTAGTGAGGGACCCTGCAGAACATACCATCTTGCAGATTTACAAGATCTTCCTGGAAGGCCGGGTTGCACAGGTGCACCCTCCTATTTTTTTTCCAGGTGGGAGGTCAATTTGGGTAGACCCCGTCTGAGGAGGACAGATCTAAAATCCTCCTCTTTACACAGTGGGCTCACTAACCCAGGAGAGGGGATATAAGATCCTATATAGGTGGTATAGATGCCCCTCGGTTGTGCATGCAATGCTCCCTTCGACCCAAGACACCTGCTGGTTATGTCTGCAAGATAGAGGTACGTACATACATATCTGGTTATCATGTGAGTCCATTAAAAGCTTCTGGTAGGCAGCGTTTGACCGTATTAATCTGCTCTCAATATGTAAGATTCATCCCTCTCCTGAACTTGCCCTCCTGTTGCTTTGTAATTTCTCAATATCTAAGTTCAAAAAAAGCCTGCTCTGACACGTCCTAGCGACGGTGAGGCAACTGATACCCAGATTCTGCAAGAAGTCTCAGATCCCCTATCGGATGGACCTGCTAGCAAAGATGAATGTCTTATTCAGAATGGAGGAATTAGTGGGTCAGGCCACTGATACCTCGGCTAGAGTCCTTGATTCATGGACCCCCTGGACCTTATTCAGGGACTCCTCTGACCAGGACACCTGGTTAACTGGTGGCGACTGAGGACGGGACAAGGACAATCCTCCCCTACCTGAGGGAGTGGTCGCTTGGGTGGGCAGGATATGTGTTTCCCCTCTGCCTTTTTTTCTGGTTTTTCCCCTATGTATAACTACATCCCTACACCAGATTCTTCCTCTTATGTCCTAGTCAAATTCCCCTTCCACTTCAACCTTTTCTTACTCTTTTTTTTCTTCTACTAGTTGTCTCCTCTTTCTTTCCTATCAAGTTTTCTGTGTCTCTATAGCGGAATCCTAAATTTTGTGACTATTTCTGTGACTTCAAAAACAGTTTTGGTTTTACAATTATTTGTCACACACTTGAAAATAAATGATACCTTTGATGTATAGATTGCATGAGTACTTTTGTTGTTATATGCTGAGTTTCTGCAATAAACCCTAATTTGAACCAAAAAAAAGTTGCATCTGGTCCCTCTTATTTTGATACACAGCCAAGATAAGCACACGGCTGGGGGCTCCAGCCTGTAGCCATATGCGTTATCTGTACTGCACTGCATTTAACAATATGGGGGGGACCCTACGCCAATTTATTTATTATTACACCACTATCCACTACAGGGACGCAGAGATTCTGTGTGATTCCAATCACAGATGCTGTCACATAGAGTGGGGGCGCAGTCTGAATACAACTAATCACAGACTCCAGGACTAACAGTGGACAGGGGAAGCAGTGAATATGTATGAGGATTAATGAGCAGTCCTAGAAGTAGTGTTAAAGCCGCGAGGAAGGTCAGTAAGTATAACCCTCCTGCTTTATTCCTTATTTTCTTTCTATTTCCATTATTTTTTATTAATTATCCGTGTGGTCGAACACGAACAGCAACCCTGAGAAGTCCGTTTTTGGGGTCCATGCACAGATACTAGGTATCCGGTATGGACCCCAAACTTTACAGTTTGGCTTCCCCCACCACTAGTCTAGAACGGAGTTTCTACTCTGAGGAATGTAACAAAGAGGGGAGGAACTTCGTGAGCTTGTAGTGGCCATAATACTGAGTAGGAGTTGGTGGGAACCATCATACTGAATAGGGGCCATTATACTGCGTGAAGCACTATGTGTTGGCAATTGTGAATGCCCCCATACTGAGTGGTGTGCTGTGAGGGTCCCTATTCCTTCTGAGGGGCTGTGGTGGCCCGAATACTGTGTGAGAGCTAGACTACTGAGTGGAGAGTTGTGGGGGCCATTATATTGTGTGAGGGTAGGTGGGAGCTATTATCTTGAGTGTCGTGGCTGTGGAGTCTCCCATACTGAGTGTGGGGCTGTGGGGGGTTCCATACTATGTGGGGGGCTCCCATACCGCGTAGGGGGCTGTGGGGTCCTCATTCTGTGTAGAGGGATGTAAGGTCCTTATTTTGTGAAGGGAGTGCTGTGGGGAATCTCACTGTGTGCTATTTTGAGCGGAGGCTGTGGGGCCCTTATGCTATATTGGGGGCCATTCTTTTGTATGAGGGGCTGTGGAAACTTTCATACTAAACTGTAGTTGCCCTCATACTGAGCGGGATCATTATACTGACAGGTGCAACACTGTATGAGGTAAAACTGTGGGGGTGAGATTCAGTTTGAGGTCACCATACTTAGTTGTGTGCCGGTGGGGCTTCAATTTCAACAGCATGTGAAATAAGTACATTTTTAAGTAAAAATATTTCTAAAGTTCTTTTGACATAAATTTCTCATCAGATGTTAGTAACAACCCATCCAATCCATAAAAGTAAAGAAATCAAGCTCAGCTGTGATTTTGGCTCAATCTTCCGCACAAGCATTCTTCAAATCTTAATGATTCCATTGGTTCCTTCTATGACTGAGCTTTAGTTCCTTCCATAAATGCTTTATTGGATTCAGGTCCGGTGATTGGCTGGGCCATTCTAGCAACTTTATTTTCTGTCTCTAAAACTAATTGAGAGTTTACTTGACTGTGTTTTTTGGATCATTGTCTTGCTGAAATGTCCACCTTCTTTCCATCTTCATGATCCTGGTAGATGGCAACAGATTTTTATCAAGAATGTATTAGTACATTTGTCACTTTGTCCTTCCGTCAAGTATATGAAGCTTGTCAGTGCTGTATGCTGAAAAATAGGTATGCTATGCTCTTTTTGGGGTGGTATGCATTGCCTTTCAGTCTCCAAAACTGGTATGCATTATGGCATCTGAAGAATTCTTTGTCTTATCGGAGCAGACTATATTTTCTCACAGGCTTATCTAAATTTTGTGAGCAAATTTTAAATGCACTTGAACATGCTTTTTGTTCAGCAATGGAGTATAGTATAGTGAGCGTGCATACAGGACATGGAGGTTGAGCCCATTACTTATTGTTTTCTTTGAAACAAAATGTACCTGCTGATTCCAGGTTTTTCTGTAGGTCTCCACGCGTGTTCCTTGGCTCTTGGACAACCCTTATGATAATTCTTTTCACTTTTCTGCCTGAAATCATGTGGGGAGCACCTGGTCGTGGCCGGTTTATGGTAAATTAATGTTCTTTCCACTTCTTTATTATGGCCCCAAGAGTGCTCACTGGAACCTTCAGTAGTTTAGAAATTCTTCTGTAATCAATGCCATCAGTATGTTTTGCAACAATAAGATTGTTAATGTCTTGGGACAGCTCACTGGTTTTATCCATCATGAGATGTTTCTTGTGTGGCTCCTTGGTAATGAAACACCTTTTTATACGACATCAGTTGAACCACCTGATATTATTTTTCTCTAGTGCCAGTATTGTTTTCTATTTACTGATATATTTCAGTTGGTGTCATGACTTTTCATGGATTTGTGCTCCTCTCTTTATTCATGTGTTCAATAGTTTTTTCTGGTGTCATTTCCCATAATTACACATAACTTAATTTATGGACATCTATGGTTTGATTTCTTTGCCTGTGTGGATTCAATAGGTTGTAACCGACATCTGGTGAGAAATTCATGGCAATAGCACCTTTTGAAATGTATTTATTTAGAAATTTAGTGTTCAATACTTATTTCACCTTCTATATAATTTTTTATTTGGGGGTGGGCCCAATTAGAACTTTTTTATGGGACCCTGTGATATCTATGTACACCAATAATCGAAGTATTCTACACTTAGATTACGTTGATGGTAACTCATAGAGGTTGGGCAAGTCAGAAGTACACAGGAACATAGGAGAGGGGGGCAGGGTCTGCTGCACTACGGAGAAGCAAACGCTACTGGGAAATGCAGTTTTAGCACAAAAGAATAGGACTGCCCATTTTGCCATGTGAAGCTGGAAGTACAGCTTGGAGAAAATAGGGATGAAAAAAAATCACAAAGGTACTAAACAAACTTTATGTTGGGCTTCGTCTGTATATTAACCATAAGTATGCATTTACTATACTTTGTAAAAAGTAATGTGATTCTAGGAAAAACCCTTTAAAAGAAGGTAGGCTTCTGAATTAGTAGATTTGCTTTGTAAAGTTAACAGTACTTTGCTAACCCATTTCTTTGAGTTCCACAATGTTTCGCAGCCACTGAATCTAGTGGAAGCCAACAGTTAACAGATGAGATGAACAATTTAATTTCTCATCAGAGAATAGATTACTGACCTGAACCAAAGTCTATTATGCAAATAAAATTGACATGCCATTTCATGAAAACATACAGTTCAGTCCAGAAACATTTGGACAGTGAATGAATCTTCGTGATTTGGCCTCTGCTTGCTGCTATTTTTTTATTTAAAATGAAACAACTGAGATGCAATTGAAGTGGAAACTTTCAGGTTTAATTAAAGGGGCTGAACAAAAATATCCTATGAAACATTTTGGAATTGTAACCATATTTCTACAGGGCCTACTCAGTTCAGGGGCTCAAAAGTAATTGGGGAAATTACCTTTACCATAAATAAAATGTGAATTTTTAATATTTTGTAAAGAATCCTTTACAGGCAATGACAGCCAAAAGTCTGGAAGCCATGGACATCACCAAACACTTTGTTTCCTCCTTTGTGCTTTGCTAGTGTTAGGAAAGGTGGTCCAGTGCTTCTATTCGGGAGTGGATCTGGGTCGATGTTGCACTATTTTGGTGGTAGGCGCTAACATTATTCTGCTGGCTCCAAAAGGGTACACCATCAGCCCGACCCTGTTTAACAAGAAGGGGTCTGTTCTCCCTGGGGGTGAAGCTTTTACACAGGCAGGTAACCCATCCCAAGCTGAGATAGTGGAGTGATGAGGTGTGTGAGGACGTGGGATGTTGTGTCCCCCACGAGTTTCGCTGTTTGGGGAACATGGGATACTGTGTTCCCCGGTTGCCAGGCAATGCAAGATGCTGCTGTGTCTGGTACCAGGCAGTGGTGGGAGTGTGTCCATTCTGCTGTGCAGGCTAGCAGGGAGTGGCTTTCTAGGAGAGATTGGGAGGTATCCAGCAGCTGATCATTTCCTCAGGATCAATGCTGTTTATTGCAGTTCATGTGTGGTAGTGGTGGTGAGTGACCAGACAAATTATAGAATTTGCACTTGGGAATTTTTGCCCATGGCATCAACCTTATGGTGCAGCCATAATGCCTATAGGGCAGCAACTCCTGACATCACCTTTCTGAGAACACATTACTAAAATTGGAGATAGGACTAGGTTCCTGGACATTAGTCTTTAACCCCTTCACGACCATGGACGGATATATCCGTGATGGAGCGTGTCCCATTAAGCCCCGCCCCCTGCCGCAGGCAGGTGGCGGCAGTCGGCACACATATTAGCTGTTTTCAACAGCTGACATGTGTGCCTGCATGTTGCGAGTGGAATCGCTTCCACTCGCAACATTTAACCCCTTAAATCTTGCTGCCAAAGCCTGGCAGCGAGATCTATATGCGCGCGGCCATGATTTTTACTTACCACCGCCCCCACCGGAAGTCACGTGCGTGATCACGTGACTTTCGGTGGTTGCCATCGTAGCACAGGGTCATGTGATGACGCCTGCAGCTATGAAGTTTCACTTTCATTTTCCCTCGGCCGAGAGCACAAAGAAACAGTAAGTGACTGAATCTGCTGTTTACAGCTGTATAGCTGTGATCAGCAGATAGATAAGAGCGATCGGATTGCTGATCGCTATAGCCCCCTAGGGGGACTAGAAAAAAAAAAAAAAAAAAAGTTTTAAAAAATGAAAAAAAACAAAACCTAAAAGTTCAAATCACCCCCTTTTTCCCCTATTGAAAATCAAAGGGTTAAAAAATAAATAAATATACACATATTTGGTATCACCGCGTTCAGAAATGCCCGATCTATCAAAATATAAAATCAATTAATCTGATTGGTAAACGGCGCAGTGGCAAAAAAACTCCAAACGCCAAAATTACGTTTTTTGGTTGCCGCAAGTTTTACGCAAAATGCAATAACAGGCGATCAAAACGTAGCATCTGCGCAAAAATGGTACCACTAGAAACGACAGCTCGAGACGCAATAAATAAGCCATCACTGAGCCATAGATCCCACAAAATGAGAACTCTACGGTTTTCGGAAAATGGCGCAAAACGTGCGCCACTTTTATTGGACAAGCTTGTGAATTTTTTTTAACCCCTTAGATACAAGTAAACCTATACATGTTTGGTGTCTACAAACTCGCACCGACTTCAGACATCATACCCACACACCAGTTTTACCATATAGTGAACACCGTGAATAAAACATCCCAAAAACTATTGTGCCATCACACTTTTTTTGCAGTTTTTCCACACTTGGAATTTTTTTGCTGTTTTCCAGTACACCATATGGTAAAACTTATGGTTTCATTTAAAAGTACAACTTCTCCCCCAAAAAACAAGCCCTCATATGGCAAGATTGACGGAAAAATAAAAAAGTTACGGCTCTCGGAAGAAGGGGAGCAAAAAACAAAAACGCAAAAACGGAAAGTGCCCCGGGGCTGAAGGGGTTAAAAATATGTGCTCTGTTTTATTATCTCCTGGGTTTGCCAATCAACAATGGAGTTATGTAATGC
Organism: Anomaloglossus baeobatrachus; assembly: GCF_048569485.1. Classification (NCBI taxonomy): domain Eukaryota; kingdom Metazoa; phylum Chordata; class Amphibia; order Anura; family Aromobatidae; genus Anomaloglossus; species Anomaloglossus baeobatrachus. Next base: position 371,728,332 of record NC_134353.1, read on the forward strand.
TTATCAGGAAAACTCCAATAGTACTTTTGCAGGGAGGCCCTTGAGAACAGGACAGTCCCATTTTAGAATATCCTGCAGCTTTGAGGGATCCATCCTAAAACCAGAGGCAGAAATAATGTAATCCAGAAATCGCAGTTCCTCAATGGCGACTATACATTTCTCTATCTTGGTGTACAACTTGTTTGCCCTGAGTATCTGGAAAATCTGAATAACATGTGTGATCTGAGATCTAGATAATAAATGAGAATGTCATCCAGGTATGTGATAACAAATTTCCAGGTGAGAAAATACATAATTTACAAAGTGTTGAAATACTGCAGGGGCGTTTGTTAAACCAAATTACATCACCAGATTTTCAAAGTGACCCTCAGATGTATTGAATGGAATTTTCCTCTCATCCCCTGATGGACCCAAATCAGATTATAGGCCTCCCTGAGGTAGATTTTGGAGAACCATTTTGTACCGGAAATCTGGTTAAATAAGTCTGGAATCAGTGGCCTAAGATATGTATCATGTTTTACAAAGAAAAATCTCGCCTCTACCGGTCATGAAGACCATTGTGATCATTGGCCAAACTCTCAGTTATGTATTCCTTGAGAGCTTGTCTCTCAAGACTGGACAGATTATACTTCCTGCACTTGGGCAACTTGCCACTAGCTTCAATCTCATGCTGCAGGTGTAAGGTCTGTGCGGCGGCAGCTCTTGATAACCCTTTTTAGAGAACACATCACTAAACTCTGACAAAGGCTCCAGTATAATAGCAGTTATGGTTAAGAGATAGGTCCCGAGACAGTTTTTCTTACAGTAAAGGGGGCTTTACACGGTAGCGATATCGCTAGCAATTTCTAGCGATAGCGACCGTGTAAGTACCCGCCCCCGTCGCGCATGCGATTGTTTGTGATCGCTGCCGTAGCGAACATTATCGCTACGCAGCGTCACACATACTTACCTGGTCGGCGGCGTCGCTGTGACTGCCGAACAATCCCTCCTTCAAGGGGGAGGGACGTTCGGCATCACAGCGACGTCACCGCAACGTCACTAAGCGGCCGGCCAATCAAAGCAGAGGGGCGGAGATGAGCAGGACGTAACATCCCGCCCACCTCCTTCCTTCCTCATTGGGGCCGGCGGCAGGTAAGGAGACGTTCCTCGCTCATGCGGTGTCACACATAGCGATGTGTGCTGTCGCATGAGCGATGAACCACAACGCTAAACAACCCTTACCGATTTTTGACTTTGGGACGACCTCTCCATGGTGAACGATTTTCACCATTGTTGAGGTCGCCTAAGGTCGCTGTTAAGTACTACACGCTGCGAAATCGTTAATGACGCCGGATGTGCGTCACTAACAACTTGACCCCGGCGACCAAACATTAACGATATCGTAGCGTGTAAAGCCCCCTTAAGAGCTCCACTGAACAATGTCCTGGGTGTTCCAGTCAACTACTTAGTTGTGTAATGCAAACCAAGGGAATCCTAAAACAATTTGTGCAGGTAGGTCCTTGAACACCTGGCAAGTAATATGCACAGAATGGAGTACCCCAATGTATCGTTCCAATCCCTGTACACACTCCTTGAATACCCTTGGAAGAAAGGTGGCGAGTTGATGGCAAAAGTCCGTATAGGACTGGATAACTTGTCAACCCTTAACCCATAGGAGCGAACAAACTGTTCATCGATTATGTTGGTCCCTGAACCACGATCAAGAAACACCTTAATTAAAACCTCTTGGCCCTCTATTTTTACCTTGTCAGGTAAAAGACAGTGAGATACCATGGTGGAGGGGATATATAGACCCAGGTGGGAATCCCCCAAGCACCCTGGGTCTAACAGTTTTCCAACAGCTGACCTCCCTTAGACACTAAGGGGCAAGCGCTAATAAAATGTCATTTTTTTACTGCAGGAAAAGCATACATGTCCCCTTTTAGGAGTAAGGGACTCTCTCCTCAACTGTGACGTCCCACCGAGCTGCATGGCCTTGGACAAAGCCTCCAGAGCTGAAGCAGGTGCTGCTGCTCCCTCCCAGATAGAATTGGTATTATGAAACCTCTGACAAAACGGGCGATCTATATGGATTACCAGAGCCATGGCACACTAGAGAGAGGGGGGAGTCTCATACATAACCAAGGCCCTTTTACCCTCTCAGAAACACCCTGAAATAACTGGTTCTTGAGAGCAGGGTTGATCCACTGTGTACAAAAAATAGAAAATTTCAGCTCACCCACAGGAGGAGTTTTCTTTGTCCGGATCCTGTATCAGTAGACGGTGTAACGAGGTCGGCTGCGTGTTCAAGGAAGCACAATTCCAGTAGCAGAAAAATAGTAATTCTAGCATCATGTCTCATAAATACAAAAACAATTTATTTCTTCTTATTAAAAGTCAACAAACATGTTGGTAAGACGTCCAAAAAATGACGCACATTTTAAACATTTTTGGATGTCTTAGCAACATGTTTGTTGACTTTTGAAGAAATACATTTTTTTTTTATTTATGAGACGTGATGCTGGAATTACTTTTTTTTTTTTGATCCACTGTGTGTCCACTGACCAACGTTGGAATTTAGCGCAGTAATTCTCTGCTGGCTGATTCTCCTGTCGAAGTGAACAGATCTTAAGCTGGGTTCACACTAAGCGACAACGACGTCGCTGTTACGTCACCATTTTCGGTGACGTAACAGCGACCTTGTAAGTCGCTGTTATGATCGCTGCTTAGCTGTCAAACACAGCAGAAGCAGCGATCATAACGTCGCTACATGTGCAGAGAGCAGGGAGCCGCGCTTAGCGCTGGCTCCTTGCTCTCCTAGGTACAGTACACATCGGGTTAATTAACCCGATGTGTGCTGCAGCTACATGTCAAGGTGCAGAGAGCAGGGAGCCGCGCTTAGCGCTGGCTCCTTGCTCTCCTAGGTACAGTACACATCGGGTTAATTAACCCGATGTATGCTGCAGCTACATGTCACAGTGCAGAGAGCAGGGAGCCGCGCGCACTGCTTAGCGCTGGCTCCTTGCTCTCTTTGCTACAGTATACATCGGGTTAATTACCTGATGTGTACTGCAGCCACATGTGCACAGAGCAGGAGCCGGCACTGGCAGCAAGAGCGGAGGCTGGTAACGAAGGTAAATATCGGGTAACCAGGGAAAGGTCTTCCCTTGGTTACCCAATGTTTACGCTGGTTACAGCTTACCGCAGCTGCCAGACGCCGGCTCCTGCTCCCTGCTCGCTTTATTTCGTCGCTCTCTCGCTGTCACACACAGCGATGTGTGTGTCACAGCGGGAGAGTGACGACCAAAATATGAAGCTGGACATTCAGCAACGACCGGCGACCTCACAGCAGGGGCCAGGTCGTTGCTGGATGTCACACACAGCGACAGCGACGGGACGTCGCTGCAACGTCACAGAAAATGGTGACGTAGCAGCGACGTTGTTGTCGCTGTGTGTGACACCAGCTTTAGACTCGACCAATGACACATTATCAGGATCATCGTAGATTAGACCGAGCGCAGAAAAAAATCATCCACAGACCCAAACACATGGGAATCAGGAGGCAAAGAAAATGACCTAATTTGTGGGTCACCAATCAGAAGTTTGACTACACTACCCATGCACTGTGTCTCATTTCCTGAAGAAAGAGGACACAGGTGAAAATACAATTTACATGCCTTCCAGAAGGACACAAACTGGCTATGATCCCCAGCAAACAACTCCGGAAGAGTCAGTTTAGGTTCAGGTAATCTGGCAACCATCCTTGACAACGCCAAGGTAGAAGACTGAACCTGTTGCTGAACTGCCCCTTTTAATTCCGACACCTGAAGTGACAGTGCCTGCAAGTGCCTCGTAAGGGAAGCTACAGGGTCCATGGAGAAATTTAAATGGGCCGGGGAGTGATGAGATAACGTGGATTAGGGACACTTGCACTGGCCCTAGGGCTATGGGGCCCTAGCTTTCCCTTATTCCAGAGGTAAGGCAACACGTGCTCAGGAGAACATATAGTATCAGGGAGGAAATAAATGAACAGCATGGATATTTCCACAACACCAAATGATGCACAGAGATCACCAGAATGGGTTCACCACAGCGTAAGGACCAGTATTTGTAAAATGAAGCTATAAAGAGCAAATGCGGATATGACAAGCCTCCAGTAACCTGTGACCCTAGCAGCAATCCATAGGCCAGCAGAAATTAACTCCTACTAGACTGTTCACTAGTAATTACACAACAGGTCGACGCCTGAGTCTGACTGAGCAACTCAAAAACAACGGTTGGCGTGTCAGACTCGGGTCAGAAGTCGTCAAGACATCTGCTGAGTTTAGAACTTAACACCATATGACAATATTAGACTGCAAAGGTTCCATATACTGTCCTTGCCCAAGGGTCCTCTTCTATTTGTGTCCGCCCTTGAATACTATATACAACAAAGCCATTCATCGGGGTATGCATTTTATGGTTGAATGATTATGATTTGAACACAACTTCACATATAAGGGGATGGAGTCTCAATCTAAAATGGAACACTGCATGTTCAAACTTTGCAGTTAAAAAGCAAGCAGTGAAGTTCAGTTAAAGCTGCTTTGACACTTGCGTCATTTTGCATCAGTTTCAATCCGTTGTGTGACTGATGCAATTGGATGCGTTGCAGATAGTGGCACAACTGATGTGACTGATGCTGCAAAAAAAGATGCGTTGCTTGTTTGTTTTTTTACTGTTTTACCGGCTTACGGCTATTGTGACCGATCAGCTGATCGTTCACAATAGCCGGCTGCCGGGTGATCACCTGATCATTCACAATAGCTGTCCTTCGGGCGATCAGCTGATCATTCACAGTAGCCGGCCGCTGGGCGTTTAGCTGATCGTTCACAGTAGCCGGCCGCCGAGCGATCAGCTGATCGTTCACAAAAGCCACCGCCAGCCGATCAGCTGATCGTTTGGCCGCCGCGAGAGATATTGATTTCAATGATTAAACACAAGAGCTGAGCATGCGCAGTGAAATCAAAAGGATTCTGCCGCTCAAAAAACGTTACATGACGCGTTCCTGCCACCCGACGGTCAGTCGTTCCACGACTGATCAGTCATGTGGCAGATGCAAGGCAAGGGCATCAGTTGCAATCCGTCATCCATACAAGTCTATGGGGAAAAAACGGAATCCTGTATAATATTTTGCAGGATACCGTATTTCCTCAAGGCGACTGATTGCAACTGATGTAAAACAACGCAAGTGTGAAAGCAGTCTTAGGCTAAGTTCACACTTCAGTTGTTTTGCATCAGTCACATGCGTTGCTTGACGCATGTGACTGATGCGTTGTACAACGGATGACAACGGTGACAAAGAAAAGAATTTCTTTGTCGGACTCCGTTGTATGCTGGGGGAGGAGTTTGGGGGGCGGAGTTCGGGGGCAGAGCTGAGGACGTCAGTGCCGCGGTCTGCATGGCTGGGAACAGGTGAGTGAGTGAGTGTGAGTGAGTGTGAGTGTGTGTGTGTGTGTGTGTGTGTGTGTGTGTGTATGTATGTATGTGTGTGTGTGTCTACATGCGTGTGTACATGCGGAGTGCGGGAGGGGGCGGAGCCGAGTGGTGAAGTGTCAGCCTCCTTGCACACTGTATCCAGGGTAAATATCGGGTAACTAAAAGCAAAGCACTTTTTGCTTGGTTACCCGATATTTATCTTGGATACCAGCTTAGCGCGGGCTCCGTGCACCCATAACCACTGTAAATATCGGGTAACTAACCAAAGCGCATTGCTTGGTTACCCGATGTTTATCCTGGTTACGGGGGCGGGGAGCCAGAGCAAAATCCTACGGATCGCGCTGCTCAAAAAACGTTACATGCTGCGTTGCTCCCGCCCGGCGGTCAGTTAAAAAACAACTGACCGCGACGCAGCGGATGCAACGCAGCATCATCAGTCACAATCCGTCACTAATAGAAGCCTATGGGGGAAAACAGGATTCCTGCTAAATATTTTGCAGGATACCGTAATTCCTCAAGGCTACGGATTGTGACTGATGCAAAATAACTGAAGTGTGAACTTAGCCTTACATAGACATTTTAATTTATTAAATATATTTCAGTGCTTGCTATTTTACCATCTGTGGGAGCATCAATATGCTTTTTCTCTGCTAGCCGTTCAACTTGAACTGAACTTGATTTATAATTTTGCTGCCTGTCAGCCTATAAAGGCAAAGACATATTGCAGTTCATTCCACCTTCCAAGTAATTTAATGTTATCGACCTGTTTTGTTTTAAAACTGAATCTACATGTAATTCAAGCTATGCCCAAGCTAAGTGGGATGGTATAAAATCTCATAATTACATGCACATATCTACGACAAAAACGTATTTTTTTTAACAGACCTAAGATGCTATGCCACTAATGTTAATTGTATGTAAGTCAAGAATAGGAAAGACCTTCAGGGAGTAGCTTAATTGTGTATTTTAAGGGGTTCTCCCCTTTAATAAATCTTGGCCCTGTTTGTTATTAATAAACAAACACATTTTACTCACTGTCCCCAGATTAACCATTGAGGATCCGCTGCTGCTCTTGGGGTCTGGTATCGGATGTTGCGCTGACATCACATTGACAGCGTGGCATCCAAGCGTAACACTCCGCTCAGAGCCGCCGAGCTCACTGATTGACCGCCGCTCTGTTGATGTGAAGTCAATACCGGACCAGGAGCAATGGCAGAAACTCAGAACTGAACCTGTGCATAAGTACAGTTTACTCATCAACTGTGCTCCGGGACCATACTTATCTAAATGGGAACAACCCTCTTAAATAGAACTTTATGGCCAGGCTTCATTCACATTGCATGTTGTGTTCTTGATGGAAGATGTTTCTCGTCCATTTTAAAAATCCTAAGGCCATGTTCACACCTTCAGTATTGAGTGAGTTTTTTACCTCAGTATTTGTAAGCCAAAACCAGCAGTGGATGAAAAAAGCAGAAATTGTGTGCATGTTTCTATTATACTTTTCCTTTGATTTTTCCACTCCTGGTTTTGTCTTACAAATACTGAGGTAAAAAACTCACCAACAGGGGCGGAACGATCGCGGTCGCATGGGTCACAATTGCAACCGGGTCTGTGGGTGGAGGGGCCCGCTACCTCAGCTCCTGCTTCAGCTGGATGTGCATCCGATGGTGTACATCTAGCTGAACTGCAGCACAGAGACTGGTTGGGTCCCTGTGTACCGCCCCGCTCTCAGCAGCCGAACTGCTCGGATCTGGCCCTTCTGTGGGTGGCTCGAGGGTCTCCGGACCCGGGGGCCTCACGGTCACTTCAAATGTAAAGGGGGAGTGATGAGGTGGTGGATGTAGGGCGTAAATGTACGGGCTGAGCCGTACGGAGTTCATGATGCCACCCACGGTGTGTGGTGATATTGGACACCACCGCTGCAGTTACGGGGCACCCGGGGGAGATGTTGTGCTACAAGTTGTTAACCACTCCGTGGGCAGGGATGGTGGCCCCGAGACCCGTTGGGGGTTGGGCGGTGCAGGGAGATGGGCGACCGCAGAGTGCTGATGTACTCACTATTAGTAAACACACGAGTCTCTGGTAAACCAAAGTGATAGTGGTCGGTGCCCACAGCCGGCTGCGTTCGGATTCCCCCACCCGGCTGGTGGTCTCTGTCTTTCTCCTGTACCTGTTTGGAATGGTGGATTGCCTGTGCTTGCAACTTCAGGAGTCCGCTCCCAGTTTGTGGTCGCCTAAGAAGCCCTTTGCCCGCAGATGCTGGCCCGTGGAATCTCTGAGCCGTGGCGGTGGCCTTTTATCCCCCTCGGTGGGCTGTTGTCTTCTATTAGGGACTTTGGGTGGGACAGGACCTCTAGTCCTGGCCTCAATCAGTTAATTAACTAGTTCCAGTCGTTTCTGGGCCTAGCTTCAGGACCTGAGTACACCCCTTTGTGCTCCGGTTTCCGAGTCGGTTCCCTGGGTCGGTACCGGCGGGCCACTACCCTGTGCCGGGCCACCTCGGTTCCACCGAGCCATCTTCCCGGCTCCTGCAGACAGAGACCGCTGTCTGCCTCCTAGCCAAAGGCACCAGGGCTCCTAACCTGGAACCTGTTCAATTTGGGTATTCGCCTTTGCTGGAGCTGCACACAGCTCCAGCCCACACTCCTCTCCAGCTTGAACTCTAAACACCAACTGCCGAACTGAACTGAGTGTTTTCCCATCCTTGGGCTGTCTAAAACTCCTAGGTGGGCGTCTTTCAACCGCCTGGTTCCGCCCCCTGGTTTGTCTATCAAGCCCTTGGGGGGTGACTAGGGTTTTAAGGGTTGGCTGTGTGTTACCTGTGAGGGAAGGGTGTAATACGGGGGCCTATCTGTAACTACTTGGCCCGGCCAGGGCGTCACACCTGCACTGCAAATTGCGGCACTATGGGGTTACAGGAACGATATTGACTACTCACCATACCCATAATCCCACCCACCTCTTTGAACTGAAACTGATACTGACAAGTGGGAGGGATTATGGGTGTGGAGAGCAGTGAATATGCATTCTCTTTAATAGCAGCACAAGAGAAAGTTGCCTTCCTACTGCTGCTGGGTGATCAGGTGTGCTGCTGGTAAAGAGAACCACTGGCAGACATATCGACGATCCAGTTGCACCGGGGCCCCTAAGGAGGGGGAGGGGGGCCAAACAACAAACAACTGTTGAATCTCAGTCAGTGACTGCAACGGGTCATTTGCAGATCTTGGGGCCGCTCTGCCGCACTCTGCAAATGATGCTGTCACAGGCGCTGCTTCTTCTGGTACTTCTGGAGGGGCTGCTGGCAGAGTCTGTGCAGCAGACGTGTGCACTGCGGGAGGAAGCAGTCACACATAGGCTATGTGCGCACAGTGCGTTTTTTGCGGCGTTTTTGCGCGTTTTTCGGGTGCGTTTTTGGCCTCAAAACTGCAGGACTTTGCTTCCCCAGCAAAGTCTATGAGTTTTCATTTTTGCTGTCCGCACACATCTGTTTTTTTTACCTGCGTTTTTGAGTTAAAAAAAAAAAAATGGACATGTCAGTTCTTTCCTGCGTTTTTCTGCGTTTTCCTCCCATGCAATGCATTGGAAAAACGCAGCAAAACGCAGAGATCAAAAATGCAGCAAAATGCAGCCAAAAACGCACCAAATCGCGGCAAAAACGCATGCGTGCGTTTTTGATGCGTTTTTTCGACACAGGTGCGTTTTTGTGCGTTTTTAGCGGCCAAAAACGCACAAAAACGCAGCGTCAAAAAGACGCAGTGTGCGAACCTAGCCATACAGTGTGCAGAGCCTGAGGTGAGGCTGGGGAGGGCTCTGTCACCCTGGACATCAGCCTGTATGGCTGCTGCCGGGAGGGGATTGTACTGCTGCCATCGTGAGCTACAGGGGAAGTGATTGGTCACTACTGTCCCTTCCTCTCCCTCCGTCTTGCCACTAGAAATAGTCGGGAATGAGAGCAGAGGGAGAAGGGAGGAGGACATGGCAGCTGTTGTAGCAGCAGAGCTAGTGATAGGGGTAGCTGAGCAATCAGTCCTGCTCTGGGCTGTATCCTCTATTTCCTGCACTGGTCATGGCTGCTGTCCTGGGATGATGCAGGAATTTGAGACCACGCTGATCCTGACAACTAACTTCAGCATAGGTAATTACATCTCACAGTATGAATGCAGTATATAGTGTGTATATGTAGGTAATGTATAAAAGTGGGCATATAATGTATATACACTACAAACTATCATATAAGTTTATATACGGTATACAGTAAATGTAATATCGTGTATGTGTACTGCCCCCGTGGAAGCAGCCAAGCTGATCGGATCCGGGTTCGCTGTGGCTCGAATGAAAAAAGGAGGGTATTTACGGGGGAGTTATAGTTTGTGATGCCACCCGAGGTGTGTGGTAATTAGGAGTACCACCGCTGCTGTTGGGAGTACCCGGGGATGATGGAACGGGGCAGTAAGGTGTTGGAACCCTCCACGGGTAGGGGGATGCCCCGGGACTCCGGTGAAAGGTGGGAAGTGCCGTGGGGATGAAGGGGTCACTCTAGTACTCAGTCCATAATCAGACACTGACAACCGAGTAAACCAATTCTCTGGGCACTGCTGCCGCTGAGGGGAGCTCGTCCAGGTCCCGTCCCCAAGTGGTGCTGCCTGGTGGTCCGTGACCTGCCTCCTGGCACTTAGTTTAGACTTCAACTTGATGGCCCGGTAGCTTGGAACTAGCCGGGCCCTGCTCCACACTATGGCTAAGTGAGGGAGCTTGCTCTCAGGGCTCACGCTTGGGATTTTCTGGACCGTTTTTGGTTGGAAAGTCCTATCCACCTCGTTGCGCTAATGCCCTGATTTTGGAGCGGGTGGGAATGGATCGTGAAGGCTCCGTTCTCCTCAGGTGAATTGTCGGGTTACCTGAAGCTACTCCCCGGCCTAGGGTCCGTGTACCCCGTAGTGCCTTCGGTTCCGGACCGGTGATAGGGCCAGGCTGCCGGCCGTACTCCTCGAGAGCCCGAACACCTTGCCACGATCCCATGGGGTCCGACTCCTTCTAGGCCCAGACCATTGTCTGCAACCTAGGCCGTTACTCTGGGAGTCCCATTCCCTACCTCCTCTGAGCTCCTCTCAGCTCGAGGGCTACTCTCCTTCTTCACCCACTACACTAAATCCCACCCACTACACTAAATCCCCTCCCCCACCCCCCAGGTGGGCGACTCTATTCCTCTCAAGCCATCCACTGGTGTGTTAGGCGGGTGTGGTGCAGGGTGACTCTAGGGTTTTGATTCGCTGATGGAGGCAACACCACTTAAGTAGGGACCCAGAACCAAGAGGGAGGCAGAATACTGCATGGGAGGGCAGTTTGTGCAGTCTGATAGTCAAGGGGCGTCACATATGTACAGTATACAGCTTGTTTCTCTGTAGGGGTATATGACTGTACCGCCCCCGTGCCAGCAGCGCCCAGGGGAGATGTCGTGCAGCAAGTTGTTAACCCCTCCGTGAGCAGGGATGGTGGCTCCGGGACCCGGTGGCTCAGTGCAGGGGAGATGACGATCGCAGGGGGTGCTGGTGTAGTCACAGTTAGTAAAACACACAAGTCTCTGGTAAACCAAGGTGATGCTGGCCGGTGCCATGGCCAGTTGCGTTCTGGTCCCCCACCCAGCTGGAGGTCTTTATCCTTTTCCTGCACTGTTGTGTAAGGTGAACTTTCCCAGTATAAAACTCAGGAGTCCGCTCCCAGCTGGATGTGGCCTAAGGAGCCGTGCCAGCAGACGCTGGCCCGTGGGATCTATGGGCCCTGGCAGTGACCTCTTATCCCTAATCGGTGGGCTGTTGTCTTCTATGAGGGACTTTGGGTGGGACAGGACCTCTAGTCCTGGCCTCAATCGGTTAATTAACCAGTTCCACTTGTTTCTGGTTCCTGGCTTCAGGGTCCGAGTACCCCCCTTTGTGCTACGGTTTCCGGGTCTGTTGGTACCGGCGGGCTACAACCCTGGCCCGGTCCACCTCGGTTCCGCCGAGCCGTCTTCCAGTCTCCTGCTGACGGAGACCACCATCTGCAACCTAGCCAAGGCACTAGGGCTCCTACCCTGGTACTGTTCAACTTGAACTTAACTGCTGGAGCTACCCTTAGCTCCTGCCCACACTCCTCTCCAAACTGAACTCAGACTAAAACTGACTGTTTTCCCGCCCTGGGCCGTCTAAACCCCTGGGTGGGCGTGTCCCAACCGCCTGGTCACGCCCACTGGTGTGCTTGTCTGTCCCTAAGGGGGGGTGACTAGTGTTTTCTGGTTGGCTGTGTGTTTCCTAGTGAGGGAAGGTGTTATGCAGGGGCCTATTTGTGACTACCTGGTTTTGCCAGGGCGTCACAACTGCATGTAGAAAAACTCTGTGTATGTCTGTGTTTGTATACATACTGCTCAAAAAATAAAGGGAACACTTAAACAAAGATTTTGTATGTTAGTGTTCCTTTTATTTTTTTGAGCAGTATATATATATACAGTGGGTATGGAAAGCATACAGACCCCTTTAAATTTTTCATTCTTTGTTTCATTTGGTAAAAGTTCATTTTTTTTCTCATTAATGTACACTCTGCACCCCATCTTGACAGAAAAAAACTGAAATACAGAAACTTTTGCAAATTTATTAAACAAGAAAAACTGAATATCAGATGGTCATACGTATTCAGACTCTTTGCTCAGTATTGAGTAGAAGCACCCTTTTGAGCTAGTACAGCCATGAATCTTCTTGGGAATGATACAAGTTTTTCACATCTGAATCTGGGGATCCTCTGTCATTCTTCCTTGCAGATCCTCTCCAGTTCCGTCAGATTGGATGGTGAACATTAGTGGACAGCCATTTTCAGGTCTCTCCAGAGATGCTCAATTGGGTTTATGTCAGGGCTCTGGCTGGTTCAGTCAAGAATAATCACAAAGTTGTTCTGAAGCCACTCCTTTGATATTTTAGCTGTATGCTTAGGGTCATTGTCTGGTTGCAAGGTGAACCTTCGGCCAAGTCTGAGGTCCAGAGAACTCTGGAAGAGGTTTTCTTCCAGGATATCTCTGTACTTGGCCGCATTCATCTTTCTTTCAATAGCAACCAGTCGTCCTGTCTCTGCACCTGAAAAACACCCCCATAGATATGATGCTGCCACGACCATGTTTCACTGTTGGGATTGTATTGGGCAGGTGATGAGCAGTGCCTGTTTTTTCCCACACATACCGCTTAGAATTATCACCAAAACGTTCTATCTTTATCTCAACAGACCAGAAAATCTTATTTCTCTTAAGCCCGCTTTACACGCTGCAATATATCTTACAATGTGCCGCCGGGGTCACGTCGTAAGTGACGCACATCCGGCATTGTAAGGTACATTGCAGTGTGTGACAGGTACGTGCGATTGCGATTGAACGTTAAAACGTTAATCGCATACACATCGTACCTGTCTCTAGAATTGCACGTCAGATTGTTCATCGTACCCGGGGTAGCACACATCGCAGTGTGTGACACCCCGGGAACGATGAACAGATCTTCCCAGCGTCCTGCGGCTCCCGGCCAGCAATGCTGAAGGAAGGAGGTGGGCGGGATGTTTACGTCCCGCTCAGCTCTGCCCCTCCGCTTCTATTGGCCGGCTGCCGCGGGACGTCGATGTGACGCCGAACGTCCCTCCCACTCCAGGAAGTGGATGTTCGCCGCCCACATCGAGGTCGTTTGGAAAGGTAAGTACATGTGACGGGGGTTAATCGTTTGTGTGGCACGTTCAACAAATTGAACGTGCCACACATACGATGGGGGCGTTGCAAATCGCATACGAAATCGTATGCGAAATTGCAACGTGTAAAGCAGGCTTTAGTCCGAGAGTCCTTAATATGTTTTCTTGCAATCTCTATGCCAGCTTTAATATGTTTTGCACAGAGGGGAGGCTTTCGGCCGGCCACTCTGCCATAAAGGCTTGACTGGTGAAGGGCTGCAGTGATAGTTGACTTTGTGGAACTTTCTCCCATCTCCATACTGCATCTTTGGAGCTCAGCCACAGTTATCTTGGGGTTCTTTTTTACCTCTCTCACCAAGGCTCTTCTCCCACAATTGCTCAGTTTGGCTGGATAGCCAGGTCTAGGAAGAGTTCTGGTGGTCCCAAACTTCTTCCATTTAAGGATTATTGAGGCCACTGTGCTCTTAGGAACCTTAAGTACTGCAGAAATTCTTTTGTAACCTTGGCCAGATCTGTGTCTTGCCACAATTCTGTCTCTGAGCTCCTTGGGCAGTTCCTTTGACTTCATGAATCTCATTTGGTCTGACATGCACTATGAGCTGTGAGGTCTTATATAGACAGGTGTGTGCCTTTCCAAATCAAGTCCTATCAGTTTAATTAAACACGGCTGGACTCCAATGAAGGAGTAGCATCATCTCAAGGAGGATCACAAGGATATGGACAGCATGTGACTTAAATATGAATGTCTGAGCAAAGGGTTTGAATATTTATGGCCATGTGATATTTCAGTTTTTCTTCTTAAATAAATTTGCAAAAATGTCTACATTTCTAACGTTTTTTCCGTCAAGGTGGGGTGCAGAGTGTACATTAATGAGAAGAAAAAATAAACTTCTTTAATTAAACAAATGGCTGCAATGAAACAAAAAGTGAAAAATTTAAAGGGGTCTGAATATTCCGTATCCACTATATGCCTTATTTGAAAAATATTATAGGTTAAGGCTAATAGATTCTGTGATTGGAAATTTATCCAGTAGTCTGATTGTCATATGTGGACATGGGAAGGATTTTTTCCTCTATTATGGGACAATTAGCATCTTCCTCATGAGGGTTTTTTCTTTCCTCTGGATCAACATATTAAGCTACAGGCTGAACTTGATGGACTTGCGTCTTCTCTCAACCTTAAAACTATAAAATAGAAATGAGAAAATTATACCTGATATAATTTTCAGTCCATCCGTACATTTTTCAAAAAGTATCCCCAATATCTGATTAATTAGAGTAAAAGTTGCTTTACACGCTGCGACATCGCAATAGCACCCGCCCCCGTCGTTGGTGCGACATTTGGTGATTGCTGCCTTGACAGCGACATCGCTGTGACCACCGAACAATCCCTCTTTTAAGGGGGAGGTGTGTTCGGCGTCATAGCGGCATCACAGCGGCGTCACTAAGCGGCTGCACAATAGTAGAGGAGGGGCGGAGATGAGCGGCCGGAACATGCCGCCCACCTCCTTCCTTCCTCATTGCCGGTGGACGGAGGTAAGGAGATGGTCGTCATTCCGTTCGTAGCGATGTGTGACGCCGCAGGAGCGACGAACAACCAGCGGCATGTACCACCAACGATATTTTGAAAAGGAGCGACGTGACAACGATCAACGATTTTTGCCTCTTTTGCGATCGCTGCACGTCGCTCCTTGGTGTCACACGCTGCGATGTCGCAAACGGCGCCAGATGTGCGTCACTAACGACGTGACCCCGACGATATATCGTTAGCGATGTCGCAGCGTGTAAAGCACCCTTACGCCTAATATGCAGTAACTACAGAGACCAGATCTCTGCTCTGACATGCACACAATACTCAGGCTCTGCGTGTATTTAACACAGTGAACCAACAGAAGCATAATTGGATGTCTTGTTTGTATATTAAATATTCACATCGAAGCACCACTTCAGCATTTTTTTTTCAGTGCTGAAGTGGCACTTTAAATCCAAGTCCCCTGTCTTATACTCTCCCTCCAGTGGCTTCCCCTTTTTTGGTGTTGCTCTGGTGCCATGGTGCTATTTTGTGCCTGTAACTTCTGACTTCTGGCCAGTCAGAAGTTAGGGGCATGAGATGGCACTCAATGCATCTCTATGAGAGCCAGAACGAGGTCAGAACAAAGCTTTTAAAGACTTGTATTGCGTTTTAACCACCGGCAGGTTCAATGAAACACTGGAGTTGCCACCTACCGGAGCAATGCTGGAAACAGATTTAGGAGGCAGCAGGTCAATATAAGACATGGGTCAGTGGACTTGCATTTAAAGCACCACTCCAGGGCTGAAGTAAAAAAACAAAAAACGCTGGATTGCTGCTTTAAATTGTATCTATTTGCTGTGCTGTTGATCATTTTGCAGTTGCACGAGATCCAAAGCAGTCTGTTGTGAGTATTTTACTTTGCTCTATTCAATTTAGAAGCAAAAATCAGTTTTGGGAACAAGAAAACATGTGAGAAAATATTTTGAAATTGAAATTCCCCAAATTTGCCCAATTTTCCCAAAAAATTCAATTTGCGGTTAATAAATTTGCAGAAATTTCAATACTATAAGTAATTGCTCAGCAAAGTTGGGCATATTGGGCTTAGAAATAAGACATCTCAGAAGAAATCTCATTTATATGTATATACATGTATGGTCAGTACAAAGGACTGGCACATGACTTATTCCTTCCAAAGAAAATACTAAGGACCAGGGAGCACTCGCTGCGAGTGGAAAAAAGCAAATTCTGGCAGCTAAATAGGAAAGGGTTCTTTATAGTTAGAGCAGTCAGACTATGGAATGCCCTACCACAAGAGGTAGGTAGTAATGGCAGATACTATAACAGCTTTTATATCAGGGCTGGATGATTTCCTCAGTACACACAACATTGTTGGTTATAAATGACTAAGTGACAAAATGTATAATTGGTGGAGGAAGGTTGAAATAGATGGACCTAGGTCTTTTTTTCAACCTCAGTAACTATGTATAATTCATGGAGTTGAGAAGAGAGAGACAACCAGCTATCCATAACAGCTTACACTTTACATGTGAGAAAAGGAGGACCCTGCTGATATTAAAGC
The DNA here is from genome assembly GCF_048569485.1 of Anomaloglossus baeobatrachus. NCBI lineage: Eukaryota > Metazoa > Chordata > Amphibia > Anura > Aromobatidae > Anomaloglossus > Anomaloglossus baeobatrachus. The sequence goes on from NC_134353.1 coordinate 371,744,573, forward strand.
CTGCTTTACACGGGACGACCGATTTCACGATCGATCGTACCCACCCCCGTCATTTGTGCGTCACGGGCAAATCGCTGCCCGTGTCACACAAAGTCGTGAAACCCCCGTCACACGTACTTACCTGCTGAGCAACCTCGCTGTGGGCGGCGAACGTCCACTTCCTGAATGGGGAGGGACGTTCGGCGTCACAGCAACGTCACACAGCCGCCGGACACTAGAAGCGGAGAGGCATCCCGCCCACCTCCTTCCTTGCGCATAGCCAGTGGGAGCCGTGGGACGCAGGTAAGCAGAGTTCATCGCTCCCGTGATGTCACACGGAGCGACGTGTGCTGCCACGGGATCAATGAACAACCGGCACAAGTAAAAATAAACGATAATATGAAACTGAGCGACGAGTACATGACTCACGAATTATGAGCGATACTGCGTCGCTCAGAGGTTTCACACGAGAAAACGTCGTGTATGATGCCGGATGTGCTTCACGAAAACCATGACCCCGACGATGCATTGCACGATCCGTTTTCTCGTGTAAAGCACCCTTAAGAGCTTACACACCACAGAAGAGGGAGAGAGGACCCTGCTCACCATAAGATGAAAGAAAGAAAAGAAAGAAAGAGAAAAGAGAAAGAGAAGAGAAAGAGAAAAGAAAGAGAAAATAAAAAAAGAGAAAAAGAAAAAAAAAGAAAGAGAGAAAGAAAGAGAACCACACTGACCATAAGAGTATACACTACACAAGAGAAAGAGACAACACTTTTGACCATAAGAGCTTACATTTTTATAGAAGAGAGAGCACCCCAATGAGCATATGAGTGTGGTCGTCACAGGGTATTGTGCAAACTGCCCTTCTGCACAGTATCCACCCTCCTTGGTTAACAGATCCCAGTCCTTTGGTGTTGTTAACAGCTTGTCCAATCAAAATCCTAGGAACACTTCCGACCTGAAATTACCAGACGCACCATTGGGGGGCCTGAAGGGAATAGGGCCGCCCATATGGGGGTTGATGAGGAGAAAGTGAGGACAGTCGACAATTGAGAGTGGAGAGTGAAGGAGAGAGGAGGTGAAGTGGCTCTCGTGAGGAGAGGACACGGAGAGCGCCTGTATACTAGGTGGCAGACATTGGTCTGGGCCTGGTAGGAGCTGGAACTCGGTCGCAGGGGACAGTGTCAAGGGGCACGGACTGCCGAGGAGGGCAGCCGGCGGCCTTGAGCTATCACCGGGAAGGGGCCAGGGCACGACGGGGTACGTGGACCCCAGGCCGGAAAGTAGCTTCACGCGTTCTGGTAATTTACCCGACGGGGGTGAAGACTTCAAGTGTCATCCCCCAACCCGCTCCAAAATCGGGGTAATAGCGCACCGATGGGATAGGACTTTCCCACTACAGTCCAAAGAAATTCTACGCGTGAACCCTGAGAGTAAGCTCACTCCGTTAGCCATAGAGCGGGACCCGGAGAGTTTCATACCAATGGGTCCAATCGAGACTAAGGTGCCAGGGATAGGGCCACACACCAACAACAAAACTAAGGGCACGGGATCGAAGCGTGCTCCCCGCAGACTACAGTGGTGCTCAGAACTTTGGTTTACAAGCTGTCGGTGTGGTTATTCTGGGACTGAGTGAGTACATTGGATACCCCTGCACCTATCACCCAACGGCACCCAAACACCATCCATCACCAACGGGCCCCGGGACACAAACCCCCTACCCATGGAGGGGTTAAACATCAGGCTGCCACACCATTGTCACCGGGCTTCCTAACGGCAGCGGTGGTCCCTCACATTACCACGCACCGTGGGTGGCGTCACGAACTTTCCAAAATCCCCCTGCACATATCTACCCCCCCTTCTTTTAATCCAGTGGCCGCGCAACCCCTGGGTCTGGAGATCCCTCGAGCCACTGTGGATCCGAGTGACTGCAGCAACCCGGCTGCTCACACAGGGGCGGTACATGAGCATAAAAGCTAACACAATAGAGAAAAGAGAGAGAAAGAAAGGACCCCACAGACCATAAGAGCTTACACACTACAGGAGAGAGAGGACTCCACTGACCATAAGAGCTTACACACTATAGGAGAATGATAGGACCCCACTGACCATAAGAGGTTACACTCTACAGGAGAAAGAAAGAGAGGACGCCACTGACCATAAAAACTACACTCTACAGGAGAGAGAGGACCCTGCTGATCATAAGAGCTTACACTCTACAGGAGAGAGAGGACGCCACTGACCATAAGAACTTATACTCTACAGGAAAGAGAAGACCCTGCCGATCATAAGAGCTTACACTCTACAGGAGAGAGATGACTCCACTGATAATAAAGGCTTAAAGGCCCAGTCACACACAATGACTTACCAGCGATCCCGAAAACGATGCGACCTGATAGGGATCGCAGGTAAGTCGCTGGGAGGTCACAGGTGAGATGTCACACAGTCAGATCTTACCAGTGATGCAGCGACTAGCGACCTGTATAACGATCTCAGCAGTCACTATGACCCTGTCACACAGTGTCAAACACAGCGATGTGTCCTGCACAGCAGGACATCGCCTTTGAAGAAAATGGCCTGGACCATTCTGCAATGACTAGAGATCTCACAGGAGGGGCCTGATCGCTGGTAGGTGTCACACATAACGAGATCGCTAACGGGATCGTTATGTGTGACGGTACCTTAAGGAGTGGAGGAGAACCTTGGTGACTGACAACTCTGTTACACATGGGACAGTGTGGTGAGATGTTGTGTGCCACTCTAAATAGTGAAATGTGTTTCAAAAGTCGGTGTACAAGGGGTTAGTGCCATGAATTTTGGTTTACCAAATATCAACTCTGCCCCTTCCTCGTATTTTTTAGAAGTTACATGAAACCCTCAATGGCCGATTAGGAAGCAACGGTCCAAGTGGTCATCTGAGTCATCCAAATAGGCTTGTTTCAGGGGCCTTTAGGGACTAGACAGCTGGGACCTCTAGTCTGTTCAAGAACCGGGCGGGTCAAGTGTAGTAGTTTTAAGTTAGACGTTATGTTATGTCATTTTCCAAGTGTGCATGTCAGTGTGCATAACAGTTAGCAGAGTTTATTTTTTTATTTACACATTTATTTCCTTTGTTTCAGATCATGCCTTGTTGTAAATGCCTAAACAGGCCTAATTCATTTTTGTTACATCTGTGGCAGTTTCACCATTTCCCGTCAAAGGACGAACATCATTTCATTTATCAAGAAAGCCAACAGAACTGCAGACAGTCCACAAAATCAGCTCACCAGTCTCCTGTGATGTGTGTAGCTCCTGTTCTTATGTCTGCGGTGAGCTGATTCTGTAGGCGGTCTGCTGTTCTGTTGTGACCGTGAGCGCTCCAGCGGTTACAATGAGAGCAGAGGATACGAGTTCGCATGCGCTGCCCACACACAGCACCCTCGTATCAATGTTCACAAAGATAGTGCCGGAGATAGCACTATGCGCTGGCGCCAACTCCGATGCCATCTTAGTCAAGACCTTTATGCAATACTTTTAAATGATAGTGTGCAGGCACCAGAATTAATGTGTATGATGGTGACAGGGGGAGGAAGGCCAGGGAGACAGACAGGGGCGGGAATAAATAGCAAGACCCAACTCACATATTCCCACCCTGTTGCACATGTCAATCAAATACCAGTGCATTGCTGTAACTTTACTTGCTCATATTTCTGAAATAAAACATTGAAATTCAGAACAAACGGTATGGTAACATCCTAGTGCCAGTATAGCACTGGCTTTACTTTATATATGAAAATCCTGATGGTTGGTTCTCTTTAAATATACATTACAATCAGGTTATTTTTTTCAATTAATTTCCATTTTATATACATTTTGTATGTTTGGAAGACAATGGGCGGGTATCCTGTAGCTTAAAAAGTTGTGATAGAGAAAAACTAGGGTCACTTTCGGATTCAGAAGTGAAGTTCGTCAAAAATAAGTGTCAGATGTAATCTGTAAAGGCCCAGTCACACACAACGACTTACCAGCGATCCCGAAAACGATGCGACCTGATAGGGATCGGCAGGTCGCTGTGAGGTCGCTGGTGAGATGTCACACAGTCAGATCTTACTGTGGCGCCCTGGCCTAGCCAGGTCGTCACAAATAACACACAAACACCCCCACCCTCATTAGACAGGGACACCAGCCAAACAAAAACCCTTGTTGCCTCCCTCCAGTGTCTGATGTCCACACCAGGTGGGGCGGAGCCAAGCGGTTGGCCCCACCCACCGAGGAGTTCACAGGCCTGAAGGCGGGAAAAGTGTCAGTTAGGAGTTCAGTGTAGTGTTGTAGTTTGAAGTGAGAGGAGTGAGCATTTGGGTGTCTTGGTTTGTGGCCCAGGTACTGACAGCAAGGTTGGCAGACGGTGGTGGCCGTCTGCAGGAGTGGTGGAGCAACGCGGAACCTTATGACCGGGGTCGGGCGATGGCCAGCCGGTACCGACCGGGAAGCGAAGTGAAGCCAGCACACACAGGCAGGGCCATCGGACCCCGACCAGGCTTGGAGCCGCCGTCAATAGTCAGATCCGAATGTGACTGGAACACCAGGGGTTTCACAACAGCAAAAGTCCCGATTGAAGGCAACCGCCCACACCGTGAGGGTATACAGCTACCGCCTAAGGCTAGAGACCCAAGGGCCAGCGCCTGCGGGCAAACAGGCTCCTCCGGTACCCATACACCGGGGAGCGGACTACCGTTGGGAATCCATAGTAGTCAGAAGGAGAACATCAAGGTGCAGGGAAAGACAGCCGCCATCACCTGTCCGGGGAGAGACACTGCAGCCGGCTGTGGGACCCGTCCATCCAGCCGTTTAGTTTACCGAGGACTTTGTACTTTTCTTGCTGAGTGAGTACACCCATGCCATCCGGCACCGCACCGCGCTGTCCCTGCAACCCTGCATCTCACCAACCCTGCCTCCCCGTCACATCATCGGGCCCCGGGACCACCAACCCCTACCCACAGAGGGGGAAATCAACATCCCAGCTGCTCCCTACCATCGCTCCCTACCATCGGGAAACAGTGATGGGTAACATTTTTTTTTTCAATCTCAAAATATTAGAATTCGCGTGAAATTGTGAATTTCAGGAATTCAGCTCGAACTCGATCCTCTGTGAATCAAACCGTTCATCTCTAATATGAAGTACAAATCTTTTCAGTGTAGATTTCCTTATTTATGCAGATCAAAATATCCGAGTGTGAAAGTGACCGTACAATGTATTTAGAGTATATTCACATACGACAGATTTACTGCAGAAATTTCCACAATTGTCTTATTCTTCTGAATTAGGTTTCCAACAATCTATCTCCTTGCTGCCAATACAACCAAAGTCAGATAAATGAATCTGCTCTTCAGCTGCTGAAATGTCTGCAGGAAATCTACATTGTGGGAAAGATGTCTTATTAGGATAAAGGAGCCTGAGTATAGAAATGACAATTTTCCCACTGTACAGTCTTATGTAAAAACATTTTGGGGACAGTTTCTCGAGAGACATGACTTCATTTATTTTTAGACTGTAAATACCCCTCTGGCATTTAATTGATGCCAGTGTTACAAAGCCACAAGCATTGCAGGCATCCAAAGTACAACTTCAAAGTGTGATCATGTTCTTCCCAACCAGCAAAGTAAAGATATGATCAGCTTTGAAGCTTTACTACAGGGATCTCCGTTCCAGCGTCGCAGGAACTCTGATATCCCTTCCTGTAGGCCAACGTGTATTCTTTATATATTAACATAGTTTGTGTTCCTTTTATTTTAAGCCATACTTCATCCAGTTTAGCAGCACCCTACGTCAGGAAAATATTCAGCCATGTCTTGAAGGAATGTAGGTTAGGTCAACAATGTAGTATCCTCAGGATGGTGAGAGAACTATCAACAAACTGACAACACTGGCGGGTTCTTCTATCTAGACATAATTACAAATACATTGCTTCATAGTACATTTAGAAAACAATTCATAGCGCTAATATCTACCAATATCTGCTGCCATGCAGTGCCAGCTTTCAAGGGGGTCATAGAGGAGACACATCATAGATTCCTACAGTACATGGAGACAGTACAGAGCTCTTTTAAAGGGAACCTATCACCAGATTTGGGGCCTATAAGCTGCGGCCACAACCAGTGGGCTCTTATATACAGCATTCTAATATGCTGTATATAAGAGCCCAGGCCGCTGTGTAGAACGTAAAAATGACTTTATAATACTCACCTAAACAATCACTGCGGTGGAGTAGGGTCATATGTGCGACTCCGTTCTCCGGTGCCGGCACCTCCTCTTTCGGCCATCTTTGTCCTCCTTTTGAAGCCTGTGTGCATGACGTGTCCTATGTCACACACACTCGCCAGTCCCGCGCAGGCGCACTACAATACTTTGATCTGCCCTGCTCAGGGCAGATCAAAGTGCACCTGCGCAGGACCGCAATGCCGGCGAGTGTGGATGACGTAGGACGCTTCATACACCCCGACTTCAGAAGAAGGATGACAAAGATGGCCAAAAGAGGAGGCGCTGGCACCAGAGAACGGAGACGCCCATATGACCCAACTCCACTGCAGCAACCATTTAGGTAAGTACTATAAAGTCATTTTTACGTTCTACACAGCAGCCTGGGCTCTTCTATACAGCATGTTTGAATGCTGTATATAAGAGCCCACTGATGGTGGCTGCAGCTTATAGGCCCCAAATCTGGTGACAGGTTCCCTTTAAAGGGCCACTCTGCCTCTGGGCACTGGTATATAGGCTTCATCGGCACTGTATATGCAGAGATAGATTCCCTTTAATTGTAGACTGTCAGCAGCTTTGGCAATGTTATCTGAGAGCAGCATTATGTGAGGGCAGAGACACTGTCGTGCGGTATTCAGCATTGCACTTGTTGGGTGTCATGGCGGCGTCAGACTTTGTTCACACTGCAGAGTCTGACAAACAGCCTGGGATCAGTTAGTTGCACAGACAGTCATGGGTGTCGGCTAGTTCTGGTTTCACTGCTCTCCAGTACGGCAGGAGTTAATTCCTCCTGGCTTGTGATCATCTGCTGGGAGCTCAGGCGGCACATCACAAGCTGCCTTCACCCTTTATAAGGTTCTGGATACTGCAGCTGAGTGCCAGATATAGCTTTGCTTTCTTGGCTCCAGTGGTTATCCTGTCCTATTGTGATCTACAAGTTGCGGGTTTAGCGTGGTGTGAGTTCTCCAATTTCCCACCCCTTTTTGCTTTACTTCCCAGATCACATACTGTCCCTTCTTCATGTTTAAGTGCAGTGTGTGTGAGTTTTCATTTATCCTTGTCTGTGCCTATTTGTGAGGATTTGGTTACTGGGCTTCCGGCCCGCTCCCAGGGCGGTGGGGAGTAGTATCAGGGTGTCACGCTCCCCGGCTCCCCTGTCACGCTCTCCGGCTCCCCTGCCACGCTCCCCGGCTCCCCTGCCACGCTCCCCGGCTCCCCTGCCTCGCTCCCCGGCTCCTCTGCCAGGCGTCCCCCGCTCCACAGCCTCCATGCCCCATCACCTGCGGTCCCCAGGCAGCCCGGTCCCCGCTCCCGGCGCCCGTCGGCAACTCTGCTCCAGCCTGGCTCTCCTGCCTCCTGTTCACCGCTCACTGCTCTGGCTTCTGGCACCCGGGACTCGCGCATGCGCATTAGGGCGCGCGCACGGTCATTGACCCTCTCTTAAAGGGCCAGTGTCCTCCAACAGGATATTGAAGAATCAGGTACAGGGTATATAGGGAGATCCTTTCCAAGTGGGCGGGGCCTGTTCTTCGTGTTTTGCTAAGCTAGGAGTCAGGTCTCCTTGTGTCTTGTGGTATACTTACCTATCTCTCTCCTAGAGCCGCTCCTGCCTCGCCAACCGGTCCTGACGATACCCGAACCCCGAACGATGACGGTCTGCCATCCCGTCAGTTCATACCATCTCCGATCCCTGTGGTGACCCGTCTTCTCGCTCCGTCGGTTCCGGACTCTGCCTGACGTCATCTCGGCCTCCGAACCTGAGCTCCGTCACCCGGACTACCTACAGTGACTCCGTGGTCCCAGGGACTTCTACACTCTACTCCTCTAAACGGACTGTCCTGCTACCCGTAGTGCTCCGGCTACCGGGCACCTTGCCTTCGGTGAGGTTTCAGCCCAGTGGATCCACCTCCTGGGTCTGCCCGTCCACCTGGCCCTAACACAGGGCTTGGATAGGAGACAGGGTCACGCTGGGGGCTCGAGATAAGGGACAGCGCAAGAGCCCCAGTCTTAGGGTCAGCCTAGGCACGCCTCTTCCATCTGCACATACCCCGTGACACACTGATTCCAGAGGTGTCACTTACTAATCTGCATGCTGTCATTTTGATAAAAATAATAGCTTTCTCTGCTGCAAATCTAGCAGTTCTCTGTGTAAGCGTGCCCACACCACTGATTGGCAGCTTTCTATGTACCGTGACCATGTTTACATGTCTGTCTCTGTGTCTGACTTAGTGTGTCTCTGTCTGTCTTTGTATGTCTGTGTCTCTGTGTGTCTCTGTCTGTGTGTCTCTGTGTCTGTCTCTGTGTCTCTGCATCTCTGCGTCTGTCTCCGTGTGTCTGTCTCTGTGTGTCTCTGTGTGTGTGTCTCTGTGTGTGTGTGTGTGTGTGTGTGTGTGTGCGTGCTGCAGCTTATAGGCCCCAAATCTGGTGACAGGTTCCCTTTAAAGGGCCACTCTGCCTCTGGGCACTGGTATATAGGCTTCATCGGCACTGTATATGCAGAGATAGATTCCCTTTAATTGTAGACTGTCAGCAGCTTTGGCAATGTTATCTGAAAGCAGCATTATGTGAGGGCAGAGACACTGTGTCGTGCGGTGTTCAGCATTGCACTTGTTGGGTGTCATGGCAGCGTCAGACTTTGTTCACACTGCAGAGTCTGACAAACAGCCGGGGATCAGTTAGTTGCCCAGACAGTCATGGGTGTCGGCTGGTTCTGTGTACACACAGATGTCACCTATGGGTAAAATACTGACACACGGGGGGTAAACTGACAACAAAGATCTAAATGATCGGGGTTTTCTGGATGAAAATCGAACAACTTTTCATATCCCCGGCCTATGGAGGAGGAAAAATGTGTGCAAATGTTTCATGAAAATAGTTAAATCTTGACTATATGTAGAAAATATATTTAGAATACACTACTAGAATTATACTTTGCACTGGTGTTTGTTGTTTGTGTGTGGTATTTCTGTTTCTTTTTTTAAAAAAAATATCGAGAATAGTAGGCTCTAGAGAGCTGAAACCACGTTAAAAACATTCGGAAGTATCTCATTTACTTGTATAATAATTTTGTGCAGATAGTTTTCTTTCATCCTTCATTTTTTGGCAAAATCTTAAGATCAGTAAGTACGAAAGTGTTTAAACTTTCTGAAGTGTCTTGATTTATCGACGTGCCACATTTAGGGCAGAGTGGAGCAGTTGCTTGTTTATAAATTAAACATTTTTTTTCTAGAAAGTTTTTGTACTAAGTTTGTTGATGAATACGTTTTAGATCAAACCTGGTGTAGATCCTTCCAAAATATGTGGCAAAAATGAGGCAGATTGGTGCAGTTGTTTGGCTGTGAATTAATATTTGCTTTTGTGTTTCATTTTTTTTGAAGGTGCAAATATCTCTAGAACAGTAGGACGATAAAGCTGAAACTGAATGTAAAACCTTCTGGAGTTGCTAATTAACCTTTGCGACAAATTTGGGGCAGACTGGTTGAAGTTGTAAATTTATTTTTGTGTATGTGTTGTATTTTTTTGGCAAATATCTTGAGATCGATAGGTCAAAGAGAACTGACACCTGATTTAAAACCTTCCAAAGTGTCTGATTTACCTTTATGCCAACTTTAGGGTAGATTGGTTGCGTTGTTTGGTCGTACATTGACATCTATCTTTTTTTTTTTTTTTATTTTTTAGTATCTTGACAACAGTATCTCAGAGAAGGCTGAAATCCACCTCAAAACCTTCGGGGGAGCCTAATCTTATATGTGCCAAATTTGGTGCAGATTGGTCTAGGGGTTTGGCCATACAGAAGGAACAGGCATCAGAAATTAAGTTTTATATATATATATATATATATATATATATATATGTATGTATGTATGTATGTATGTGTATATATATATATATATATATATATACAGTTAGGTCCAGAAATATTTGGACAGTGACACAATTTTCGCGAGTTGGGCTCTGCATGCCACCACATTGGATTTGAAATGAAACCTCTGCAACAGAATTCAAGTGCAGATTGTAACGTTTAATTTGAAGGTTTGAACAAACATATCTGATAGAAATTGTAGGAATTGTACACATTTCTTTACAAACACTCCACATTTTAGGAGGTCAAAAGTAATTGGACAAATAAACCAAACCCAAACAAAATATTTTTATTTTCAATATTTTGTTGCGAATCCTTTGGAGGCAATCACTGCCTTAAGTCTGGAACCCATGGACATCACCAAACGCTGGGTTTCCTCCTTCTTAATGCTTTGCCAGGCCTTTACAGCCGCAGCCTTCAGGTCTTGCTTGTTTCTGGGTCTTTCCGTCTTAAGTCTGGATTTGAGCAAGTGAAATGCATGCTCAATTGGGTTAAGATCTGGTGATTGACTTGGCCATTGCAGAATGTTCCACTTTTTTGCACTCATGAACTCCTGGGTAGCTTTGGCTGTATGCTTGGGGTCATTGTCCATCTGTACTATGAAGCGCCGTCCGATCAACTTTGCGGCATTTGGCTGAATCTGGGCTGAAAGTATATCCCGGTACACTTCAGAATTCATCCGGCTACTCTTGTCTGCTGTTATGTCATCAATAAACACAAGTGACCCAGTGCCATTGAAAGCCATGCATGCCCATGCCATCACGTTGCCTCCACCCTGTTGTACAGAGGATGTGGTGTGCCTTGGATCATGTGCCGTTCCCTTTCTTCTCCAAACTTTTTTCTTCCCATCATTCTGGTACAGGTTGATCTTTGTCTCATCTGTCCATAGAATACTTTTCCAGAACTGAGCTGGCTTCATGAGGTGTTTTTCAGCAAATTTAACTCTGGCCTGTCTATTTTTGGAATTGATGAATGGTTTGCATCTAGATGTGAACCCTTTGTATTTACTTTCATGGAGTCTTCTCTTTACTGTTGACTTAGAGACAGATACACCTACTTCACTGAGAGTGTTCTGGACTTCAGTTGATGTTGTGAACGGGTTCTTCTTCACCAAAGAGCTATGATTCCTAAACCCTTTCTCTGATTTGGATGTGAAAACTCTCATATTGCAGCTGGGAGTGTGCACTTTCAGCCCATATTATATATATATAATTGTATTTCTGAACATGTTTTTGTAAACAGCTAAAATAACAAAACCTGTGTCACTGTCCAAATATTTCTGGACCTAACTGTATATATAATATATATATATATTTTTTTTAATACATGCAATAGTAATGATGCCATCTGAATCAATATATTCATAACGTGACACAATCCTACAAGAAGAACCTGCTCTAGTTAATTAAATAGAAAAGATTTCCAAGGCTTCTATAATAAAGCTCATAAGGTCATGGCGTTAATGCTGGGATGGCAAGCTCCATTCCTGTATGGCCGGAACAGCAGAAGAATTACGGATATTTCAAGCCTTGTAAAGTGTCACAACCAGTAAACTATTCTCTGTGCCCGCAGTGCAGAAGAACGCACATCCGTAAGATCTGCATTGTTTTAGGAATGCTGTTTGACATCTATGCACTGGAGAGATTATTTTTGTTTTTGTTACTTATTATAGCATTTCCAGTTCCCCTCCTGCTGAAAGGAAACTGTATGAAGTCACAAGAAGATTGTATTCACCTCACTTACTGCCTACGACTGTCAACACGATACAAAGGTGAACATCTTAAAAGCTTTACCGGTCTTGCATGATGCCGGCATTTAGTTCTTAAGTGTTCTCCCACTAAGTTTTGACTGAATCTTTGTGGTTAATACATAACTACGTTTCATTCTTGCATGAATTATTAATAATACTTTCACTAAATAGGAAGAAGGATCTTCTATAAGTATCCAGAGGGACAAGTTCTTTATAAATAATAGAAACTACAAAGATGGATGTCTGGGTATATGTAATGATAACGCACTATTCTGTTAAAGGTAAATGAGCAATGTGCTGAATGCAATGGCTGATGGTAAATCCCCATTAATTTCACCTTAAAATAAAGCTAGTCAAAGCAGGGAATCAAAGGTTTTCATCATTACTTGACTATGAACTAGGAACCCTTAAATCACTAAAATTGAGACAGGGTGACATGGATATGCAACGCTCTTAGCTGTGTAAAGTAGTGAAGGGCAAGAGTGTTCTAAATCAAATATGATATTCGAATGAGCTTTGAGGTGCTCCGGCACGTTCGTTAGTCGATCGAGTATCACGGGTGCTTGACTGAAAGCTCATGTCCCTGCCCCGGTTAGAATGTGACTAGACTGTTTCCATTGAGCACAATTCAAGTGTATTGCACAAGGCCAGAAACAGTTTATTCGGATTCTGGCCGGGAGTCTGAATATCCCATACTTGTCATCACGTGACCACCTTTCCTGGCGTTTACTCCGAAGAATCCTCCCAAATTGCAGTCAGTGCTACACAGAGTCACTGAAGACTTCTCGCTTTAGACCAGACAACCCCTTTAAGCTTAAAGAAAAGCCGTCCGTCGTTTGGTGTAATGGAAGCCTATGGGCGCAGGATCCGTCTTCAACCGTCAAATGACGGATCCATAGGGGGATTCCATTTTGTTCCAACCGAGCATGCTGGGCATCTCTCTCTCTCACGTGCATGCAGGAGTATGAGGGACGAGGGTCCCATATTTTAGCTATCGATGAGTGGATGTAAGTGAAGAATAGATACATGTATGCGGCTGATAAATCAGTTTAAAAGCAATTTGTCATGTTGACAATTGAAGCAGGAGGCATCATCCACGTCAATCAGAGGAAAAAGACGACAATGAGCAGCAGAGAGAAGGGATAGATACCCATCCGACTGGACTGTCTGGATTAACATACAGCGCGGGAGGATAAAAAAAGAGGTTTGGGTGGTGTCAGGGGATATTATATACGTTTATTGAACACCGCTCAGACACTGCTGAAGGCGGTAGTTTTAGTTCACACATAAAAAATCAGGTGACAGGTTCCCTTTACGTAAAAAAGAAAAATTATCCCCAGTGGTGGACAACCCCTTTAATACTTAGTTATTTCTAGTGCAGGGCCTCGGGGATTGAGAAAACACCAAAACGTGAAGTCATGTGTGGTCCCCTCATGCTCGGCACTAACTAGACATAACACACTATTTTTGCCTGAGGTATGCCGCTTGAGGTATGTCACTTCCGACCGTCTTCAAAGCACGTGTACCCTAGACTGAGATATAACAGTCATCTAATGCACTGTATACAACTCAATATAACCAATTTAAGAGAAGGAATAATGGAAGAACGTAGTGGTTAAATCCATCGTTTTCCCGAATAGAACAGCAGTGTGTGCATCTGTCCTATTATTTCAGCATTTTGTCCCATCATAATTAAAATCCTCATTACGGCGTATAATCTGCTTCAAGCCTGTTAGCATTATCCTCGCAGGAGTTTAGTCTCAGCTGGAAGTCTAGAGCTAGTTAAACCTCACCTCCTTCTACATATTCCACGTAATCCACAGTCATAATAAGGGGTTCTGCTTCTGTCGTGATTACCATTCACGCTGGAGAAACATTTACTAGGTTTATTAGCGGAAGGAGCGCTGCGTCATTTACATTTCCTGCCAATTTAATCAATGTTTTAGCTGTTCGCTGATTAAAATATACATTACCTGATTATGAAGGGGATGCTGAGAAGTTGATGATGCATAAGTGCATCAAGCATCATGCACCAAGAAGTCTATCAAATGCGTAACTACAGCCACGGCACATAAAATTGCCCCAGAACATCATCACAAGGCTGAGCATTAGACGCTTTCCAGCAGGAATATATTTTATTGTTACATAACAGCCCTGGTTTTGCAGCTAAATTATTTAGTTCCTTTATTAAAAAAGGTGAATGATGATGGGTTTCTGATAGATGCTTGTGACTCCGTCATTACATCGGTTAGTGGTGAATGTTTCTAAGGGCTCGCTCACACAAGTGCAATCCGATAAATAAAAAGGGATTGCACTTGGGCCAAAGGTATTCGATGAGGCTGTGCAGTTCTGCGTTTTTTTCCCAGCTGTATTCGAGAAAAAACTACTTCTTGACCAAATCAATACAGTGTGAGAAAAAAATCGGATGCCATACAAAGCCACAGTATACCATCTGATTTTGATGGATATATTACTGAAGTGATGGACCAGGGAGGCCTCTGGCTGTGTAGTCGTGGCTTCAAGGCACACCCCTGGCTCCATCACCCCTTTAATGTTGGGGGCTAGCTTGCTGAGACAATGGAGATCAGTATCTTCGTCGGAAGGTGTACAAACAGTCCTCAGGCAGAAGTTGCTTGCAATAAAAGATAACATTTATTGGCACCATACAAATCCGGTCAGCACAATCCGGCAGTTCCTGTGGAGCTGGGGACAGCCTGTCCAAACGCGCCCTCTAGTGGGGATATGCCCTGGGTACTCCGCTTCTCCGGGCTCCCACTCCTAGGTCAAGCACACACCGGACCCACACCAGCGGAATCAGACCTCTGAGGTTGCGTACTCCTCCGTTGCTCCGGCGTCCCCTGATGTTCCGCTCATACACACTGCCACGGATGGTCACCCACTGCTGTCCCGGATCCGACTCCCTTCACACACACAGACCTTCCCTAGTCATCCAGCCGACTCCTCCTCCCCGGTGGCAACAGCTGTCCCACCCGGCCACTAGGGGGTGCCCTAACACTAAAATACAATACAGTATAAAAGAATAGAACACTTTTATTAATAACATTTCCGGAAGATGTTTCCTTTGTAGGGGGTTATGAACACCCACTACATACCTCCCCTCTTAAAACCCGAGCCTCCCGGCAAGGCTCTTAACTATAAACACACATTAAAACATAAAAACCTTTTAGGTCAGTCCACAACAACAGCGGCACCAGTTCAGTGGCGCTCCCGGTCCTTAGGGGCGCTCGCCGGCGCAGCAGCGCTCCCGGTCTCTTGGTAGCGCCCGGAGGCTCAACAGCACTCCCGGTCTTAGATGGCGCCCGGAGGCTCAACAGCGCTCCCGGTCTTTAGGTGGCGCCCGGAGGCTTAACAGCGCTCCCGGTCTTTCGATGGCGCCCGGAGACGCAACAGGGATAACAACTTGCAACAAAACTTTTGCCGGCTAAACAACAGCACCGGACTTTAAACAGGTGGACTGTAGGAACTTACTCTGGGGGCCAGGCCCGCTTCCACTCCTCCGCTTGTGCCTGGATGTACGCTCCCAGAGACTGTCCCGGCTGGCGGCGGATCCTCCGAAAGGACACGGGGGCAAAAGGTGGCTCCGCTGACGCAGCTGCTTCTGCTCCCGGCGGTGGTGGTGGCGTCGCTGCCCGGGGTGGTTGTGGTGCAGGTGGCGGCACATCTAAAACGATGACCGGCTTGTTGGTAACGCTTTGGGTCACCGCTACCACTGGGGGAACCTTCTCCGGGTCAGCGGTCGGGCCAGATGATGCTTCCGGGGCAGTGGACAAGGTGCGCCGGGGTTGAGAGGGTGCGGACGAGACCGGTCTTGGATGGCTCCGGCGCCGCTCCTGCAGTTCCTCCCACTCCAGCTCCTGCTGCCACTGTTCCGCTTCCCGGGCGGTCGGCATTCGGGAGACGCCAACAGCAAACAGTCCGCGGCTTCCTGCGTCCGGCAAGAACTGAACTTTCTCGCCCGGCCAAAGAGTATGGAGTCGTTTGGGCAGCCCCTCCACATCCAGATGAACTCTATTATAGAAGTAGTCATCTCCGGTCTCTACTTCTCGGATGAACCCGTATCCCTCCTGCTGGTTAAACTTTACTACCACTCCGGTGGTAAACTGCAGAGCCAGCTCCTCTCCGGCGGGACCGGCCAACATCTCCCGGAATGTGGTTTCGGCCACCAGACGTTCCCGGACAGGGTCGGGCACCGGGGACGGAGCTCTGGGGTAGGGTACGGAGGGCGGAACGATGACCGGCTCCCAGACAAAGCCCAGGTGGTCTACTTCCAACTGCTCAGCGAGCTCTTCGGCCGGCACTCCATAGGAGGTGGTTGGGGTAGCAGCGGCACCCGGCTGTGGAGGCTCCCAAGGGGCATGCGTGGCATATGTGGCCCGGACCTCCGTGATGGTGCCTCCGGTCTTTGCATCCCACGTTGTTTTCCAGGATACTTTCTCAGGCCATGTGGAACCTCCCGGTCCGATTGGCAGGTCCACAAGAGATGCCTCGCTGGCGGTAGCAAACTTAGGCCGTCCCCGGCCTAGGCTGACCAGAGCCATGGTGGTGGCCAGCTCCTCTGGTTGCCCCGACATGTTCATCTCTGTCTCTATCTCTGCTTGCTGTGCAACCACTGGCGACGGCGTCAACGCTGAGACTGAGGAAAGAGGAGGCGGGCCTTTGTTTCCCGCTCTTAAACAGAATCCTCCCCCAGCCTCACGCATCATCTTGACTCCTCCGCGGCGGTACTTCTTTTTCTTCCGAACACCGCCCACTCCGTATGTCTTCAATGCCCTGGGACTGGCGCCTCCCCTCTTTGGGCGGAGTACTCTGTGCCTCTTCCTCGGCACCGGCCAGCCCCAGGCTCTTCTTTCGGCGCCAACTTTTCGCGCCTTTTCTTCCTCAGCTTTACAGATAACGGCCCTCTCGCCGCCATCTTGTGCCCGGTCCAACGCCTTGGGCACTTCTTCCTCCCACCATGGGACTGGAAATCTTCTCTCATAGCCCGGATACGGTGCACTCGGCACTACTTGGTCTCCGGCTTCTTGGGTTCCTGGCAGGGGAATCGCATCCTGCCGACTACGCCACATGAAGTGATGGACCAGGGAGGCCTCTGGCTGTGTAGTCGTGGCTTCAAGGCACACCCCTGGCTCCATCACCCCTTTAATGTTGGGGGCTAGCTTGCTGAGACAATGGAGATCAGTATCTTCGTCGGAAGGTGTACAAACAGTCCTCAGGCAGAAGTTGCTTGCAATAAAAGATAACATTTATTGGCACCATACAAATCCGGTCAGCACAATCCGGCAGTTCCTGTGGAGCTGGGGACAACCTGTCCAAACGCGCCCTCTAGTGGGGATATGCCCTGGGTACTCCGCTTCTCCGGGCTCCCACTCCTAGGTCAAGCACACACCGGACCCACACCAGCGGAATCAGACCTCTGAGGTTGCGTACTCCTCCGTTGCTCCGGCGTCCCCTGATGTTCCGCTCATACACACTGCCACGGATGGTCACCCACTGCTGTCCCGGATCCGACTCCCTTCACACACACAGACCTTCCCTAGTCATCCAGCCGACTCCTCCTCCCCGGTGGCAACAGCCGTCCCACCCGGCCACTAGGGGGTGCCCTAACACTAAAATACAATACAGTATAAAAGAATAGAACACTTTTATTAATAACATTTCCGGAAGATGTTTCCTTTGTAGGGGGTTATGAACACCCACTACATTACCATTCTGTATAACGGGAAACTGTAAAGGGTGCGGTAAATTATTAATAGCTGGGAGTAAATATCGGATAGCACATGGATGACAAGTGAGAAAAATGGTTGAGAATGGGATTTTTTTTTATACGGTTATGTGGCCTCAGCCTAAAACAGTGAATGGTGCTTCTAAGGCAGAGGTCTCAAACACACGGCCCTCAGGCATGTACCCCCCTTGACGATCGCAGCCGCTGCAAGGGCTGCAGCTGTCATTGCTCACTGCTTTATTTCAGATGAACATTTTATTGGCGCTGCGCAGAGTCAAGCTCTCTGCACTATTCCAATGGCAGCCACTGGCCAATCAGAGGCAAGCAGCTCCTGCGTATGACATCACCTGCTTACATCTGATTGACAGGCGCATGATATGTGGAATAGAGCAGAGAGCTTGACATTGTGCGGTGGTGGCAAAACGTTCATGTGAATTTTTGATGAAGCGCTGACAGCAGCTGCCATCAACAAGGGTGGCTCTTGCCTGCAGGCCGCAAGAAGCAGGGAAGAGCATGGTGAAGGATTGGAGGACAGGTTAGAAGAATGTGTGTGTGTGTAGAATGGCACAATAGGGAACCAGAACGGGACATTGCTACTGTGTGTGTGTGTGTGTGTGTGTGTGTGTGTGTAGTGGCACAATAGGGGACCAGGATGGAACATTGCGTGTGTGTGTGTGTGTGCGCGCGTGTGTGTGTGTGTGTGCGTGTGTAGAATGGCACAATACGGGACCAGGATGGGACATTGCTACAGGAAAAGGATCAGTAAAGGGAACATTACTACAATAAGAGGACCTGCATAGGCACATTAGTAAAGGGGAACTAGGATGGGCACATTATTAAGGGATGGGGACAAAGGTGGGGCACATTAGTAAAAGGGGACAAGGTTGGGCACAGTACTAAAGGATGGGGACAAGGATGGGGCACATTAGTAAAAGAGGATAAGGAGGGGCAACATTACTACAGGATGGGATCAAGGAGGGGCACAATACTACAGGATGGGGACATTACTACAAGATGGGGACAAGGATGGGGCACATTAGTAAAAAGGTATAAGGAGGGGGAACATTACTACAGGATGGGGGCAAGGATGGAGAATATTAGTTAAAGGGACAAG